>NW_026126567.1:27442500-28042500 GCF_943737965.1 Phodopus roborovskii
GGAACCATTATCAATGTAAAATGCTTCATGTGAAAATGAAGAGAAATACCAAGGAAATCTGTCACTTATTTCAGTTGTATAAAGAGCATCAAGTCATAGCATATCAAATACACAAAATGTATTGTTTTTAAGTATACTGGAACACGTTTAAATAATTTAAGCCTATTTTGTAAGATCATAGAATCAATTTTTGAAATAAATATTTCAATCATTATTACTGAAAATGTATCACCATAAAACTTGGGTCTAAAAGGTTTAGTCACTCAATAAATAAATATTTTTGAAAGGACCAGATATATGTCTTTTTATTAGGATGTATTTCCTTAATTTTGAAAAAGAAAAAAGATATTACTTACAATTTCTACTTCTTGTTAAAGTAAAACACTTTAATAAATGAAAACTGGAGGAATCACCACACACACACACACACACACAAACACACACACACACACACACACACACACAACACTGGTAATATAGTAATGAAAATAATCTTAAACTAAATGTAAATATAATACCACAAACTAAGAACAAGTTATAACAGAATAAAATGGTTAAAGAGTATGTGAAGATATTGTGGTATATTAAAAGAAGGTCAATATCATAAAATAAAACAAGGTGACATAAATAAGTCAAAGAACTATTCTTATAGATTCTCAGAAAGCCATGTAAGAAAAATAAGACAGGTAATCATTTTACTGACTACAATTACTTGTAATTGGTAGTCCCAGATAAAACATTTTTTGGTAGTGTGGCATTTGCTATTGTGGTATGCAGCTGCACGCCTACCCAAAGGCTAAGTTTCTTTCACACAGATCTACTGAAGTTGTTGGTGTTTAAAGATTTGCTTCCTACTTCAAAACATAGTAGTTCTAATTATGTTGAAAATCCATTGAAGTCCACCTCTTCATTTAACTTCTACGAAATTCTGACTTATTAAATTGCCTTCATCTTGTGTTATTTAACTCATAATTTAATGTTTTGCAAGAGTTATCATTGTGTGGTATATCTTTATATTTTTTGGATCCCCAGTATTGCAAGGAGTGAGAGAGTGATCTCCTTATTTTAGTGACAGGAGTTGATAAAAATTAAAAAAAAAAAAAAAAACCAGAAGGACATAGTGTTTGTTTTTGTCTGATGTCTGAGCTTAAGAAATGGGAGATAGTATCATAAAGTCTTTATTTTGAAGATCAATAATTTTTTTCTTATTGAAATATTAAAAATGTATGTGGTAGCTAAAGAGTTTCTTTTATGGAAGGCAAGCTTATGCTAAAATTAGGATACTGGTTTGGGATGACTGGAGGTGTTCTGATTAGTACAAAACTGGAGACAGGGCTCCATAGAAGTATAGACATCAAATGTAAGCTAAGAAGAACATTATGGCATCAAAACACAGTCTCCTTAAAGGATTTATTCTTCACAAATTATCAAAACTATTTTTCTGGGGGTTAAACAGTCACTAGTATTGTTACTAGACCTGGAACCAGTGGTTGATGAAAAAGAAAGAAATCAAATATTTGTGTTTCTTGAGCATTAATATTTGTAAAATAACTTTGTTTGTAGTGATATATTAATATGATTTATTAAAGTTTGCCAGAGAATTTAGAAAGCAAAATCAGCCGCAGGCCATAAAAATCAGGCGCGCAGCTTTAATCCCAGCAGCCAGAAGCGAGGAGGAGTGTTGGTACACAGCTTTTATGCTAGGACTCAGGATTAAGAGATGGATTGCTCTCTGTGAGTCCAAGGCCACCCAGATCTAAACAAGATATATCCAGTCCTAAAGAGGAACAGCTCAAACGAAAGTGATTTCAGCACCTGGGGTCACAAGCCTTTAAGCTGAGAGTTAGGGATGTATATAAAACAGGAGCAAAGTCAGTAAAGGCATTCATTCTCCAGTCACGATGAGGTTAGGAATACCCCAGCCCTGTTAGAGGTAAGAGTTGTCTGGTAGATTGGCTGCTTTGTTTCCTTGATCTTCAGGTTGAACACCAATATCTGTCTCAGATTCTTTTATTTTCCATGTTACATTTGCTCAGTGTAGTATGTGAAGCATTTTATACTTTAGGCCTGCTGAACATTTTGAACACCAAAATGATTACATTCCAAATATATGCCCACTTACTGTCTGAACATTGTGAGTCTACAGATTGTGTCTCCTTCATCTTGTATTTAGAATTAAGCTCTCCAGCTTGCCTACATTGAGCACTCAATAAAGGAAATAGAATGGAACCAATAAGAAACACACCTTTTTCAATCACAAATGTTGTTGAGTACAATTCAACCAATATTAGGTGTTTATCCAGAATTAAAAACAGGGCAACAGAGAAACATTAGGCAATTGTTATTTTTATTATACTTGTTGAGAATAAACCAGAGTGTAAATAAAATTGCAGAAAACATGAATGTGTTAAGAGAAACTTTGCAATTTGTTAAATAAAACTCACAGTTACCATTTAATGGTAACTCATACTAAGGGACTCCAATATAAGTGGCTCAGATTAGTTTTGAATTGTTGAACAAATATAGATTGTGTAACAGGACATTTATATTATAAATACAGAGGGACAATTAACGTTTATTTATTACAGTTATAAGCATGGAATTGCTGTTTCAAAATCCTAGCAGTGTTAACCTTTGGTCTTAATCCTCTTCTTTCTGTTAATACAAAAAGAAAGCTTGTTTTTCTTAGATGCTGATTGGGAATATCCATACACAAACGCATACATGCACAACATACATATATACACATGATTGTGTTTATGCAATGTATAGACTTGGGCAGAATTCAAATTTTATAGGATTTATTCATCATTAAAGAAGCCACAATGAAAAAAAGAGCAGTGCATATTATTCACGTGGCACATAACACATGAATAGATCTGTTGTCATTCATAAGCTACCATTTTTAGTAACCTGAGTATTTGAGAATGCACTCTTACTTTTCAATATGTATTCTTTTTTTGGTGGTGGGGGTTCTGGGAATATCTAATCATAGCACTCATATTGACATTTTGTAAAGTAGCAACTCACTTTGCAGTAAGTATAGTATAAATAGAGCTTTAGTGAATCTACAAAGAACAGTTAACATTATAGTTTTCTAATGAATTCTAATCGCCATCTTTCTGTACAAATCAACCCACAGAATGAGTATTGAATGAGTAGAAGTATTTTAATATGCCATTTATGAAAAATTGTTTCAGAATACTTCAACTTAGAATGAAAGAAGGTAATTTATTTCATATTTTGATGTAGTAACTTATACAGGGATTGTCATCACAAAACTAAATGCATAAATTTTATACATGTGTAGCCTAGCATCTGACAATAAACAATTAAAATTATATTTTGAAGATGAACAATGTAAATATCATAGTCAACTGCTACCAAAAACAATTTTACTGGAGAGTAGTCATCTTTGTATAAATGACTATTAATATAGAGTTCTAATTGTGTAATAGTCATCCCCATTCATAAGGTGCTCACTAGTTAACTAAGTAATGCAACTAAAAATTACTAGGTAATGACTGTTTCCCTACACACAACTAGGTAAAACACAAAGATTAACAATAACATATGTTACTATTAGTAATTTTCTGTCTCTGTGACAAAACACACGGAAAACCCATATAAATGAAGAACTGAGGAACTTTTGTCGTGGTTTCAGTTTTTTGTTGTTTTTTGCAGTTGTTGTTTGTTCGTTCTCTGTGTGTGTTGGCTTTAGTTAAATTTAATAGCAATTGGTCTTATTGTTTCTGAGTTTTGGTGAGGCACAACCATCTTCTGGAGTATGTGGTAGACACTAATGCCTCATAGCATCCAGGAAATAAAAACACTAAAAAAGGAAAAGGACCACTAGACAGAAACTTAACAAAGGAACAAAAGAACTAACAGAAGTTATGTCCCAATTGGATTTAACAGACATCTATAGAACATTCCATCCAAACACGAAAGAATATACATTCTTCTCAGCACCACATGGAAACTTCTCTAAAATGGACCACACACTCGGCAACATAGCAAACCTCAACAGATACAACAAATTGGAATAGTCCCTTGTATCTTACTGGACCACCATGCTTTAAAGTTAGAATTCAACAGCAACACAAATTGCAGAAACTCTACAAACTCATGGAAACTGAAGAATGTGCAATTGCACCATTCCTGGGTCAAGGAAGAAATAAAAAAGACATTAAATGTTCCTAGAATTTTATGAGAATGAAGACACAACATACACAAACTTATGAGACACTTCAAAAGCAGTACTAAGAGCAAAGTTCACATTGCCCACATGAAGAAAATGGAGGATAGTCACATTAGAGAATTAACTGTACAACTGAAAGCTTTAGAACAAAAAAAAAAAAAAAAAAAAAAAAAAAAAAAAAAGTAAATTCACCCAGGAGGAGAAGATGCCAGGAAATAATCAAATTGAGGGATGAAATCAATAAAATAGAAACAAAGAAAACAATACAAAGAAACAATGTAACAAAGAGTTGGTTCTACCAAAAAAAAAAAAAAAATCAACAACATAGACGAACCTTCATCCAAACTAACCAAAAAGTAGAGAGAACATGAAAATTAGCAAAAGCAGAAATGAAAAGGGGGACATAACAAAAGACACCTAGGAAATCCAGAGGTTCTTCAGGTCATACTTTGAGAGCCTGTACTCCACAAAATTAAAAAATTCAAAGGAAATACACAAATATCTGGATAGATATCACTTACCAAAACGAAATCAAGGACAGAAGAACAATTAAAATAGACTTATAACCCCTAAAGAAATAGAAGCAGTCATCAAAATTCTTCCAACCAAAAAAGCCCAGGGCTAGATACCTTCAGTGCACAATTCTACCAGAAATTCAAGTAAGAGCTAATTCCAATGCTCCTTAAATTGTTCCACAGAAGAAAAGTAGAAGGTTCATTACCAAACTCTTTTTACAAGGCTATAATTATCTTGGTACCCAAGGTACACAGAGACACAACTAAGAAAGAGAACTACAGACCAGTATCCCTCATGAACATTGATGCAAAAATTCTCAATAAAATGGCAAATTGAATCCAAGAACACATCAGAGAAATCATCCTTCATGTCCAAATATGCAGGGATGCAGGGATTGTTAAACATACAAAAATCTATCAATGTAATCCACCATATGAACTAACTAAAAAAGAAAAACCATGTGATTATATCACAAGATGCTGAAAATGCTTCTGACACAATCCAATACCCTTTCATGTTAAAGTCTTGAAGAGATTAATGATAACAGGAACATACCTAAACATAAGAAAAGCAATACACAGTAAACCAACAAGCAACATCAAACTATATGGAGAGAAACTCAATGGAATTCCTCTAAAATCAGGAACAAGACAAGGTTGTCCACTCTTTCCATATCTCTTCAACATTACTTGGCATTCTAGGTAGAGCAGTAAGAAAACAAAAAGGAGATCAAAGGGATGTAAATTGGAAAGGAAGAACTCAAAATTTCACTATTTGCAGATGATATAATACTTTACATAAGTGACCCAAAAAATTATACTGAGGAACTCCTACAGCAAAGTGACATCCTGGAAACAAGATTAACTCAAAGAAATCAGTAGCCCTACAATATACAATTGATAAATGGACTGAGAAAGAAATCAGAGAAACATCACCCTTTAAAATAGCCACAAACAACATAAAATACCTTGGGGGTAACACTAACCAAACAAATGATAGGCCTGTATAGTAAGAATTTTGAGTCTTTCAGGAAAGAAATTAAAGAAGATAACAGAAAATGGAAAGATCTCCCATATTCATGGATAGGCAGGGTCAACATAGTAAAAATGTCAATCTTGCCAGAAGCAATCTACAAATTCAATGCAATCCCCATCGAAATCCCAGCACAATTCTTCATACTTTGAAAGAATAATACTCAACTTTATACGGGAAAACAAAAGACCCAGAATAACCAAAATAATCCATTACAATAAAGGAACATCCAGAGGTATCACCATCCCTGACTTCAAGCTCTATTATAGAGCATTAGTCCTAAAAACAGCTTGACATTGGCACAAAAGTAGACAGGTAAATCAAGCTAATTGAATTGTCAACCCTGATACTAATCCACACACCTACACACCCCTGATGTTTGACAAAGCAACTAAAATATACAATGGAAAAAAGAAAACATCTTAAACAAATGGTGCTGGCACAACTGGATGCTGGCATATAGATCCATATATATCACCATGCCCAAAACTTAAGTACAATTGGATCAAAGACCTCAACATAAATAAAGCCACACTGAATCTCTTAGAAGGGAAAATGGGAGGTCCCATTGACTGAATTGGTACAGGAAATCACTTCCTGAACACAACACCAGCAGCACAGACACCGAGATCGACAATAACTGGGAGCTCCTGAAACTGAGAAGCTTCTGTAAGGCAAGGGACATAATCAACAAGACAAAACAGTAGCAGGCACAATGAGAAAAGCTCTTCCCCAATCCCACATCTGCCAGAGGGCTGATCTCCAAAATATATAATGAACTCAAGAAGCTAGTCACCAAAATGACAAGTAATGCAATTTAAAAGTGGGGAACAGAACTGAATAGAGAACTCTCAATAGAGGTGTCTCAAATGGCTGAAAAGGCACTTAAGAAAATGCTCAACATCCTTAGCCACCAGGGAAATGCAAATCAAAACAACACTGAAATATCATTTTATTCTTATCAGAATGGCTAAAATCAAAAACATCAAAGACTTTATGTTGAAGAGGTTATGGAGAAAGGGGCACACTCCACTGCTGGTGGGAATGCAAACTCACACAGCCATTTTGGCAATCTGTATGATGGTTAATCAGGACCATGGGAATCCGTCTACTACAAGATCCATCAATTTCAGCCTTAGGCATGTACCCAAGAAATACACATTCATGCAGCAAGGACATCTGTTCAAATATGATCATAGTAGCATTATTTATAATAGCTAGAACCTGGAAGCAACCTAGATTCCCCTCCGGTAAAGAATGGATAGAAAATGTGGTACATTTACTTACTCTGGGGTATAAAAACAATGGAGTCTTAAAATTTGCAGCAAATGATGGAACTAGAAGGAACCATCCTAATTGATGTAACCCAATCATAAAAAGAGGAACATGGTATGTGCTCAGTCATATAGGGATTTTAGACATAAAGCAAAGGATTACCAGCCTACAAAACACATTGCCAGAGAAGCTAAGAAACAAGGAGGATCCTAAGTCAGTCATACATGTTCCCTCACAGAAGGGGAATGAGACAAGAACTCCTGAGCAAATTATGAGCATGGTGGGTGGAGAGAGAGAGTGGAAAGAGAAGGGGAGTGGAGGAGGAAAGAGGAGAATATGAGGTAGCAGGAAGACTGAGTCGAAGGAAGAAGAGAGGTGACCAAGAAAAGTGATAATATCATAATAGAGAGAGCCATTATAGGTTTAAAGAGAAATCTCACACTAGGGAAATGTTCAGAGATCTACAAGGATGACCCCAACTAATAATCTAAACAATACCTTAAATGCCCTTCCCAGAACATAACTTGATGACTGCCTTTTATGCCATCCTAAAGCCTTCATCTAGTAACTGATGGAAACAGAAGCAGACACCCACAGCTAAACACTGAGCAGAACTCATGGAATCCAGTTGCGGGGTGGTGGGGGAGAAGATTAGCAAAGGTGTCAAAGCCAAGTTAGAGAAACCCACAGAAACTGCTGACCTGAACAAGAGGGAGCTCATGGACCCCAAACGGATACCTGGGAAACCAGCATGAGACATAGTAATCAGACTGTATCCCTAGTGCAGGAATGAACTTCTGGAGTGCATTCATCATGGAGGGATACACCTTTTGTCTAGAGACAAGGAGAGGGCCTAGGCCCTACCCCAAGTGACTTGACATACTTTGATGACTTCTCATGGAAGGTCTTACCCTCCCTGGGGATGGATGTGGGATGTGATGTGATGTGATGTGTGTGTGTGTGTTTGTGTGTGGTTCCTGTGGGGTGTATGGGAGGATGGGAGGGAGAGGTTTCTATTGCTATGAAGAGACACCATGACTACAGCAACTCTTACTGGTGCCCCATATATTCAGAAGTTTAATCTGTTACCATCATGGCAGGAAGCATGTTGGCATACATGCTGGAGACAAGATGGGAGCTCTATACCTGCATCCACATTCAGCAGTTAGAGAAAGGGGATAATCGGCCTGGCTTGAGCATTTGAAGCCTCAAAGATGACTCCTCTGATATATTTCGTCCAACAAGGCCATTCCAACTCCAACAAGGCCACACCTCCAATTTTGCTATTCCGTGGTGACCAATCATTCAGCTCTGTGAGCACATGGGGGGCCATCCTACTCAAACCACCACAAATGCATTTAGGGTTTATATTCTCACCCACTTCACTCTTGGTTGCCTCAATATGCTTGAAGATGTGATCTCTCTGCTATCTGTCCTGCCTACCAGCTGCCATGCCTCTTCATAATTTTGAGTCTCCTTTTGCAACTATACATTGAACAAAATTCTTTTTTCACTTTAGTCAATTTTAATCATGATATTTTATCATATTAATGATGGAAATTTTTATTTTATGTACAATGTTGTTTTGCCATGGGTGTGGATTCCCCTAGAACTGGAATTACAGACAGTTGTGAACTGTCATGTAGGTAGTGAGAATTGAGCCCAGGTCTTCCTGAAGAGCGGTCATGCTTTTAACTACTGAGCTGCTGGGTTTTACTTGAGGGTTGCAGGCACTCTTATAAGCCATTTAATTGAGACAAATGAAGATGAATGACATTTTCTAGGGCATATCAGAAAGAAAGGTTTGTGTCTATTTTAATAATATTAATAGACATACACTACTATATTATAAAATGTATAATACAAAGTTCACATGCAATATACCTAAATAAAATTCACAATTCACAGGAATAAAAAAACGCGTGCGCACACACACACACATACACACACACACACACACACACACACACACACACACACACACAGGAAAAGTCATCAGGACTTTTTTTTTTAACTTTTCCTAAGCTTTACCAATTTTTCTTCTTTCATAAAACTTTACAATTATTTTGTAAGAAGTAGGTTGGGTAGTGGTATTGTACACATAGTGACTCAAAACTCCTGAGTGGAATTTGACAACATTTAATTACCAGTACTGTTACAAGAAAAAAGAAACAAAGAAATATCTTTGGTTATTCTTTCTTTTTATCTGTATTTTTTTTTTCCTTTTTGGGAATTTAAGTTCCCTGCTTCCCTTTCCCAGTTGGGATTCAATACTTGAGAAATAACTGACTGATTGCAAATGTTTTATTTCTCTACTCTTTCCAATCAATAGCTTTTAGAGAGGACATTGAGCCCCATGTTGAAAGACCAATTTTATAAATGTGACTAATCACTCAGAGTTCCCAACTTTTTGATGCATTGCCAATAGGTTTTATGATGTAGTTAGGCATCACAGGTTAAATTCTAATGATATGCTTCTATTTAGGACTCTATAAGTCTGTAATATCTTAATGTTGAAGCATTACAATTATTCACTTTCCATTAATATGCATAGATTTAATTTTAACTTATGTGTGCCATATATGTTGAATATATGTATATAGATTTTGAGCTCATTGTCACACCCATTAAAGATTGTTGCAAATGAATCTAGAGAAACTCCAATATGGCATCAATGTTTCATATGTAAAGAGAACAATGAATGATCACAAAATCAATTAATCAGAAGGAGAATAATATGTTCATGTTGTACTGGACGCATGTACAAGAGAAAGATATTATTGAAGCCAAGACATTTATGTATTTTGTTAGAACCATAATTATAAATTTACCCATAATTATCATAAATCAATATATTGTTTATAACTTTATACCACATGCCTGGGAGATCTTTGATTCATTTACATTTTTCTTGATGCTAAATAGTTTTACTCTCTCCTTTATTTATTATGCTACCTGGGGAATGTCATCAATAATCTGTATTTCCAAAGGAAAATTTGGTAAAAGAAATATGTTTCTAAAAGCCCCAATGATAAAGGAGAGGAGAATAATTTTTCAGGTAAAAGAAATAGACATTGATGCATTAAATGCAATGAGGTTTCACAGATGTGCCTCTTGATAAATTTTGTGAGTTCTCAATGAGGTTTCCATCCCATCTCCACATTGCAATCTTGATTTTCTCTGTGATTTCCTGTTTCCAGAGCACTGAGTAATTCCTGTTGCCTTGCTTTAAATACTACTTAAGCCTGGTTTACAAGGTAAGTGTTATAGCTCTGCACTCTACATGGGGATGAACACTTTACTCCTACTTTACTTGAATATATTAAAAGAAACACCTGCATCTTGCTTACAGCAATACCTGCAGAGTAGAATACTGTTAAAAATTTAAAAAGAGTAGAAATGTCATCACATATGATTTTCACTTTTCCTTCTTCATAGATTTAAAAACAATCAATTTCTTTTAACAGTGCTTGATAGAAACCATCTGGTTTGGGCTATCTTTCTTTCTACTCAGTTCAACAATACGTATTTACTATCAGCTGTAAGTGTTATGGTTTCTCTGTTTCTTGGGAGATAATCAGCTACATTCTATTTTAGAGATGAAGAAACCAAAGCTGACACGCACAGTATGTTCTGATTGAGTGGGTGCATGCCCAAAATTGGCAAAGTTCCATTCAGTATGAACTCATATCCAATGTTCTTTCCTTTAGAGATAAAATTGGTGGTTGGAAGAGCATAGTCCATCTCAATTTGCAGAAGAGTTTGAGGAGGACACTCATCACAAATCCATTAATGTTTTTATTGCCTAAAATTACTTTTGGGTTTTGTTCTAAAGAATGAAAATTGGAATATGATTGAAGACATTAATTTATATTCCTGCCAGCCATCTACAATCAAGTATCCTAAACAAATCACCTAAACTCATTTGTCTGCATTACCTACTCTGTAAATATGGATTCAGTTATATATAGATAATATTTTGATGTTTCAGCCTGAAATGTATAATAAAGTATATAAACATCAAAGTGAATAATGTATAACATATAGATTATATTATTATAAATGTATACAGTGAAAGGTAAATTTATGTGTACTTTAAAGGTTTTGAACAATAGTTCTTTTTTAGTAAGTTTAAAATAGTCTGAAAAAATTGGTCATCAGAAATAAGCAAACACATAATAAGTATATTACATTCTGCTTACTGGCTAATTATCCTTCATTGAGATACTATGTTTCTTCTTCCCACTCATAAAAACAGACAAGGTTGTGGAACATGTGGGTATCATTAAGCTTCCTTCCTTCTGACTTTTCAACTCCAACATTCTTCAGTCTGTTCTGATCTCAGTGTCTCCCCTTTATTGTGACATTCTTCTCTATCAAATCTTTTAATACAACACGGAACCTTTGCTGAAATTAAATCTATTTTCATTCTAAATGCCTATCAGGATGCTTACATTTAGCCTTTGGAAACAAACTAAATAGATTTCCTAATGCTCACTTTTGGTTTGTCTATATCTTTAGTGTCATTGAATCTCTATTTTTCATTTCTCTTTCTTCTTATTCCTACATTTATTGGTTCACAGAAACTCATAATTATCCCCTCTATAGTGTTAATTGGTATGCCCTTTTCACCTTTTTTCCTTAATAATTAAATCAGACTATGTGGTCTATATCTATATCTATCTCTCTCTCTCTCTCTCTCTCTATATATATATATATATATATATATATATATATATATATCATCTCTTCTCCCTCCCTTGTTCCTTTCTTCTATCTGTTCGTCTAGCTTTTGATATATCTGTCCACCTCTCCTTTTCTTTCTTATCTCCTATCATCAGTAGAATTAAATCAGGAGCCTGGTAAATGGGTGGATATTTTAGCTAATGTAAGATGAATAACTGGTAGATCAAGGTGATCATGAAAGGAGAAGAAAGATAATATCTGTGTCCAATGAGAAAGGCTAGTCTGTGAGTTTTTGTATTTTTTCTAGATTATTTTCCTTGATCTTTGTGTTAAATTTATTTAATTAAAATGTGGAAATCTTATTACGATTATTAATATAATTGCACACAAGGCAATTTTAATATGAACTCTCCTTTTTACCACCTAATATTTAATTTTGAAGTTAATGATCTATAATTATGCTTTACAAACTATAAACTTACTCTCTCTACTTTGATAAACTATGGTCTACTTGCTGCGTGCTTTTGTCATTTTACAATGCAACATAATATTTGTTAAGTAATTCTACATGGGAAAATGAGTAGGCAGTTTTCTTGCAGTGCTAAACATATTTGTAGAGCACAGTGTTCAGGATCTGACTTAACATAGATTTCATATGGCATGCATAAAAGAGGATGTGGAAAAATTGGGAGCATTTCTGCAATATAAGCATTTATCTTGTGATACAGCAGAAGTGCCCTCAAAAATGCTCATATGATAAACACAGAACATTTATGTGTAGTAATCAAGATTCACTCGACTGAGTATAAGTTGAGTGAGGTTTACTCAGGGAGAATTCACTTACACATGAAACAGATGACCACTGTGGGTTTCTGCTCTACGGATGCCACTCTGCCACCCAGATGCTCTCTGCAACCCAACCCGGAAGCAACAGAGCAAGCTTGGGTCAGGGACCCCAGACCTAGCCTTCCCTGCACCACATCCACACTTGTGGCCACACACAAATGTACATGGTCAGTGCTACAGGTGCAGGTGGGGTGAATATCTCATTACAGTTTCCCTTTTAGTCAAAATAAAAAGTTTAGGCTTGATACAAAACTATATACAAAGATAGAAAATATCAAGTATACTCTAGGAGAAGGAAAAGTAAGAACAAGCACATTTAAGACCTATTGCCAGTGAAGCAACAAAAGCAAATGGCAAGAACTACATATCCAGTCCTAGGGAAAAGGCAGAACAGATATTACTATAGAGTTGTCCTAAGTTGGAAAGTTTAAGTCTTCTATCTAATATTTCTATCTAGGAATAGAGCACAATAACTCTGACAGTCTAATCTTCAACCTCATCAAAGACCTGAGAAGGAGGTTAACAATACTAGGGTAGGCAGGATGTGCAGGTGAACAACTTCCAAAAGGTGTAGCAAAGAGAAACAGCAAGATACCTGGATAGTCACCCAAAGTCTGATAGCAGCATAGGGACAGCCATCTTTGGCTAAAGCCTAGAGTATCTGACTGACCAACATAGAATCAGGGAGGTAGAAAGGCTGTCTTACCCTGACTTGGCTAGGTTTAGCATTCCTCTAACAGAGATAGAACTAAAATATCTTGACTAGAGGTAGAACTAGAACTGCAAAATGCAATATTGTAAAATAGTCTGTTGTATCAATATACAAAATGTATATACATCTAGGTAGCTTATATTTGTGTGCAAAAGAACATAAACAGAAAGAAGAACATAGTCAACTAGTTAACATAAAAGGATCTAACAATTTATCTATAGCTAACAAGTGTTAAAGTTAGTTCACTAGAAAATATGTAAATCTACTTATATCCTATCCTAACCATACCCTTCCCATCCATACCCTCAAATCTATCTAAAAAAGATACCCGAATCTGAACATCACCTTCCATACACAATCCTAAACAACTGATAATCCACCCTATACAGGTGAACATTATCTCTTAAATGCCGACAGCAGGGAAAGGGGGTGTTATTTTCTCAGGATTACTTCCTGGTGAAATTCAATGAATGAATCCATGGGATCCTTTAGGAAAAAATTAAACCAAGAAAAATTCTGGAGGGGCCTAGCTGTAACATTTGTAGCTAGTCTCTGCCTGGCAGGAGCTGCTTGATTGAACTTCTTATCTGAAGCTCTTGCCAGGGTGCAAATAGAGGGTCCATTATTTCAGCTAGCTAGTCTGGAATTGTCTCAAGCCTTATAGTCCCAAACCAGTTTTAGGGTAGTGTTTGTTAGTTCAGAGGCATCAAGTTGAACCAAGAGTAATCGATGAAGTGGGGCCCCGTCTCCTTTCTGGAGAGTTCAATATTATTGTTAGGAATTTTTCGTTCAATTGATGAACTTAAATGTTAATATCAGCACAGAAAGTTTAACTTCCATAGGTAAACATAGAGGGAAAGGTAATAATAAGGGTGAAATCAAGGATGAGGAAAATTAGGATTTTAGAGAAGACAGAATTAAGACAATAGTAGTTCTAGATTTGTTTTTTCTGTCTTACACCAATGGCCGAGTCCAACTCCAAAGCCAGGCTTGATTTTTCAGTGAATTGGGACTACGATTGTGCTGGAAAAAGTCAAGAGGTAAGAGTTTAGTATGAGTATTTTACCATATATTAGATTCTTCTTTGTATGGTGTTTCTTTCTGGATAGCTATTCTCTCTTCTTTAGGCATCTGTAAATTCGGTGTCTATTTGCTTTTTTGAAGATGGGTATTTTCTGTCTTCCAGTAAAGACAAGACCAAAACACTCCCTCTACCTTTCTGAAGTCCCCATGTAACTCGTGGTATATACCTTGGAGGATGACATATCATTTCTCCTCTTCGAGAAGTTTCTCCTGTTCAAACCATATCTTGATCAACTTTGATGGTATCCAAAGCTTTTCTTCTCCTGTAGAAACAAAGGTGAAACACCTACCTCAACGTAACACATATCCTGGTTTCCATTCTGAGGTCAATACATCCTTGAAGTTCACCACTGGCTGATTTAGTTCAGAAGATATTTTTTTTCTATTGCCCGCTGTCTTTTTATAGCCCCTTTTCCTTTCTAATTAGCATTAAGAAAGTTTAATGCTAGTAAAGCATTATGTAATCTGTGTTTGGTGGTCTTTGTTTCCCCTACCTGTTTATAAAGCATTTTCTTTAAAGTTCAATGAGATCTCTCAACCAATGCTTGTCCTGTAGGATTGTGTGGTATACCAGTTATATTCTTTATGCTATAATATTTAAAAGTCTATTTCAATTTGATGGAGACATATGCTGAAAAATTGCCAGCTTTTAATTGTGCAGGTATACCCATAATAGCCATTACCTCTAATAGGTGTGTTATAACAGAATCAGCCTTTTCAGAGCTTAGAGCAGTGGACCATTGAACCCCTAAAAATGTGTCTATTGTATGATGCACTTATTTTAATTTTCCAGATTCTGCAAAGTGAACTACATCCATTTGCCAGATTTAATTTCTGTGTATACCTTTAGGATTACCATCTGCTGGTAAAGGTGTTTGGTTGTATAATGACCAAATAGTACATTTTTTAGCTTGTTCCCAAGTGATGGAAAAATCCTTATTTAAACCTTCACTATTTATATGGTGTTTTTTTTTTTTTTGAGAAATTCTGAGGCCTTCTGCACATTTCCTAATAATAAACAATCAATTTTCTGCTAGATGACCTGGCAGACCCATATAGGATCTGATGTGTCTCTCTCTCACACACACACACACACACACACACACACACACACACACACACACACCCTATTTCTGATGGTTTCTTGTAGTTGTACAAATAATGAAATTAATTCTGTATCATCAGGGATGAATTTAGCAGTCTCAATGTGTGAGACGACACTCTGCATATTGGGAGTTGGTAACTATATTGAGAAGTTATGTAAAATCCATAAGTACCGTGAGAATGGCATCCAATTCTGACTTGTGTTAAGTACTTCTACATGGGAAAACGAGTAGGCAGTTTTCTTACAGCGATGAACATATTTCTAGGGCACGGTGTTCAGGATTTTACTAAACACAGATTTTATACGGCATGAATAAAAGGTTGTGGAATAATTGGGAGCATTTCCACAATGCAAGCAATTATCTTGTGAGGCAGCAGACATGCATTCATAACTGCTCATATGATAAACACAGAACATGGTCTCAGTGACTGTAGTTTCATATTAACTAACCTTGATGCTTTTCAGACTGAGAAAGCCAAAGTTGTTACACTATAGTAAGAACAGTAGCATCTTTCTGTGCTTTAAGGTATCAAGGTAATTATAACCTCATAAAAGAGTTTAGCAAAGTCCCTTCTGCTTTAACTATGTGGAACAATTTGAGGAGCATTGGTATTAGCATTTCTTTAATTTCTGGTAGAGTTCTGCATTGAAACCATCTGGTCCTGGGCTCGTTTTGCTTCCCTCCCCCACTTTTGGGGTTATAGCTCTATTTAAATTGCTTATCTGTATTTTGTTTAACTTTGGTACGTGATACCTATCCAGAAAATTGTCCATTTCCTTGAAATTTTTGAATTTTTTTTGGATAACAGGTTTTCAAAGTATGACCTTATGATTCTTTGGATTTCCTCAGTATCTGTTGTTATGCCCCCCATTCATTTCTTATTTTATTAATTTTCATGTTCTCTCTCTGCCTGTTGGTTAGTTTGCTGACTTTCTCTAAGAATCAACTCTGTTTCATTGATTCTTTGTATTGTTTTCCTAGTTTCTTCTTTATTGATTTCAGCCCTCAATTTGATTATTTTCTGGCATCTACTCCTCCAGGGTGAGTTTGCTTCTTTTTGTGCTAGAGCTTTCAGGTATGCTATTAAGTCTCTAATGTGACTATCTTCCAGTTTCTTTATGTGGGCACTTAGTGCTATGAACTTTCCTCTTAGCACTGCTTTCAAAGTGTCCAACAAGTTTAGGTATGTTATGCCTCTGGAAGGCTTAGGTATGTTGTGCCTCTGGAAGGCTTTTTAATCACTATTGCAATTTCATAATTTGTTATTGATGCATTTAGGTTGCTGTATACTTTTTGGTATATTTTGTTGATTTGGTTGAATATAGAAATTCATACATTTGTTTTAAGTTTTCCAGATAAATGGAGTACAATTTTAAAAACTTTCCATTATAATATTCTTAATTTCTTTCCTTTTCCTTGTAATGTTTCCCTGTTTATTTTTGGTTGTGTTAATTTTCTTCTCTCTTTTTTTATTAATTGGGCCAATGACCTGTCAATATTGATACCTTCTCAATGAACCAGATCTTAGACTGACTTACTTTTATGATTTTGGTTAAGCATATCCATTAATGGCTGAATTATTTCTCTATCTTGTAATTCATTCATTTTATTGCTTTTATTTAATATATTTCTGCTCTAATTTTATGTTTTCTGATATTATCTTGCTTTGGATTTGTTTGTTCCTGTTTATTTAAGTATTTTAGTTGCAATATTGAATCATATATTGATGCTCTATCTTTTTTTTATCTTTTAATATAGACACTTAGAAACATAAATTTACCTATTAATATTACTTTGAATACATCCCAGGGATGGTGAAATTTCATTTAGTTCCAGGAATTCTTTTTTTATTTGTTCCATTTTTGATATATTCATTATTTAGTTATAAGTTGTTTCCTTTTCATGAGTTTGTTGCTAAAGATTTATTTCCTATCAGTTTTAAATGTTACTGATTTGTGGTCAGATAGGATAAAGGAGTCATTCCAGTCCTTTCCAATTTGAAAGGATTTGTTTAAAACCCCAGGATATGGTAGATTTTAGAAGAGCTTTTGTTTACTACAGAGTAGAATTCATAGTCTTTGATGTCTGGCTGAAATATCCTGTAGATATGTTATATCCATTTGATGTATGATGACCACTAATCATGATGTTTCTCTTTTTAATTGTTTCTAGATAACCTGTCTATAGAAGAAGGTAGGAAACTTAAATCTCATATTTTCAATATCCTAATGTTACACTGTGTTTTAAAATCCAGGGGTATATATTTCTCATGAAACTGAGTGTATAAAAGTTTGGTGCATAATATATTTAGTAAAGTAATGTCTTCTTGTTGTTTATAAATTTTGATGCTATTTGTATTATGAAAAGTTTTTCTTTATCCTTCAATTATAACTGGTATTTTTGTTGAGTTGATTAGGTCAGGCTGCCTGTCATTGTATTTTATATATTGAAATGTATCTTTCCAGGAACCTATGGATTTCTAAGTGTCTATTGAGAAAACAGTTATTATTTTGATAAGTTTTTCATTATACATCATTTAACTCTTTTCTCTTTTAGTTTTCAATAAATTTCATTTATTATTCATAATTAGTGTTTAAACTATAAAAGGCCAGGGGTATGCTTTTATTTTCTGGTTTTGTCTATTTGGGATTCTGTATGGGTTTGCCTTTTCTTAGCTTTAAGAAGTTTTCTCCTATGACTTTGTATAAGAATTGGTCTATGCCACTGACTTATGGTTCTTCTTTCTCATCTATGCTTACAATTTGAGGTTGGTTTTTTGTTGTTGTTTTCTTTCCTGTCTTTTTAAAATTATTCTGATTCCTTGCTCATCTATTCTGGACTCTATTTTATCATCTGTTCTGTTATTGCATCCCCTAATTGATTCATTCTACTTGTAAGAGCTTTGTGTTTTATACTTGAGTTGTGTTATCAAGTTTTTCAACTATATCTTAATTTCAACTTGAACCCTCTTCAGTGTTTCTCTCTTATTTAATTTCATTATCATGTCCTGGGTTTTAGTCTTCATATCCTTCATTTCCACAAATTTGTGTATTTTTTGAATACCAGTCAGGTTATTATTTTCTTTAAGCTTTTACCTTGAATTTCTTTAAGCTGGACCCATGTGTCTTTCTTAAGCTCATTTAATTGTTTCATGAAGTTTATGATTGATTTTAGAATTTTTTGGCTAAGGCTTCTTCTAGGCAAAAATGCTATAGGACTGGCCAGTTTTGGAGAGATGGTTCTTTAATTTTTCTTATTGTCTTGTAATTATATCTGGGTATACAAACTTCTTTTCTATGTTCTGAATCTGATATGGACAAAGTATGTTAGTGTAGAAAGAAGGATGTATGGGAATATTGGGCATAGAGATTGAAAGTGGCTTGGGTGAAAGAAAGTCAGGGGTGAGATAGAACTGGGAAAGTGAATAGGATGTGTCCCCTGAACCTATCCAGGAGTGTGGGTGAAGATCTTGCTGGGTTAATGATTGAATGTAGCATGGGAATTGTCTAAGGGTTTGGGGATAGATAAGTAGTACTTTATTCAAGCCTAGACTCATTTCTGGTGAAAACAAGAAAGATCACATTTATCTGGCACACTATTTGTGGGACCCTGGGAAGATATGGTGGGCTGGGGAGGGTATGTGGATTATGTGGGCCATAGAGACTCATTTTCTAGATACTTGAGAATGATGCATGAAACATAACTGGCTATAGAGGTTAGATGCAGTATATAAGGGACTTTGGGTGATAGAAGATAGGGCAACTACTAGTAGAATCTTCAGAGTAAGTTGTGGGGCAGGCTGTAGTGGCCTACACTAGGGCACAGGATGTTTGACCTGGGCTATATTTGGAAAGTTGGGGATCCATTCTGAAAGAAGATACCAGGAAGCTTCACCAAGCTAGACCATGGAGAAAGAAGTGAGAAGTCTTATTGAGAGGACAGTTTCTCAAAACTATTTTAAGGCATCTTTTATGAGAAAAAATACCATTTTAGAAGTCTGCAATTATGCCAACTATTGTATATAACAAGATGAATTATAATTATATATAATTATATGAATTTGTAAGTTTTCTTTATTTTATTACTTGCACCATACAATGTTGTATAAAATGCATTTCTTAGATTGTACTTAGTCTTTCTTTGATACCTCTATATGATGATATCCAGATGCTAACATAAATATAAATGAAGTATAAAATTTGAAGTGGATATAGTATACCAGAATGATCAATTGTGTACAACTGCCATGTTTATTGTTCTAAGTAGATTATATGTAGCTGCTAATACTACCCATTTGGATAAATGATGATTTGGTCATGGAAAAAGAATTCATAGAAGTTTTTATGGATATAGACATGTTTCTTAAAATTTTGAAATCAGCCATAATAACTTAGCTAAGAAATCATTTAATTTCAGAAAATTTAATATTGATGATTACTTTTCTCCTTTAGTTGCTTCCATATAACTTTCCAGTAATATGAATGAATGCTAACCAGTAGGATGAGCTTCCACTTTAAAACCCTTTTTATTTTTCCATGCTCTATGACTCAAGAATGTCTTCCCTTTGGGAATAAGGTCTTGTGGTCAAATACTGATGGATAATAGCATTGGTAATATCTTGTAACTTTTGTGGGGTCTATGAGACTCCATTGGCCAAAAACTTCAAAAGCATTAATCCTTTCCTATTACATGACTACCTATGGTGTTCACTTAAGTTTAGGATATTCTTGCCTATTGATTTCCAGATAGCACTATGTCTTATAGGTAGTTAGTTGTTCAGAAATATAATATATTCTCTAAAGTATAAGGTAGAGAAACAACTATATAATGAGAAATCATTGTGTTCTCCTCATATTTTAAAATTCCCTCCCTGTTCAGCACTTTTTATCTACAACAGTAGCTACTAGATAATGAAGTATATAGACAGTATGACTTATTTATGGAGAATTTAAAATATGTGAAAAGACCCAATGTTTTGACAAACAATTTTTATTTATACTTTTTTCAAAAAGTTACATACATAGGCACATAACATATATATATATGTATAAACATTGACATTTTAAGAAATATTTATGATTGTTAGATTTTCTCTTCTTTCCTATCGTTAAAGATTTTTGTTATGTGATATTATATAAATCATATCATGTAACTATCTATAGCATAAATGGCTTCTGAATAAATATTATGAAATAATAAGTACAATGCTCTATCTAGAGAGAAAAATAAATGCCATTCAAATATTAAATGTTACTTTTTCACCCTTTGAGAGATTACTATATAATCTACTTATGTCAAGTGATTAATTTCACTAACAAATTGATTACTTTTTCAGTTTGTTTCTGCCTCTGTTTTAAGAATGACACTTCCTTTAGGAATTCTTAGTGCTACAATTAATACAAGGAAAATTGAGGACAAGCAAAAAATGATCAAATTATATTTATTGACTGAAACAATTTTAACAAATAAAATCATCTAAGTACTTGATGCAAGGCAATAACCCATATGTAAGATGAAAGCTCTGTAATGAATTTGATATTTTGAAAAGCATATTTCTAACTATAGAGCAACTATTCCCACAGAAATTGATATTAATATAAAATGATATTTACCCTTTTAATTTGTTTTACATGGAGTTTGCATGTAAATCTTATTAAAATTTGAAGGCTATTCATTCCAAAGCCAATATTCTAAAAGAACCTACTATATATTAGAAATATTAAGTCTGACCTCTTATAGCATCATAATTATGGAGACCAAAAATATTGTAGGATTATAAGAAGAAGTCAAATAATAAACTATAACCTATAATTGTTAAAACAATAAAACTGAGATATTTAACATTAGTGATAAACTGAGAGGTCATTTATCTGCTTTAATCAAATGAAACAGTCTTTTCTGGACCTCAGCTTATATTAGAAAGACTCAATGGCCAGAAATAGGAGTTGTTAATGAAGCCACAGGTACCAAACCAAGAAGCTGCTACTCATCCTATTCCCTCCCTTATTTCAACATGAGATGAATTCAAAGGGTGATGAGAGCTGTGAAACCTAGGCCCAGATCAATATATTATTGATTAATTGTCCAGTGGGTTTCCTTGGGGCAAAGTACTCATGGAAATGCATTCTCATTTGGCAAGGACTACAGACTACTGGGCAGCATAGGAATTTGCAAAAGTCTTGCAGCTTGAAGGCTTTTTTCTCTCTCATTATACTGTTGATTCTTTGGATGGTTTTCAGTTTTACTTTGTCAGTCACACATCAAGAGCTGTAATTTTCCCTGGAAATCTTGTTCTTTCTCAAATATTTCCCCCTAATGTTCACCATGGGGCTAATGCTTCTCAAATCTCTTATTTGGAATTACTAACTACAACTCAATCCAGGGAACTTTTGTGACTCAATAGAGACAGTTTATATACATACGAGAAAACACACGAAACATTAACCATGTCTCACAGTTCTGAAAAGGAGAGTAAGGCATCCACACAGAGAACATAGGAAAAGCCTCAGGAATATACATATTGCCAAATGTTGAGAGTAAGTTCCCTGGACACAAAGCATACAGAATCAATTATAGGATCTAATATAATGTGATGAAAAAATGCAATGCAAAATATGGAATGGATAGATCCATGGAAACATATACAGAAGCTTATATTGGTGAATAAAGCATGCTATAGAGGGATGGGAAAAGAGTGTCTTTTCAAAGTCTGCCTTTTACAGGGAGATTGAGTCATGGGACCCTTTAGTAGAGAGAGGAACTGTATAAAAAACATATTTTGCAGACATAAAAGAATTACCCGGGTTTGAATATTGTTACCGTTAAAGCATTGTGCCTGTGTCAATGGCTTAACTTTGTAACCGTAGCTGCCAGATGACATAATTACTATAAGAGCTTTATGTGATTGGCTCAGCATTTTGTCAAACCAGCAAAACTGCTGGACTACATGCCTAGAATAAGGTTATATAAGAGGTGGGGAAGTGTATTTGGGAAAGCATATAGAGACACAGTGGCGGCGTTTTATAGTGATTATGACACGTTCCTTAAAATATGATGTATTTTTTAAAAGTTAAGAATAGGAGCCAATAGCAAGGCCGTTCATGTGAGTCTGGTAGGAAAAGGTGTTGAAATATAAAGATAGCTCCAGTTACTCAGGGCCACTTGACTGCAACCCACCTGGTTGTCATGAATTTTTCTTGTGTTGATACCCCTTCCCTATCTCAACACCTGACCCTGAGCTGAGACTGGACCCTGGCAAAAGGGTCAAGTGTATCAGAGTAAGGGATGTATGTATTGCACAAAAGTGAAAGTCTTTGAGAGCTTATCTTTTCTATTAGGTGAATCGGAAACCAATTCTATCTTTCTCAGCAACTTTTGGTTGCCTTTAGCAGATCACCTAGGGTAAAGATGTGGGAAATTTCCCCCATCTGTTTTGGCATGTTGACTGCTGCATGCAGTATGAAATTCTTAAAAACTTTAAATCATTACTTTTTTTATTCCAAGAACTAGTGTTTTATTTATTTATTTATATATTTATTTTTATTTTTTTTAAAAGAGTTAATGAATATTAAACTTCTTTGTGTCCATTGTTCAAATACATGCTTCAGAAGAAAAGCATGGATCAGTTTGTACCGTGGAAACACTGATGGCATGTCATTTATAGATACATATAAGAAGTCCCCTAAGTTTGAAAGAAAATGTATGATTAATATTAGATTTTTCTAATATTAATATTATTGAGAAAGGAAAATGAGATTTTATTTTGGTCATTGATGCTTAGAGTAAGTGTAAAAATGTATAGGATATGAATGTAAGATAAAGCAGTAAGGCTAACCAGATTGTTCTTAGAATGCAGCAGAACTGACATGTAAACAATGAAGTCTTCATTGTAGGGGCAGTCTCATGTCTCTAGACATGAGTTTGCAAATATGATGACATACCGGCATAAGGACAAGGTCCTTAGGGAAAAGTGTTCTTTATTTTGCAAATAAACTCAAATATTTTAATAGATGAAGATATAAGATGCAAGCAAAATTTGTATTTCATATGAAAATAAAATCAGTTTATTTTGTGACTACTATTAATTACTAATTATCTAACATTCAAGTTTATTTGGATACCCTTATTTTACTTTGTATCCCTACCTGGAAGAATAAATATCCAGGAATTAAAAACCCAGGAATTAAATGAAACACAACATCATATTTCACATGTGAGAGTTCCATTATTACATTTGAATTAAGCAATCTTTAGCCCATAGGTGGAGGTATTCACATGGCTACGGGTGTTATAGTTTGAGCAGATAGAAAAGACAGTACAAAATGGAAAGAAAAAGAACGTGTGGAATTATAATGTGGGCCCGAATACTAAATTTGTAATTGGGTAAGTTACAGGACTCATAAGTTGCATACTAGTGTTTTTGATGCAATATCAAAACATTCTCACCAAAAAAAGCATCTCTCTTGTATAAACAACCCCAAAGTTATTTTATCTTCATCCAACATTGCTTACCCATCATGATGGTTCGCTGCAACCACTCTTTGTATCACCTTTCCCAAAGACTCAAGAATGAGTCAACAACCTCTATCTATAATAGGATTGTTTGTCTTTATCAAAAATAAAAACAAAAATCAGAAAAACAAACTGATCCTGAGATTTTGCATTCATATTTCATTAACAAAATTAACTAGACTGCTTTATTTGAATTGAAATGTTCAAAACTTCTACCAGTAAGTGTCAGACTATACAACCCAAAAGACAGAGTCCAAAATAAAAACGTTGTTTTTAGTTATTTTCTATAATATCATTAGAGAACTTTAGAATAATGCAGTGTAGTCATGATACAGAAAAATGGAAGATGTTAACATTAGTTCTCTGTAGAGACTGCTGTACTGTTGTGAATAATTTGTTAGTAGTCTCTCAGAAATAAAGGTAAAGGAATGTTAAGCCACTAGCTCTATTACTACTTAACATGCAAGAACATTTGTGAATAATCACACAGACTGTATATAGGAAGCAGATGTATAAAAGTACCACTGATTAAAAAATAATATAAAACTGGGACATGTAAGGAATTCAAGGCAAAAGGTTGGTTTTGTATTGTAATTTCTATATAGTTCCTAGGAAAGATGACACCAGAGCAAATTTCTGAAGTCAACATAAGTGCTGCTTTCTTACAGATATCTGGAGAATAGGATCCTTAGAATGGCACAGAATTGCCACATATCTGTCTCCACTAACCTGACTCAGTTAGGAACCTGGAGATGTACTGTTGCTAAGGAGATGGATACCTAGAAAATGTATAATCAGAAAGACAATAGGCGTCAGAAAATTAAGTAGATCCACGTAGGCTGTTGAAGAATCAAGATTTGATCCAGTTGTGAATCAAAATATTTGGAAAATTTAAGGCAGAATGAATTCTAGCGCTATTTTTTAAACAGAAAAATGTGAAATAAAGAATAAAATCTATATACTCACTTAATGCAGATAATGATAAGTGTTGTTAGTGACCAAAGATTACCATTTCTAAGAATATTAACTGAAGCTGTTTTGTAGGATTATGTATATATCATAAATTGGTACAGAAATATAGCTTGTCAAAATGAGGCTATAATTGAATAGTTTGTACATAAGAAATCATAAAGGTAAGATTTTAAATTGTGTTTATTCAGACCAAAACCAGATTACTCCTACATGCTATATAGGGAAGTTTAGTCCTGGTTTACTGGCTTGGCTTCTGAGTACACAGCATTTCTTTTAAATGCTCTTCTGCAATTTAGGCTTAGTGTCATCTTCCCTTAAAGGCATGCATTGCTGCCTATTTGGAAAAAAAAAAAAAAAGGAAAGAAAGAAAATACAGATTCCCTAAGTTCTTTCCTTTCATTGTTCAAGGTAGAAGCGACTCCTACTTTGGGATCATGTTACAATAGATTCTTCTCTAATGCTCCAAATGGAATTATTTGTTACTCAGGAAACAGAGAAAAATGCTAACTCACTGGCTATTACTCTTACTGAGGAATGCACACATTGGTCTCTTAACTTAGAATTCTTGTGTCTTTAAATGGGTTCCCTTGAAGATGCATTCAGCTTCGTTTGCATATTTAAGTCAATAACCCAATACATATCTTTTCAATTCTTGTCAGTTGTCCAAATTTCTGTTTAGTTTTCTGATAGTTCCCTAAAAAATACATTTTCCCTTATTCCTGTGGTTTCACAAGCTTTGGAGAAGCTTTGTTTTCAAGAATATGTATATTTACCTCTCTATATAAATTAGAGTTTCTAGCTGTCACTAATTGGCTGCTTACAAGCTACTCAGCCTGTAATTAACAACATAAGATTGCCTCATTGAAGGAATATCAAAGAGCACCATGCTCCTAGTCTGCTGACTTTTAAAAGTATTTAGCATGATTCAAGATATTAATGGGCAACATTTCCATCCCAGAGCAAAGCCTCCAAATTGTAGCCCTATTATTTTCCGTTGAGAATCACATCATCTCACTGTGTGCTAGAGTGCTGTACTATAGGGTTAACCTTCTACCCAAAGATGCTGCCGTCTCTGCTTTGTAGTATCTTGTCCCTACAACTGAAGGAACAAAAGAGATGTTGGAGTGCAAAGGGGGAAACCAACCATGCATCCGAATCTTTTAAGAACTATTCAGTGGAGTTCACCATTGACCTCCTTATAGCCTCACAGCCAGAAACATTTGGATAAATTTAATTGCATATAAACACACTTGGAATGTTCTTGAAATCCTTCTACACAGCCAAGAAGACTGTCCTTTATTCTACGTATTTCTGTTTTTTCTAGATCAGTACCAGTAGTGTCTCTTATGCTCAGGTTTTAAGATCATGCACCCAAGATGAGAATAGGTACCACTAAGAGGCATATGTCATAATGATGTTAAGAGTGGAGGCTGCTTTAAAATAAAGTGGTTTACTTATCATGTGGTAGAATGTGACTTCTCTCCTGTACTGTTCTTGGACACAGGACCATTTCCATAGCATGTACAAAAATCCTATACTAGCTGAAGGATGGATTACAGAACTTCTATGGCTTCTTCTAATCAGGCCCTTTGTATCCTGTAGACCTACATTTATTCCCCATGTACACATTATGAATGCATAATTCAAAATGCACATTAATTATTATAATAAATAATGTAACAATATATGTAATTAATTACTGAAGTCTGAGTGATAATTTGAAATCTGAAATTTAATTTAACCTTAAAATAGTCCTACATAACTTATTAAAAACTGTAGCTGGTATGTGCTGTCAGGAATAATGTTTGAAATGTTCAAAAACTTATAAAGTATTCTAAAATCCAATTTTCAAATTGTTATTTTAAATTGGTTCATGTTATTAGTAAACCAACTAATCTAGTATACATTCTTATAGACATTTGAGGTAAGCCAGCCTCCTAAAATGTGTGAGGAAACATGTTTTTATTTTAAGTCATTCAGTTTATTTTACTTTGCTTAAGAAGCCCTGTGGAACAAACATACAAGTACTAATATTGAGTTTTTGAGATTTGGGAAAAAATATGTGCCCTAGTTAAAAAATCAATTAAATGCTTAATTAGTAGAATTATATACATCACAATTTGACCTTTGAATGTAGACAAAATTATAGAGTTTTCTGTTATATAGCAAGTACCATGGATAAAGACAATTAACCAACCTAAGTTAAATTACTATTTATTTTTCTTTGTTCTCATAACATTGCCACTGTTATCATTTATATCTTGTCCATTATCATCAACTTCAACTCCCTATGAGCAAAAATAAAACAATTTTACCACATCATTTAGCTTACCAGAATCTTGGCTGTAGGAACCCTGCCATCAAAAGTGACCAAGAACTCAACAAGCACATGAATATGTAAGAGTGCATTTCCTCCCTTAAGCCCACTTTAACAAACATCATTACAAAGAAATGCTCTTTTTAATAGAGTTATTTCTATCATTGGCAGGTGGCCCATATAGGATAAACTCAAATAATATGATTGCTGTTAGCTTTCTACAATGTGTTGAACTAAATTGTGGAATATTCCCATGATTTTCATCCCAGCAGTATCTATTTTTAAAAACCAAGCAATAAAGATAATTTGTATTATCAGAGTGAGTAAGTTGGTTTGGGTACAGAAAGTTTAAAAGAAGCAGAAATAAAAAAAAAAAGCAAAACAACAAAGAAATTTAAAAATTCCAAAATGACAATAAAAAGGAAGCTGGAACTGATATTTCTTTAACACATTCTTAATATTCCTTTGTTGCTTTCACATTCAAAATCTCTCAAGTATCACTTATTGATGAAACCATAATGTGATAGGAATGTAAAGCACCTGAGTGCCTTGTAATATGTTTTATAGCCATATCCATATACTCTCAACCCCTACCTTTTGAAAAACAATCTATTAATCATTCTTTAAATTTATAATTTAAGTCATGACAAAATAAAATTATACTATTAGTAGCTTTTATGTTGACTACATAAGCAAAACATTATTTTTATATTCATCAAAATGCTATATAGCATATCATTTTACTTTGTTTAAGATGAGAACGATGGACATTTAAATGGGAGTGGCCCCCACAGATTCATTGTTTGAATGCTAGACCCATCAGGAGCTGCACTAGTAGGAGGCATGGCTTTTTGGAATAGGTGTGGCCTTAATGGAGGAACTGTCACTATGAGGAAAGGTTTTGAGGTCTACAAGATGAAGCCAGTAAACTTCGAGCTGCTTGTCAATCTGATGTAGAACTCTCAGCTACTTCTCCAGCACCATATCAGCCTGCATGCTGCCATGCTTCCTGCCACGATGATAATGGACTGAACCTCTGAAACTGTAAGCCAGCCCCAATTAAATATTTTCCTTATGAATTGCCATGATTGTTGTGTCTCTTCACAGCAATAGAAAGTCTAAGATAGAAGTATTACACTGTATGTTTTAACATTATTTAACTATTCATTAAAACATAATTGTAAATATATTATTTCCAATATGATCATAGCATTTTTAATGTCCAAGACTTTCATTGTACAATGATAGTGTAAAGTAATGTGGTTTGATCACGCCAGACCGCCTGAAACAGAGTACAAGCTGATCCTACATTCAAAACAGCTGGACAAAACAGCCCTACAGACTACAGCCAGGATATCTGAATCTTCTTCTAATCCCCCAAGACAGCGCCCCTTACCAGCAGGAAGTAGTTTGGAAAGAACGATGCCCAAATTCCCAAATATTGTGTATAAATGTTTGTTTTCATTTAATTGGATTTTGTTATATAAAATTAAATAAAAAAATAAAACAGCAAAAGAAATAGTCATTTCCAACAATTGTTTTTGTTTGTTCTTTTTCTGTGTGTGTGTGTGTGTGTGTGTGTGTGTGTGTGTGTGTGTGCATGATGCATGTATGTATGCACTTTCTACACCTGCCTTCATATTGAGATCAGAGATTGACTTTGAGCAGTCTTCTACAATTGCTTATCTACCTTATTTTTTTGAGGCAGGGTCTCTAATACCAGAGCTTTATCCTTGATTTTCACTGGGATTTCCTCCTGTTAACATACTACCCATTGTAAAGGTTATGGACACATATATCCACATTTGGATTTTTATATGGGTTATCTAAAATAAAATTATCATTCATCAGCAGGGTCTTAGTTAAATTTCTTATTGGTAGCATAAAACACCGTGATTAAAATAAATTCTGTGAGTAGAGCATTTATTTTATCTTACATTTATAATCATCATCCAAGGATGTCTGGGTAGTAACTCAATCCAAGACATTTAAGGCTGAAATTTATGATGAGACAACTGGTGTGTTTTCCAAGTCCTGTTAAATCTACTTTCTTATAGCACCCATGACCACTAGCCCAATGGTGATACTATCCACAATAAGCGAGAACCTCCCAAGTGAATCATCAATCAGATGAATCCATTACAAGCCCATCCAGTGAGGACAATTTCTCAGTTGAGGATTTCTCTTCAAAAGAAAGTGCATTGTTTCAATTCGACACATAACAGGCTAGCACAATTGGCAAGTATAGTACCCACTGAGCGAAGTCCTCAGGAAGATATTATTAATATTATTTTTATTATTATTAATATTACTATTATGTAAATCTTTGAGAGACTGCTGCCATTTTCATTAATGATTGTTCTGTTTGATATTCAGACTACTGAATATCATATCCTTATCATCATCAGGGTTCTCCATATTTTGATAACCTACATAGAATTTAATTCTATTTAGTGTTTCTATAATGATTATTGCTGCAGACTATCTTTTTCATAGACCTTTCCATTTTATCCTTTTTTAAAAAAATGAATTTTATAGACTTTTTCAGTTTTTATTGGATTATAATTGTCTTAAAGGGGTCTGGAGAATTTTTCAATACTCTTGATAACAGATAGAGAAAGCTATAGAACAGTGGCTATAGAGATCAAAAGGACAGAAGAGAGAACTTGCAAACAGATTTATGTAATAAGCATCACTATCAAAAGTGCAAAAGTTATTTGAGTAAGAGATTTCTAACAAATTCAGATTACACAATTTAACCAAAAGAAAAGACTTCACATAAATATCATATATTCGTAAATGAATTGAAAATTAACCATGTACTTAAATTAGATGAAATTTGCGTACCTTTTGAATAACATTTAAAAATAGAAAATCTGAAGAATCTTTGAAAAAAACATTTAAAATATGACACTCAAATTCATATTTCATGTTAAGAAATTATAAGGGAGAAGAGGAGGGAAGAGGTGGGTATGAAGGAACAGGAAGATTGAGATCCATAGCCAAGCACTGGATGGAGCTCCCTGAATCCTGCTGAAGAAAGAGAGGAGGTATTGTATTAACCAGGATGGAGCGGCTCAAGGTCCTGGCAGGAGAATCCACAGAGAGCTGACCTGAGTTCATGGGAGCTCACAGACTCTGAACTGATACCTAGTCCCCATGTCTGCTTGCCTAGCCCAGCCTTGAAACAAGGGGAGGAATTTGGTCCTGTCTCAGTTTGAAATGTCATGCTTTGTTCATGATGCTGGGAGATCTTCCCCTTTGTGAATGGAGATGGAGGAGGACTAGATGGGGAGGAGTATAGACAGGAGGTAGGAGGAGGAAATGGGAAGAGAAGAGGGAGGGGAAACTGTGGCCATTATGTAAAATAAATGAAACATTTAATACAAATGTTAAGAAGTCCCCAATTATATATGACCCACAACATGCTTGATAATGCCTACCAAGAGAAACTGGAAAGATAACTGCTGGGGCTTGTTTTTTCTACAGTGTCACAGAGGGCACATCAACACGGAATACAAAAAGGAAAGCAGGTTTGGTACTTATAAGTGAGAAAATGTGAGAGTTCTTATTTCATGAGGAAACTGTTTTAACACAACCCTCCTATGAAAATCATGAGTGTCCTTGTTCACCAGTGTAATTGATTGTACTATGACTGTTCTTCACAGACTTCTATCTGCTTGCTTTGCAGAAAGCAAGTATCCTACCATAGTGTTGCCTATGTCAACGGTGGGGTGTGTGGGTGGGGGGGGGTGGACATAACATTCTCCCTGAAAAGTCCTTTTAGGTAGAGCCTGGCTATCAAAGTCAATACAGCTGACAAAGTGGCCAGCAAACTGCAGGCACTAGATATCACTTGGTGATTATAAAAATTTACAGCTGTCAGCTAAAATGAGAATATCTCCCATGGGTGTGAAAGTAAAATGTGAGGATTAGCTGATACAGCATTCTGCACCGGGTTTCCCTTTATGAACTAAGATCACAGAGATGAGGGAATGTCATTGACAAGGTTTAACAAAAATGTTCCCCAAGATTGGAAGTGGAATATTAAACTTTTGGCAAATTTTGTTCTGATACAAGACAAATTGGTTAAACTACTTAGAAAGATTGAATAAAGTTGTTAATTGGTAAGATCATATCAGAAAAGATTAAAAGGTTTTCTGTTCACATAATATATTTAAACAAAGTTTCTAAAAGTGTCATTAATTGTAGAGTGGGATTTTGCTGTGGTGCTAGGGGAATCCTGATTTAACAAGCTGAGAATCTGTTTTCTAATCCTATTCTCAAGAGGTCTGGGACTGACAAATAAAGTAGAACTGTCAGTAAACTTGAACCAATGTTAGCACTGCTCCAAAAATTAATTCTCTAATGAGACAATGTATTTGTAAATTCAATTGACAACACTAGTTTCTGAAGAAATCAGAGCCTAGTGTGGTGATTCAAAGCTGTTTTACCAGCAGATGAGGGGCTAGGAATATATGATTGAAAGAATTTGAGACCACTCTCCCTTGCCAGGGAGACCTAGATTGCAAGACCCGTGTGGAGTACTTCATAATGTAAGTGTTGTGTAAGGTGTTATCTGCATGACATAAAATGTGGAAGTGTCCTATGCCAAAGATAGAAGATGAGCAAAAAAGAAAAAAAAAATGGACCAGAACTTCTTGATGGATAATTCCTGTACTTTGCATAGACACTCTCAATCTATCTTGCTGGCTTGGTTGGGGTGCTTTGCAGCATCACCCTCTCTGGTCTGATGCTATGTAGACCAGGTTGATCTTGAAGTTGTTCCAGTCCTCCTCACTCAGCCTGCCAAGTGTTGCTATTGTCAGCTTGCTCCACATATCTTGGAATACTTCTGAAGTAAATTAATCATTCAATGACTTGATATTTAATAAGGATCTGAATAAACAATTAGGCTGAACAGATGTTTATTCAGGGAGAAATAACTCAAAACATAGACAGGTGGACACCAGCAGGTTCCTGGTCCCAAGGATGCCTCTGAAAGTCCTCCTGTCCCCATGCAGCTAGCAGAGAGCATTCCTGGCTCCTTCTCAGACCTAGTTCCTCAGGTCACTTTCGCCCCTGGCTCCACCCCCAATGGGCGTGGTCAGTGCCACAGAAGGAGTCAAAGTGAATATCCCACTACAATTCCCCTTTTAGTCTAAAGAAAAGATTTAGGCTTGATACAAAACTGTATACCAAACAGTGAATAATAAGTGTGCTCTAAGAAAAGGAAAACTGAGGACAAAACGACCTATATATATCTAGTCCTAGGGTAAAGGCATAATGGAGTTTACAATAGGGTTGTCCTAAGCTGGAAAACTTAAGTCTAGTACCTAATATATCTAACTAGAAAGAGAGAATAATAATTGTGATAGCTTAATCTTCAACCTCATCAAGACCTGAGAAGGAAAATAACAATACTAGGGTAGACAGGAATTGCAGATGGGCAACTTCCAAAACGTGTAGCGAGGAAAGAAACAGCAGGCTAACTGGACAGTCACCCAAGCACCCAAGCAACATTGGTACACCCAGTTTTGGCTAAGGCCAAGAGAACTTGACAGACCACAACAACAGCAGGGAGGTAGAAAGACTGTCTTACCCTGACTTGGCAAGGTTGAACAGTCTTCTATATTTGTATCCTGCAAGCACATAGGACTGCATGTCCAAATCAGTGGTCAAGGTGGGGGCAGTTCTTTGCCCAACAGGCCATTAGCCAAAGCAAGGATGAACTCTAGAAGGAGCAACAACAGTGTCCAACATATTTTCAGGAAAGTGCACAGTGCTGTCAGAGGCAACAGTGTCTCATGTCAACGGATTACTAATATTAAAACATTTAAATGCCATGTACTGCATGTCTATGAAGTGATTGAAGATTTAGCATCTATGTCTGACTAATCTCATAGGTAAAGGAAACATGAATGAAGATATTCTGTAATACTCAGGAACTTAACTGATTGAAACTTCCCTGAGTACAGGAGGAACAAATACCTAAACAATATATATATATATATATATATATATATGTATGTATGTAAATCTCAAAAATAGAGGTAGAGTAGAAATGTCTAGACAAGAGGTAGAACTATAAAGGGCAGCATGATAAATATCCCCAAATGTATCAATATACAAAATGTCTTGAATATAAGAAAATTATATGTACATAGACTATGGCAAGAATAAATGTGCATAAATTGTATCAATATATGAAATGTCTTGAACATAAATAAATGTATACATACATAGAATATGGTAAGAATAATGTGCATACAATTGGATGAGGGTGTGTAGAAGCCTGCAGATAGACCCATGTCTGTTGCCATGCACAAAACTCAAGTCCAAATGGATCAAAGACCTCAACATCAATCCAGTCACATTGAACCTCTTAGAAGAAAAAGTAGGAGGTACCCTTGAACAAATTGGTATAGGAGACTGCTTCCTGAACATAACTCCAGGGGCACAGACACTGAAAGAAACAATTAATAAATGGGACCTCTTCAAACTTAGAAGCTTCTATAAGGCAAAGGACACAGTCGACAAGACCAAACGGCAGCCCACAGACTGGGAAAAGATTTTCACCAATCCTATATCTGACAATGGGCTGATCTCCAAAATATACAAAGAACTCAAGAAACTAGTCAACAAAACACCAAATAACCCTATTAAAAAATGGGGTACAGAACTGAAGAAAGAATTCTCAATGGAGGAAATCAAAAAGGCTGAAAGACACTTAAGAAAATGCTCCACATCCTTAGCTATCAGGGAAATGCAAATCAAAACAACTTTGAGATACCATCTTACCCCTGCCAGAATGGCTAAAATTAGAAACACCAGTGATGACCTATGTTGGAGAGGATGTGGAGAAAGTGGAACACTCCTCCACTGCTGGTGGGAGTGCAAACTCATACAGCCATTTTGGAGATCAGTATGGCAGTTCCTCAGGAAAATAGGAATTAGTTTACCACAGGACCCGGCAATCCCCCTCTTAGGCATATCCCAAAGGATTCACATCCATGCAACAAAGACATCTGTTCAACTATGGTCATAGCAGCACTATTTGTAATAGCAAGAACCTGGAAGCAACCTAGATGCCCCTCAATTGAAGAATGGTTAATGAAGATGTGGCACATCTACACAATGGAATACTACTCTGCAGAAAAAAATGATAGTATCTTGAAATTAGCAGGCAAGTGGATGGCACTTGAAGAAACCATCCTGAATGAGGTAACCCAGTCACAAAAAGAGGAACACAGTATGTACTCACTCATATATGGATTTTAGACCTAGATCAAATGATCACCAGCCTATAATTCACACCACCAGATGAACTAGGATACAAGGTGTATTCTAAGAGATTCATATAAAGTCCCTCACAGAACTGGGAAGGGACAAGTCCCCCCAGAGCTCAGGGGAAGTGGGGGAGGACAGCGAATGGAGAGAGAAGTAGGAGAAAATGAGGGGGAGGAAAGGAAAACATGTGCGACCAAGAAGATTGAGCCTGGTTAGAAATAGAAGATAGGAAAGAGAGAGAGAGACAGAGACACAGAGAGAGAACATAAAAGAGGGAGCCAATATTGGTTTGAAGATAAAATTGAACACAAAGAAAGGTCGAGAGAACTATAAGACTGCTCCCAACTAACAAGTTGAGCTTACGTGGAAAGGCTATAATAAATGCCCTTCCCGGAGAGTGAGATCAGCAACTAACTTCTCCATGGAGCCCTCAACTAATGCCTGTTGAAAACAGGATCAAACACCCATACATAAACACTGAGTTGAACTAGAACCCAGAAGCAGATGGAGAGGACAAGATCATGCTGCAGAAACACATAGAGACAGCTTACCTGAACAAGGAGGAGCTAACGGCCACTAGACTGATAGCTGGGAAGCCAGCATGGGACTGACTCAGGCCCCCCTGATAATGAGTCTCAGCCAGAAGGACTGAGCAGTCTAAGGGACCTCAGACAGTGGAACCAGGATGTATACCTGGTGCACAAAAGGACTTTGTGAACATATCCCCCATGGAGGGATAACTACCTTAATCTAGAGACAGGAGAGAAGCCCTAGTCCCTACTTCACAGGACCTGTCAGATCTACATGACCCCAACTGGATGGCATTCCCCTACACATGGAATTGGGGTGGGGGATGGGAGGGGAGTGTGTTTAGAGTGCATGTGAGAGGGCAGATATGGTAAAAGGGAGGGAAGGAGGGAGGGAGGGTTGGGGAGGGAGGGAGGGAGGGAGAGGGAACTGGGATCGACATGTAAAACAATAAATTAAATTAAAAAAAAATGCTTTGCCTCCAAAATTTAAGTTGAAGCACAAGTTACTGGGGAAAAGGATTTCTATTTTTGTTTCCACAGAAAATGAAAAGATGTGGATTCCTTCCAGACTAATGTTGTTTGATCAAGCCAGACCGCCTGAAACAGAGTACAAGCTGATCCTACATTCCAAACAGCTGGACAAAACAGCCCTACAGACTACAGCCAGGATATCTGAATCTTCTTCGAATCCCCCAAGACAGCGCCCCTTATCAGCAGGAAGTAGTTTGGAAAGAACGACGCCCAAATTCCCAAATATTGTGTATAAATGTTTGTTTTCATTTAATTGGACTGTTATACAAAATTAAATAAAATTAAAAAAATAAAAAAGAATAATGTGCATAAAACATCATAAGTGGAAAGATTTCACACAATATGACAAAATATAATATACAATTCTTCTGGAAAGGGATTATAAACTTAATTTTACATAGATTGTCACAAATAAGAATATATAACAATGTAAGCTGTATAATACTATTATCTCACTCATACTCAATAAATCACAAGAAGATAGGCTAATCTATATCCCATTTAAACCCTATCTTTCCCAACCACATAAACCTGAGTCTAAGCATCACCTTCCATACCCAACCCTAAGTAACTAAAACCAACCCAAAGAAGATGACTATTATCCCCAAATTCCAAGAGTAGGGAAAGGGGGTGTTGTTATCTTAGGATTACTTCCTGCTGAAATGGGATGATGATTGCTCCATGGGATTCTGTAGGAAGAAAATTTTATCAACCAAATTTCTCAACAGGACTGGCTGTGACATATGTAGCTAGTCACTGTATAGCAGAAAATGTATGACTGTAGTTCTATATGAAACTCTTCCCAGGGTGTAATAAGAAGGTGTACCATTACAGCTAGCTAGTCATGAGTTGTCTTGAGCATAACAGTTTCCTATCAGTTTTAGGGTGATGTTTGTAGTCCAGATGCATCAGGTTGAGTCAAGTGGAAATGGTGATGTGGGGCCCCACCTTCTTTCTGGAGAGTTCAAAGATTGCTGTTAGGAATTGTTATTATTCCTTGTGGAAAACTTAAACATCAATATTAAAGTAAAATTTTCAAGTTTTAAGGCATGCATTAAGCAAAGTCAACAATAAGCATTAAAATGTATATGAGAAAATTAGATTTCAGAGAGAAAATTGCGTATAAGCGAATGAGTCTCCAGATATTGTTTTCTTCTGCCTTACACCAATTGGCTTCTTGATTTAAGGCAGAAACCCTGAATTTAATCTTAACAACATGCTTGAATTTAGGGAAGGAAATCCAAATCCAACTCCAAAGCCAGCATTGGCTTATATGAATTGCGACTACAGGAATACTAGATAGTAAACAGAAATAGATTTCTATATAGAAATAGTTTACTAGAATTAAATATTTTTACCATAAATCAGATTCCTCTTCTGTACATGTTAAATGTCTTTTGAATGTTTGAAGATAGGTTTTCTCTGTTTTCCTGTAAGAACAAGAACAGAACACTTCCCCTACCTTCGAGAGGTCTCCGCACATCTCATGGGACCTAATTTGTGGGATAACTTGTCATTTCTCTTCATTAAGATGTTTCTCGTGTTCAACTTGGATCTTGATTAACTTAGATGGTATCCATAGTTTTTTTTTTTTTTATTTTTCTCCTGTAAATACAAATGTGAAACCCCTACTCCAATGTAACACATATCCTGGTTTCTATTCTGAGGTTAATACATCCTTGAAGTACACTGGCTGATTTAATTTCAGAAGTTTTTTCTATTGTCCAGTGTCTTTCTGCTGCTGTTTTTTTTTTCATCAGCATTAAGAAAGTTTAATGTTAATAAAGCATTATGTTATCTGTGTTTGGGTGTCTTGGTTCCTCCTGCCTGTATATGGAGCATTTCTTTTAAAGTATGATTGGATCTCTCAACTACTGCTTGTCCTGTAGGATTGTGTGGTATACCAGTTATGTGCTTTATGTTATAATACTCAAAAAACTGTTTCAATTTGCCGGAGACATATGCTGGAGCATTGTCAGTTTGTATTTGTGCAGGTATGCCCATCATGGCCATTACCTCTAATATGTGTGTGATATCAGAATCAGCCTTTTCAGAGCTCAGAGCAGTAGCCCATTGCGACCCTGAAAATGTATCTATGGTATGATCCATGTATTTTAATTTTCCAATTCTGCATTTGCTATATTTCATTTCTATTTATACCTTTAGGTTTACTGCCTTTTGGTAAAGGAGTTTGGTTATAGAATGAGCAAGTAGGGCATTTCCTTAGCTTGTTGCCAAGTGATAGAAAAATCCTTTTTTAAACCTTTGCTGTTCACATGTTTCTTATGAAACTCCGAGGCTTCTAGCACACTTCCTATTAATAACCAATCAATTTCATCATTGCCTTGTGCTAGAGGACCTGGCAGACCCGTATGGGATCTGATGCGTGTTATATATATAGGATGAGTCCTCTTTCTGATAGTATCGTGTAGCTGTATAAACAGTGAAGTTAATTCTGTATCGTCAGGAATAAATTCTGCAGTCTCAATGTGTAAGACATATTGCATATTGAGAGTCAGTAACTATATTGAGGGGTTCTGTAAAATCCATAAGTACCATGAGAATGGCATACAATTATGCCTTTTGTACAGAATTGTAAGGGCTTTGAACCACCTTACTTATTTCTTCTGATTTATATCCTGCCTTACTAGATTTGTTTGCATCAGTGTAGAATGTAGGAACTCCAGAAATAGGTATTTTTCTTACAATACATAAAAGGATCCAAATCATTTTCTTAATAAATTTGATTCTTTCACTTTTGGGATAATTGTTGTTAATCATTCCCAAAAAAATTACTGCATACTCTCTGCCAATATTCATTATCTTTCCATAAGGAGGAAATTTCCTCATTAGTTAAAGGTATTATAACTTCTGTTAGCTGACGAATTCTTACTTTACCTTTTATAATAAAGTCAGAGATCTTTCTATATATGTTTTTAGTTTTTTTATTCTGTTTATGTGGTAGGAGTATCCATTCTAATATGATATCTTCTCTCTGCATCAAAATCCCTGAAGGATATTCTCTAGATGGTAATATAACCAGAATACAGTCTAGGTTTGGATCCACATGGTCCACATATGCTTCTAGTATCCTCTTTTCTACCCGTTCTAATTCCTTCTCAGCTTCAGCTGATAGTATTCGTGGACTATTAAAGTCCTTGTCTCCTTTTAGAGCCATTTTCAAGTTTTTCAAATCATGCCCTTCTACTCCAATAATTATGTTGAGAAATCTCTCCTAGTAATTTTTGAAGATCATTAAGAGTCTGGTAGTGATCTCTACTGATCTGTACTTTTTGTGGTCTAATTTTCTGTAGACCTATTTTATATCCTAAGTAGTTGGTAGACTCTCCTCTTTGTATTTTTTAGGTGCAATTTGTAATCTCCAGCGAGGTAAAACTTCCTTTACTTTCTCAAACATTTTTTCTAATATTTCTCCTTTAGAGTCAACTAACAATATATCATCCATGTAATGATAGATTATGGATTGTGGAAACTCTTTACGAATTATTTCTAGTGGTTCTTGTACAAAATATTGGCACAGGGTGGGGCTATTTAGCATTACCTGTGGCAAAACCTTCCATTGATATCTCTTCACCGGTTGAGAATTATTGTAATTAGGTACCATGAAGGCAAATTTATCTTTATCTCGTTCTTGTAAAGGTATAGTGAAGAAGCAATCCTTTACATCAATAACTACAATAAGGTCATTTTTTAGGTATCAAAGGCAGTGGCTGCAGATTGCAGGAGTTCCCTTTTCTGTCCACTGCTGCTCTCCTGGGCCTCTGACATGCTGGAACTCAGGCAGGAAAACTTCAAGAGTGGCGTCTCCGACTCGGCTCAGAAGGCCTCATGCTAGTCGAGTTCTTTGCCCCTTGGTGTGGTCATTGCAAGAGGCTTGCCCCTGAATATGAAGCTGCAGCAACTAGAATAAAATGAATAATCCCATTAGCAAAGGTGGATTGCACTGCCAATACAAACTCCTGTAATAAGTATGGAGTCAGTGGCTACTCAACCCTTAAAATATTTAGAGATGGTGAAGAAGCAGGTGCTTATGACGGGCCTAGGACTTTTGATGGAATTGAAAGCCACTTGAAGAAGCAAGCAGGACCAGCTTCAGTTCCTCTCAGGTCTGAGGAAGAATTTAAGAAATTCATCAGTAATAAAGATGCTTCAGTGGTGGGCCTTTTCAGGGATTTATTCAGTGATGGTCACTCTGATTTCCTAAAATAAGCCAGCAACTTGAGAGATAACTACCGATTTGCACACACCAATGTTGAGTTTCTGGTGAAGGAGTACGATGATAATGGAGAGGGGAATCACTTTATTTCGTCCTTCACATCTTGCTAACAAGTTTGAAGACAAACTGTGGCATATACTGAACAGAAAATGACCAGTGGCAAGATTAAGAGGTTTATCCAGGAAAGCATTTTTTTGGTATCTATCCTCATATGATAGAAGACAATAAAGAGTAGATACATGGCAAGGACTTATTTACAGCCTACTATGATGTGGACTATGAAAAGAATGCTAGAGGTTCTAACTATTGGAAAAACAGAGTGATGAAATTCCTGGATGCTGGACACGAACTGTAGCTAGCTGTAACACCTTTAGCCATGAGCTGTCTGACTTTGGCTTAGAAAGCACTACTGGAGAGGTCCTGGTGCAGCCAGCAAGAGAGCTTTCCTGGCTCTTCCTCAGACCTAGTTCCATAGGTTACTTCTGCCCCTGGCTCCACCCCCCAATGGGCGTGATCAGTGCCACAGAAGTAGACAAAGTGAATATCCCACTGCAAATGACTATTTATCCCTTTCTATTTCTCTCTTAGTTCCTTATTATCTTTCTCAAATACATGTTTTCTAGATGTCTTGACCTTTAATATCTTGCTGTATCATCTGCTTTGCCAGGTTACCATTGTTTTAATTTTCTCTTCTAAAAAATATTTGACATATAACTACACTTCTCTTTTTCCCTTCTTCCCCCCAAAACCTCACATACATCTCTCTTTGCCATCTTTCAAAGAAAAGTTCTAGCAATACATATCCAAGATCTAGCATTTTCAATGAAGAGTAATTATATATCGATTTGAATAACATTCAAAGATTTTGTCTCTTGGATTTAAGTAACCATGGCTGAAGCGCATACTACAATCTCATATTAGTTCTCCAAGTCAATGTTCTATTCCACACAGGTCCTGTTTTATGTAACCTCTTTTTAATGGAATGGTCCTGATTGCATGGATCGTTTTAGAAAATTAAATCAGAATTAGTATTAAATATTGGAGATGGTACTTATTATTCAGTTGGAAAATATGTTATACACTGGAACACTTACGTTTAATTGTTGAGAACTTAAAATGTGGTAATTATGTGTTTTTCTTATGTATTTGAATATAATTACGAATTATTTATCAGTGTCAATTGGTGCTAAATACATAAAAGGAATGCTTAAATTTTACCAAATGCCATAATAAAACCTAAGTGAAGAAAAATTTTATAGATTATGAGTTAATGTAATTGACAGAAGTGCAGTATTGTATGGGGTAGAGTAGCATTGGATGGCCATAGTTAGATGTATGCAGGAGCTGGCTATAGCAAAACTGTGTAAGAAGTCAGCAACATGCAGATAGCTCAGCTGTCAGGAATCTGATAGCATCAGAGAGAGTCTTCACTCAAGTCCCAGTGATACCCACCACATCAGACATAGTACCATCTATTTGGGATTAATGTTTCAACTTTGATAGGTATTTTTGAAAAATCACTGCTTTGCATTTCCATATCCCTGACCATTCTAAGCACAGCCCAAAGAGCAGGCACGATGGCTGGTTTTCAGCAGGTGTGCCTGAGAACTTACTACACCAGAACAAGCCTAGGTAGTTATTGGAAAACTTGTCCAATCCTTAAAGTTTAACATTCTAAGACCATGGCTAATATGAGTTTTAAAACTCTTTTTTTTTTTTTCAAGCAAGCAATTCCAAAATGTTAAGATATTTTATTTTTTTTAATTTTCTCTACTGTTTTTCTTTTTATATTATTATTTTTTCTTATTTTACATAACGATCCCAATTCTCTCTTCCTCCCTCCTTCCCTCCCTCCCATCCTCCCCCAACCCCAACCACCTCCTGTTAACAGTTGTGGTGTGGATTCTATGTACTTGATTTAGATATGTTGTGCTCCTCTATAAATCACTTTTTAAAAATATGTTTTAATTTTATTTTACATTCTAATCACAGTTCTCCCTACCACATCTCCTACCACCCCATCACCAGCCTCCAGTCCCTCACTAATCCACTCCTCCCAAAGGGTAAAGGCTCCCATGTGGGAGTCGACAAAGCCTGATCAGCTAAGTTGAGGCAGAACCAAACCCCTCCCCACTGCATTAAGCTGATCATGCCATCTCACCATAGGGAATGGGCTCCCACAAGCTAGCTCATGCACCAAGGATAGATCTGGTCCACTGCCAGGGCCCCCTCAGATAGATCAAACTTCATGACTGTCATCCACATGAAGAGGGCTTTTACATGTCATATACAAGACAAATATCATTACTGTTAATATCACTTCTCAAGTTTCTCATGATAATACAGTGTATCACCTCACTTGTGTTGAATAGCGATAGAATGAGTCCAGATTGCAGAGAACACAGATGTTCCTAACATGGTCATAAGAATGCAAACCTGAAGAGATTGCAAAGTTCTATAGTAGATTGATTGAGGATAGCAAGCAGCAATAACAAGAAGCATTGAAAACTATGGAAGTATAATAGATTTAAGGCACTATGACTTACGTTTTGAAGGGAATTCACTTGGAGTATATTTAAAATAGTTCTTTTGTTTCCAGAAGTGTGAAGTCATAGATACTGGTTCTGGGTTTGTGACAAAATCTAGAAACAAAATTTGTTTCTCTTAAATTTATATAGTACTCTCTACTTTTAAAACAAAAATCAACTAATTAATATATAAGTATATTAATTGTTTTGAGATTAAAATGCAATATAACATGTGATAGTCATAAACCATTTCAAAGTAATTGCTAGCAGTGGGTCAATTAGAGATAAATAACAGATTGTTAATGTTCTGTCATCAAAATTCAGAGCACAAGAAACTAACCTTCCATTGTTCTCCTCTTGTGTCTATATTAAAACCTGTGGTTTCATATCGCAATGAATTTATTCCTCTTTATTGTATTTAATATCTTTGACAACTTATTTTTGGAGGCATACATTGCATAACATGTTAATTATACATCTTTCTCAGCTCTAGCTCAGGGAGGAGAATGATTTCTACAAGAATGTTCCACAGGGTGGTGTGGATAATTGTGAATGATGGTGGTTATAGATCAGCAAACACAGTGCAGCCATTTTCATTAAGAAAAGAGGAAAAATAACACAAAACTGAAATGTGTAAAGATGTTCCTCCTATCATTAGAAAATAACAGATTGTAGGGATTTGTTATTTTAAATTAAATAATGTTATCTACCGATTATTTTAATGTATGCCCCTATGGAGGTGTGATTGTCACCAGACACTTCAAGAATCTATCTTTGAAATTTTAATTCTTTTGGTTTAGCAAACTATACTTGAGAATAAAACGGAGTGTGTATTAGCATGAAATTTCTCTCTATATACTTTTACTTCCTTGGCAATCTGAATCTAAAATGATCTTTGTACTGTAAAGTAGTATTTCAATAAAAAAAGTTGGCTATCATGTGGGTTGTAGCTTTAGTTTTTTATTTAATTGAAATTTAAAACCAACAAATGTCTATCAAGTAATGAAGCACTTATCTCAATAATGAAATTGGGATGCGAAATGTCACCATTTCCAGTCCACTGACAGTAAGAAATTTCTCCAAGATAAAACACAGATACAGTTCAATAGAAGAGATCTTGTAAAACCAATGTTATATTCTTTCCTTAATAAAATAAGAATACTGGTTGTATATTCTAAATGGATATAAAAGTGAATGCATTTAACACATTACAGACAATCACGATATCAGAACTTGGGAAATTCAGTGGAAGATCAATGGGTTTTGGAATTTTTGTTTTTGATTTTTTTTTAATTTTCTGTTCATTCTTTTTCTTTTCTTTTTTTTTTTTTTTTTTTTAGAATAAATACTTCCTGAAAGCAGATTTATCTTAAAAGGCAATTACAGAAATCTGATATTTTTAGATTTATTTTTGTGTTAAATGGTGGAAATAAGGATCTTGGAAGTTCTTCATCACAATCAGGACTTGGGGCATAACATAGACACTTAGATATCTTCTACCTTCCTTAATTGTTTGAAATCTATTTCACATTGTCAAAAAGTTTGAATCAAAGATTGTGGTACATTTTTCAAAGTTGTCATAAGATCAAAGGTAAATAGCTATCATTATTTTAAACTAAAACGGTGTGGTTAAAATTCTTGGAGTATGAGATAAGACCAAAACTTGCTTTTAAATATAGAAATAAAAAAAATTAATGGAGCATGGCATTAAATTTGGTGGGCAATAACTCCAAAGAGTTCCTAGTGAGTAGATGGTGCTGCAATCAACAGCCATCTGGTGATTGTTTACAAGATGAATTATACGGGGATCTTTGTATTTAATGAGCTGGAAGGACTAAGAATCTACAAAATGTTCTCCACATGTATTACATTTAGACAGGCTTCCACTTTCATGCAAAAATGTTACTAATATATAGATATCATCATATATCTCATTTTAACTGTGGCTTTATATCATAGATACTATATTAGTCATAGCAGATCCTGTATTGCTATAAAATTTTGTAGATAGAATTGAGGAGGGCCGTACATACAAATAATGAAAAAATGTTAACTCTTCTTTTGAAAGTTATATTTTAAGTAATGCATGTCTCCAATGTTAAATTAGTAATAATGGTAATTTGATAATGAGTTTTAGTAATGAAAAAACATAGTTTTGATGCACTGAGTAAGCAAGCAATAACTTATTGATATGTACATTTCACTCATTCTTTTTTTCTTATGGAAAATCATTTCCTTCTTTGTGCTAGAAAAAAAGATCCCAATTTTCCTGTTTGAATTAAAATTCATACTAATATGTTTGTGTGAATTGAGCTGATCATCTTCATTTTGGGGGTTTTTATATAAATTATTATTAAAATTAGAATAAATTATTAAAATTAGAAACAATCTTATTTTACATATCAATTCCAGTTTCCTCTCTCTTCCATCTTCCCATCCCCCCCTCATCCCCCCCCTCACCCACTCACCCTTTTTTTTTTTTTGGTGACTGGTAAAAATAAAAGCTACATTTTCTTAGGACATAACTGGAAAACTTATCAGGGCCCTTTCCTTTCACACACTGACTAGGAGTTAGTAAATGAAGAAAAGGAACTCATGAAAGTTTTCATAAATATCCAAAGTATGAAACAAATTTCACTGTCTCTCAAATATTTCAATCAAATAATATTGACATGTCCTTTTTCTTTTTAAAAAATATTACATTTACTATTTATATTTTTTAATATAAGTAAAATTACATCAGTTCTCCCCTATATTTCTTCCTCAAGCATTATCACATTGATAAGTTATTTTTCTTTGCTTGTTATGATTACATACACACACATGTTTACATGCATATATAAACACGACCTTCTGAGTGAATTTTTGTCGTGTGTGTGTGTGTCTGTTTGTGTTTATGTATGTAACTTTAGGACTTACCATTTTGCATTGGAAAACAAATAAATAATGGGTCCCATTTCTGTGAGAAATGTATTCTCCCTTCTTCAGGTGCCATTTGTTGTCTATAGTTGTTTTTCTAGGAACGGGATTCTGGATATTTTTCCCTTTTTATATCCACAGGCTATTAATAGTGTTGCTATTATTTATGGACCACTATCTAGGAAAGATTATTTTCTACTATTCTGGCTTTTACAATCCTTACTTCCCTTGTTTTTCGATGTTCCCATAACCACTGATGCTGATGCTGTGAGGTAGCTGTATCTTTTGGGGCTTGGCTATGCATAATGCCTCCATCTCAACATTGAGTCTATTTGTGGTTTTACATGATGGTCTTCATTTGCAGTAAAGAGATGTTTTTTTTGATAAGGAGGGACAGCAAGACTTATTCATATATATAAGGATAAGATTTAGAACTAAGTGTATTAAGGCATTATGCAGGTCTAGCAAAGTGGAAGGTATAGAATATTTTCAAATATCCATGACCTTATGACTTCACTAGACCTGGGAAGCTGACTGTGTTTCTAGGATGAGGCATCATTTTCCTCATGCTGAATTGCACCTAAATACATTTTGACAGCTGTCAGTTACCAAGCACATAGGGCCACATGTGGAACTTTTATGAATATCTTGCCATAATGTTCACAGTTGTTGCAAAGGGATAGGTTTGTCTTGCCAAAGAATGTATTCTCTCCGTTGGCAGCTTGTGTAGTATTTTTGTTACCATGGAAACAAGTCTAGAGGATGGCAACAGTCATGAAACATACAGATTGTGGCTGGCTAATTTTGGCACATCCTTTTAATCCTAGCATATGGGAGGTAGAGGCAGGTGAATCTCTATGAGTTCGAGGCTAGGCTTGGCTAGAGAATAAGCTCCAGCATAGCTCTTAATAGATGCAGATTGAATCCTCTGTGTTCTGTGTCTGAAGAGTACAGGATTTTCAGAAATAAGGACTTGCCTTCAACTTCTGAGGGGTAGCCAAGGGATATAACAATAGTTTATACATTTGGGAAGTCATCTCATATACTCTGACCATCTATTTGACAGGAGGTTTTTCATTTCTAATACTAGGCTTTTGTTAGTCCATGGTTGTGGTTTTATTCCTGTTTTTAAAAATCATTGCCAGTCAAATGAAATAAACATGTAAATATATTTAATAAATAATATTTATGTACTATATTAGTATATATTATAATTGTAATTTTAGGTAAACATAAAATGTTGTGATTCCTTGATGTTCATCTGTTCCTATCAGCTTTTTAAATGTTTGTTCTGCTATCAAAACAGTCATGTAGTATGTATTAGGTGAGGTAAAAGGGAGATAAGCTATTTCAGATTGAAAACTACTTTTCTATAACCTAGAGGCAGGAGGAAGGGCTTATTGCCTACTCCAAATGACTTGACAGATTTTGTTGATCTCTCAGGAAATGCGTGGGTTGGGAGGGTGGTAGGGGGGCATAGGAGGGAGGAAGGGAGAGGGAACTGGGATTGATATGTAATATAAAAATAAAAATATAATAAATTCATATTTAAAACACATTATGAGACAAAATAAAAAACCTTCAAAACAGTAAAAAATAGAAAACTTCTTTTCTAAACACATTTATTTTTAATAAGCACAAATAGGTTATATTACAGGGAAACAACTAATATATATGTACATCATAAGGAGAAAATGCTGAATTAACAAATACAATAATTTTCATAAATAATAATCAGCAATAAAATAAATTTTAAAGATACTAAAAAACATTGTCTACTTTATTTCCTTCTGACCATATCATAACAGTTAATCTTATATCTTAAAATGTTACACTGGAATAATTTCTACTCTAAAGAAGTGCTCCAATTTAAACACATATGATTTATAATGGATCTGATATAGTTTCATTGAGGGCATTTTTCATTATGACTCTGGAATGGATGTCTATTTTGGACCAATAATTTGATTGTGGTAAGATTATTTGGCTCATAATGGAAAGAATCTTCAACTTAATTTCTTATTTTGCGTGAATAATGTTCTGATCAAAAGACTTGGGAAATTTTCCCTTCCATTAATGTTTTTTGATTCTGTGTTCAGGTGTTTTTAATGATATCATCTATATTTATCTGTGACTAAATCCTCTTTTGCTATGTATTGAAAAGGGAAAATTTCCAAATTGTTTATTTTTTAATTACAGAAGCAAGAACCATGCTTGTTTTAGATAATTTTTTATTTTGCTGTGTATCAATGTAAAATAAACACAACCATGCATCCAATTATATTTGTCAGACTTTGGAATTAAAAATGAGCAGAGTCAGCCTAAAGCAAATTTGTGAGGAAAGGTTAACATCAGCCAGTTTATTTCCCTTTGCTTCCAGAATTTAAAACATTTGCTTATGCATGAGAACTCTCTTAGTACTTTCAATGTTTGCTCTCCAGATATAGACTGAAACAATTATCTTAAATCAGGTAGGCAATATTGATGGAGAACAACCTTGGTTAAAAAATAAATAGTAAAGTCCCACTGCTTTTTTGTGTACTCTAAATATACATTAGTGAAATTAATAAAAGTTAGACTTCCAATGTTTTCCCCAGTCCTGTTTACAAAAGGTCTTAGAGAAATCATCAGTTTCTATTGTAAGTTATATGTATTCAAGAAATAATTGTAGATACATCTTAGTCTTGATACTCTAATTTCATATAATCTTATATACTGACCCTTATCATAAAACCTAACACTTGGTCATTACTGTTACAGTTGAAATTAAGACATTGTTATATTTACAGATTCTTAAATCTAGAATTCCTATAGATGGCAGCCCTAGAAATGTGGCCAAGGAGACTTGAATCTTTATATGAATTTATAAAATGTAATATGTAGTTATTTGCCCTTCTTGTTGTATGAATGCTAGCACTGTTATGAAGACAGCAATAGAGAAAGCTTTGGTGACTTAGTAGAGATCAATGTAATGTCTCCTGAATTTACTCTTTATCTTAGTGGTTTTTTTTTTTCTAACAGGTGCATGGATGGTCCCAACCAAGATATTTTAAACACCCTTTCTGGTGTATCTTAGAGGAAAAAGCTGCTTTAGATGATATCAAAATTAATAATGATTAGTATTTTGAGTAGATCTGGGCCTCTTATTTTAGTAGAGAACCATTTTTACTTGCGAAAACAAGTGACAAAAATCATTTATTTCTATGTATTAAATTTAAATAAGTAAATTTATTGAGTGAAATCAATATTAATATTGTTCTCTCTTTAAAATGCAGTCCTAGTCTACAAGAGAAAAATAGATTTCTGAGAAACTATTTTCATTGTGAGATTGATCATTTCCCAACAAAGCATCACTGCATGAAAACTTGGGTGAAATCCACAGTTTTAATTTATAAAATTAAAGCAAACTGTACCTAAATATGGGACATTTGCATAAATCAAATTAATATTTGCCAAAAGCCAACTCACAAAAGTAGATGAAATATAAATGTTAAAGGGTAATACAAAGTATTATAGTATCACAAATAGGTAGTAGATACTAAGCTATGTGATATTTGTCAGAAATATAAAGAAAATATGTAATTTCACTTACATGAAATATGAAATAAATAATACAGATCTGTTCAGGCTGATGAAATGGTGGTAACCAGATGAAAAAGCATCTTTGGGTTTTGGAAATGTGTTAAACTTTTCTGTTCACTAGTTTAGAAGCTAATTATTTTCCTAAAGTTGAATTTTTAAAAACATTTTTATACTTTTGTCAGATAGTATACATTGATAGCTTTTCCACCAGACAAGAAAGTATTTTGAAGTCTCCAAAATCTATCAAGGGGATAAAAAATATCTGTGAGCACTGTTGTTTACATTTGTTTTACACACACACACACACACACACACACATATATATATAATTTGCCTTGCAACTTCTAGATGTTCATAATTTTTAACACCATAATACTCTTTGTCTAACACTACATTTTGAGTGTTCCTCACTTCTATTTCTAGTTGCAGTGACAAGAGGCTACTTTTACTTGTTTGTGTACATGAATCCCCTTCCTGCTTCAGATTTCAATTTTTGGCATTGTCTGGGATGTTAAATTCTTCATTAACCCAGGCCAATTGAAATAATTACCTATAAACTAAAATATCATGGGTCAGACAATGACATAATGAAATTCGCAGGCAAATGGATGGAACTAAAGAAAAAAATCATTTTAAGTGAAGTAACACAGACCCAGAATTACAAACACAGTGTGTGCTCATTATTAAATGGATATCAGCTGTAATGCAAAGGATATCCAGGCTACAGTCCTCAGCCCCAGATAAGCTAGGAAACACAGAGGACCCTAAGAGGGACCCATGAATTATCCTAGAAGGGATTCAGATGAGATCTTCTGGATAAACTGGGGTAGTTATGGTGGAACGGAAGGAATGGCAGATGGGAACATGAAGGAACTGGCAGGCTGAGTTGGGGAAGGAATGGACGGATAGAACAATTAAATAGATATCTTGATAGAGAGAGCCATTAAGAGGTTAAGGAGAAACCCGATGCTAGGGAAATACCCAGGAATACGCAAGGATGAACCCAGTTAAGACTCCTAGCAATAGTGGATAGTGTGCCTGAACTGGCCTTCTCCCATAATCAGATTGGTGACTACTCTAATTGTCATCATAGAACCTTCATTCAGTAATTGATAAAATCAGATGCAGAGATCCACAGCCAAACTCTGGGCCCAGCTCCAGGAGTCCAGTAGAAGAGACTGGGTAGACATAATATGAGCAAGGGGTGTCAAGACCATGACTGATGTTGAAAACCACAGAGACAGCTAAGGCAACATCTTGGAAACTCAAGGACTCTAGAGAGACAGGGATCCTACAAGGAATACAACTAGGCCCTTTGCATGTGAATGACATTTGTGTCTCTGTTTGTGGAACTCCTGCCGGTGGGACCAGGATCTGTTCCTGGTGCATGAGCTGGCTTTTTGGGGCCCGTTGCCTATGGGTGGATTCCATGCTTAGCCTTGATCGGGGGGGGGGGGGGGGGGTCCTTCCTCAGCAGCTTGATATGCAAGGTTTTGTTGACACCCTATGGGAGGCCTTACACTTTCTGAGGAGTGGATGAGAGAAGGGGTAGAGGGGAGGTTGAGGCAAGCTGGAGGAAGGGAGAGAGGGGGAATTGTGGTTGGTATGTAAAATTAATTAAAAAAAATAAAACGGCAAAAAATTGTTCAGAGCAACTGACTATGCAAAGGGACCTAATGATTGACAGTATGAATTCTTAGTATATTTTACGCAAGTCTATTAAAATCCTCATCATAGAAAAAAAGAGAGAAGGGGAACCATTAACAATACCAAAAGTCTGTGTTTTTCTTAGCTGTGATTCTCCCGATGCATGTGATATCACAAGAACTCATGGTGGAGGTAAGCTGGATACCAGTCCATATGTTGTGCTACCTGGGGTTGGGTTTTGTCTTTGTACTATGACACAGTGTTTGGTGTATGTACAGTTGGACTCAGTCATTTCTCATATATTTGGACTTTCCTAACTGATAGGTGTTGGGAACGAGCAGTCTGTTGACCCCACCCCCTGATGATGGGCAGATGCTCATGGCCATGTCTTCTCTACATCATGACTTACCTGGCTGCTCAAGCTTTATCTGGCTGCCAGGGGACTCAGTTACGCATGCACAAGTTTCCCTTTTAAAGCAAGCGCACCAAGCATGCCTCTCTCTCTTGCTCTTTCTCTCTCTCTCTTGCTATTGCTCTTTCTCTCTCTTTCTTCTCTCTCTCTCCCTTGCTCTCTTTCCCCTTTCTCTCTTTCTCTCTTTCCTGCTTTCTGTTGGCCACCAGCAACACCCCCTCCTTCTCTCCCCTGTATCAGTAAACTCTACGTGGGCACTGAGTCTCATGTTTGTGTTTCATAGGCAATAATGATAGCAAAAGAACAACAATAGGATCATGAAAGATGAATTTCCATGATTTTCTGTTTGGATTTTGATGTTTAGCCTTTCTGACCATATTTGCTTTTGTTTTAAAATGTGGCTGTTATTTATATTCCTTCAGCAACTGAGATTTTCCTTTTCCCCTCAACCTTATTTCTTTGTTAGTTGTGTTCTGCTTTATTTTAAACTTGGTAGTATTTATGTACACTTTGTGAGATTTGGTCAGGATTACATAGTCCTCCCGTAGTGAAATTCGCTGAATATTTACCAGACTTTAAATCACATTCCTGACCATGTTATATGACTAATACTTATTATGATACAAAAAATCCATTCCCTTGTCTGAATATAACCAGAGACAGGAAAGAATGAATATTTGTGTGTTTGTAGAATTGGATTGTTTACAATAAAACTTATTCTAGTTCCAAAAAAGATCACAGTATAATGAAGAATATTTTCTACATATTCTACGCTTATTTTGCTATTATTCTTTCAAAAGTGAGCAACTTTGAAGACAAGACTTGTTTTCATTTATGAACTTATTGTACAAACTCATAATACCCATCACATGGTAGTCATTAATATATTATTTGAATGAATGTATGTACTTACATACTTTTTTAATTTCGAGGCTATACTCATGATTTAGAAGTCTGAAACACATTTTTATCTAAAAAAGAGTTAATGGTCTTTTTCTTACTCAATATAGAAAAAGAAGGTCGAGAGTTATTTTAAATAACTAAATAATAAAATGAAAACTATCACCGAGTTGAATTCTGCTGCAAGATCACACAGTAATTATACAGCCTTTGCAACGCAAGGTAACTTAGAAGAATTAATAATTCTTCTGAAGGATGAAACCAGTACAAAGCTGTACCTGGCATTATAATGTAATGAATGAATTGACTGTGTCATGCTGTAGATTCTTCCCATAGCTTATTCCTTTATGTAACAAACTGGGATTTACTTTCTACAGTTCAACACCATCTGATAATTTACTTGGAACAAATTTCTCCCATGTATTTGGAGTTTTACTGATTACACGCCCCAGCTATGTGTGAATATCTGTTCTTCATTAACAGGTCCTCGTTTATATTCCTCAGTTATGTGTGAGGCCTGTTTCCCACTATCAGATCTTTGTTTCCCTCTCTATTGTAATTGCAGAGATCCGCCTTCCTGCAATTACCTTAATTGACAGGCAGTTGGTCAGAGTTTAGTGCCCTGGCAAAAGCATCCCATCTAAGACACTCCCAAATGTCCAAGGATATCAAATTACTACACAACCCAAGTAGTTGATTCATAGATTCCCAGTTGAATAGAAAATATAAGCATGCCCTTGGATTTACATGTTGGAAGCTGTCTTGGTGGCACTGCAGTTGGAACCAGCTGAGCAGGCCCAAGTTCATACATGAATGGAGGGGGCTGGCACAGCGGAGAGACCAGACCAGCGGCGGGAGGAAAAAAACTACTCATAACACTTTGTCTGAATTACATTAACACTTTTGTTTCTACATGTTATCTCATTCTTCAAAATGTATGAAATCATTTTAATGATATTTTACTTATTGATATCTCTTTCATAAAGAAGGAAAAGTAACAACATTGGAAAAATAGCATTTCTATTCAAAGTACTAAAGACTCAGCATTCTCTTCAGTGCACTATTGCTTTGCAAAGTTTAGAAAAATTGGACTTTCATTCTATAATCTTTAAACTCTTTAGAACATGAATGCTTAAGTGAAAAAGATAACATTTAGATGTAAGTTAAAACGAATGGATGGATAGGATATTCATACAAAAAATAATTTTAGATAGATAGGTAGAGATAGATAGATGATAGACTGAGAGATAGATAGATGATAGATAGATAGATGGGTAGATGGATAGATATGTGATAGAAGATGATAGATGATAGATGATAGATAGATAGATTGATAGATGATATAAAGGAGCTAAGATTTTAAACATTAATATCTTGAAGAGCACCGTTATTTGAAAAGACAGTCTACAATAAATTGAAATGTGAACATTGTTTGTGAGATATGCTTCACTGCATCTATTTTAATTCAAACATAAGACATCAAATGCAGTTTCTCAGACTGAGAGTGTTCTCTGGGTCATCTTGTCTTTTCTGATTTGATCTCTCAGTCTGGAATTTGTTAATCCCCTTCTGCTTCAAGAAATTCTCTATGAGCATGCTGTGTGTGACCTTGAGCAATGATAAGTATTCAGGTCTCCAGTTACTTTTATGGTTATGAAGTAAACAATAGGGCCATTACATAACATTGTTTCATTTATGAAATCATATTTCCTGAGGTGTTGACTGTATGAAAAGTGTTGCCTCCCATGTAAGGTCAATTAAATTATGATATGATAACTGTGCATGGACAATACCAGATTCTTGGGTGCTGGGAGAATTGACTGAAAACTAATCTTCTGAAAGTAAGGTTGTTAGAGAACCATAATAGATGATATTCCATAATCAGTGTGTAATTTTGACAGGATGTCACCATGGTACCAGATGTCATGTCAGGCAACTGGGATCAGGCTGGTAGCCCATGGTGGCATGGACCTCAGACACCAACATTGCCCCAGGTGCTGGCGCATTCAATGGCCTTCAATGGTCTCAGGAGCTACAAACATCAACACAGATCCTAACTATGACAGGGCCATCAGTCCAGACATGACCTTTGGCTGCAGCCTCGGTAAAGATGACACAATTGCTACAGTTGACAGCTCTGGCTACTCAAATTGGCTACACAGTCCTTGGAGACAAATGTACCACAGGTTGAGGCACAGACCTGGGACATCCATGCAGCCCTGATGGCAGCATGGGCCAAGGACATGAACACAGACCCTGCTATGGAAGGACTTTGGACCTAATGTACTCCTCGCAGCAGCCCAGACAGAAGGTCACCATAGCCCCAGGTGATTGTGCATGCTACAGATTACCCGATGGCAATAGGAGCCACAGATATCAAAACATCTTTGGTCAGCTGCTCCTGAGCCCCAACTCAAGAACTGGCCCTTGACCATAGCCTAGACCTCAACAAAATCCTAGACTCCAGTGGCCAAAAGATCATTTTAACACCTGGTTTCTTACTACCGTCACCTCTTCAGATCTGACTCTATTCCAAGAATAAGAACCATTCCACCTTTCTCTTCCACTTCCACATCTTGTCTACTTTCACTCCAGTTATCAGTTATCACTGATTGCTTGGTACCAGAGTTCTTGGGTCACATTGGAGACTCTGTATTTGATATAATGCTGCTGACCAGGTACTAGTTTCTTATCGGCTAGCTCTGTCTTAAGTATTAACCCATTTCTGTTAATTTAAGTATTTCCACATGGTTTCATCTTACCAGAGAGTCTGCTCTCCCCTGTCTCTCCATGTTGACTCCTCCTTACTACTTCCTCCAATCCTCCTTGTCTCCTAGTCCAGCCTATGTTGCTTTCCTTCATTAACCAATAAGAGAAACATATTTACAGAATGACATCTCCATCATCTTTATTGTGCAGTCATGACACATCATAAAAATTAGTTTAAAGCAGGCTTAAGCTGTAAAATGGATTGCTTATGCATAAAAATATCAACAAGTTGCTACTAAAGGAAAATTAATACTAAAACTTGTAGTGTATGACCATGAGGATACAAAATGTAATTACAAACTGCACAAAAGAATGATTGCTGAGATCTTTGCTGATTAGATATGTAATTAAATATATCAAAAGCAGCATAAATGTATTTCAAGAATCTTCAAGTAGATTTTCATGAAACATTCATTTTAAACATGAGTTTAGAGCATGGTGTAACCAACACATCACACAGAAATAATACACATTGTTAACAGTGAGAACAGTATGGAGAAATACTTGCAGTTAATGCACTCAGAAATGACAATAAAATACAATTAAACAATAAAATGTAATAAATTCTTCATGTTGTTCTTTAGTGCAGATGACATTTATAGTGTCACCTGGACAAATAAATTAAGTTGCATAGAGAGAAGGGAGCTGAACAATTCTGATGGTGACTGAGTCACTCTTGCCCTGTTTATAATTAACCCCTGTTAACTGAGACAGTCACCACATATTGATTTGACTAGAAAGAGTCAAAAGTTTTGAAGTTTGTATGCAGTTAACAAAGCTTTAATGATTTTAAAATTGTTCTTATTTAATCCAAAAGTATAAGACAAGAAATTTTACTTTTTTTTATTCAGAAAGAGCATATTGAGATCAATGTTACAACTATCAGCTATTCCAACTATCCTTAGAAAGTACAAAAATGCTATGAGAACTTTACAGACTAGAATTTAGTGGCATTGAGAACATGATCTTCTCATTAGGGTAGATTTTTTTTGTTTTTCAAGAAGAAAAGATAAGTGTTAGGTAATGAGTAAGGACTGGATATGGTGACAGACACCAAGTCACATAGACAACTTTAGAGATAACTGGTCTTCTAGTTGTAATTTTATTAATAAAAATGGATGAACACAGACCTCATCTGTATATAAGGAAATGCAGACACTTCTGTCTACTAGATTTTGAGTGTTGATGCTTTATGATAAAGATTATTTTGGGGTTTTCAAACATGATTTCTCTGTCCTGGAATTCACTCTGTAGTCCAGGCTGGCCTGAACTCACTGGGATCTACCTCCCTCTGCCTCCCAAGTGATGGTATTATAGGTATTTGCCACCACCGCCCAGCTATGATAAATATTTTAAGAGAAGCCAGCGTACTCTCTTTTATTTGTATTTTTCTGAATAGAAAGTAATTCTATTAAATCCTCCTTTATTTATTCATTGCCAAATAAAAGAACAGAGAAGAATTAATAACTCTAACCCACTCTATCTGAAATACTCTGCCATAAATATAAATCAATCTCACTCAATCATAATGCTGATAATAAAAGTAGCAAAGACAATCATAGAAGGGTTGAATTAGATATCTTGTGTTCATATAATTGAATAGGAAAGGTGTGACTAACTCCACTAAAATCCTGTAGTTAGTTTTTTATTATGCTACTAGTACAAGTACTTTTCCAAATATAATAATTCTTGAACAAGATATCAAATATGATTTTTTCCTGTCCTTGATCACAAATTATAGACCAAGGACAATTTCAAAAAAGGAAGCAACAGTTCTAGATTCGTGGGTCTTTTATTACATCATTTGTCTCTTGAGACTAATCAAAACAAATAGTAAAAAAATAATTACTTCAAACAAAACAAAACAAACAAACAAAAACAACAGTGTCTCCATACCTCTTTGGAAAATGAAATACCTTTTTCCGTATCTCAAAATAAATGAAGAGGGCTATAAGGAAAGATTTAATGGAGTTTAATCTAGTTTCCTTGAGATTATAAACATTTTTTTAAATCCCAAGTTTCCACATGAACTAATCTTTATTCACAACTATGAAAATCTAGTGTTCAAGATTTGGCAGGAGTTCTTGATGATTTTACAAAGAGGAGTGGTAGGGATGGAAAAACAGTGACCATTAAACAAGGACAAGAACATGTTCTTTCCTCTTGGCTAAATAGAGCTGCAGGGATAAATAATACCTCATGAAAAGCCCTGTGGAAGACAATTAACATGATGGCAGCATAGAATACTAAGAGAAAAGTCTGTGTGGGAAGTTTGTCCATGTCTTGGGAGTGAATATGATGGAAGCAAGCTATGAGAGTATTTAGGTGCTTGATATAGAATAGAAAATTGTATTTACTGCAAGTTCTGGTCACTTAGTTGTCCACAGTCACTTTTGTTCATGGGGATAAAAACCATGTTTGTAAAGCTACTACATGTAATCATATTTGACAGAAGTTTACTATGAGACTTACACTATTCTCTTATATTATCCTAGCATTTATCAACTTTGAGAAGCCAGAAACATCACAGGAAATAGAGAAAACACAGTAAATGGCCAAAGAATTAATGAAAAAGTGTAAACACCTCTTCTGTCCTCCCCTAAAATCTTTGTAGCTTGACCTACTGCTGAACTTAAAGGGGGAAAAAAGCATTAAATATATGAACAAAAGACATCCTTTTATAGAACATTCTAGAATCTGATACTGTTATTAATATATCCAAGTTGTTGAAAATGTAGCTTAGATATAACCAGAAAATGTGATAGAAATAAAGACTAATATTCCACGTAAAACCTAGAAAGTCTACTTCCTTCAATGAAATATCACTCTGCATTATAATATTGTGCAATCATTCATTCTCATATAATCTGATGATAAGAGATATACCCTACTGATATGATAAAGTTAAAAGCTATTGGCATTTAGTAACTGTTTTCTATTATGTGTTAATTTAAGTGCCCCATTGTACCAGCATTCATCTTCAGTCATGATTGCAATACCATTAATAGTTGTACAATGGTGAAGCAGTGCTGCTGAGGGCAAGCTGCCAACAAAGAGAACGTCTGCACTGTAATCAAGATTCATGACAATGCAGGGTTTTAAGAAGTGTAGAGCCAGAGCATTTGAGGATGCAATGAGAACATGGCCCACAGAATCAACTAAGCAGGGTTGAAAGGGGCTCAGAGACACTGAAGCCATAACTAGGGAGCTCGCAAGGATCTCTTCTAGGTCCTGTGAATATATGTGATGGTTGGGATTGACATGTAAAACAACCTTGTTTCAAATTTAAATCTTAAAAAATAAAGGAGAAAAAAAAAATGAACTATGTATCATTGAGGCATTCCTCAGTCTTACATAATATACTACAAACACACTATCAGCACAACTTTAAACCACAACAATTTACACTATTGTAACCCTACTCTAGGGTAAATGAAAAGGGAAAGGATCTCTGTGTCATTTCTTTTACACATGCCTTTCGCCCAGGACCATTTTCTAAACAAAGTACAAGGCAGAGATATAAGAGGGAATGTGGTAAATGTCAGATGTGCACTTCCTAATCATCCAGACAACAGCCATCCTGGGGAACAGCTGATTTTAAAAGATAAGCCATGAGGAGGACTGTGTAAATATTTATGGAAATGAGTTGAGGTTTAGTAGCTTTCTACTCATGCTGCTGGTTTGTAACCTTGTGTTATGATTTGTATAATAACTTTGTCCAATAGTTCTCTAAATATAACCTCAGTTTCATGGCTGAAGTTTAGCAAAGGCAATTAAGATTTTAAAGCAAGTTTCTAAGTTTACTTGCATATTTCCTCTCTAGGGCACTCTAGTCGCAGATGTCTTCAAACAAAATTAGGTTTCCTTTCCTAATTTTAAAGAGAACACTTAAAATGAAGTAATCAGGCACCATCCCCCACCCCCTGCCACACACACTTTTTATCAAAGGGATCCATCAGTGTATTGTACAATCAAGTTATATTGTTAAAATAGGATTTGCTGAAAAGAAATTGCTAACAATTTAATTTACAAAACTTTCAGGATACTTTCTTTATTCTTTTGAAGACTTCAGGTGCAGAGAATTGTTTTAATTAAAATACTGTCTTTATGAATGATACTTTCATTTTGCATAAATAGTTTTTTTGCTATGATTTACTTTACTATTTTTCCTTTGAAATTTCTTGAGATGGGGTTTCAAGTAAACCAGATTGATCTCAAGATCACTATGTTCTTGAAGATGACCTTGAACTTTTTCCTGTTGTCCTCTACTTCCAGACATGTTTGCCAGGCTGTTTTAGTATAAATGATATTCAGGATTGAATCGAAGACTTGAACCTGCTTGCCAAATGCTCTACCTGCAGAGATACATATGAAAGACCTATTAGATTTCATTTGAAATAATGAAATTAATATGTGTGTATTGCAAGCTGCAAATAGACACCATCACATATGAATTAGTGCACTAAAGTAATAACAGTGTGCTAACATATCCCTTAGTGCTGTTATTACTCTATATTTGCATTTTTCATCCACATGATTTTGTATCTCCAGAATTCTCATAAATATGTGTGCTTTATGCTTGAGTTACATATAAGATCTATAACTCTAATTCCCTTAGGACATTAGCATTTTTACTAATTATTATCTCTAAAAAAATGATCTGGTCTAGTGTATGTAGGTAAGGCCAGTATATCCATTGTTACGTAAGTTCATTATTTCTTTCTGATTATCCTAATTTTTCTTTTAAAAAATTATCTTTACTTATTCTTTGTATATTTCACATCATGTGTCTTGATCCCATTCATTTTCTGTCCCTAAAAATTCACTCTCTGCTCTTGGAGCCACCCCACCCTCAATAAAATATAAGAGAAACAAAGTTAGAGGTGAAAGGGTAACTACCACCTAATGTAATGAAAACCTAATACTTCTAGTAAAAGGACAAGTTCATGAAAATCTAAGAAGGCTTGCCATACATAGATGAATAGAAGTAGAGGACTATCCCAATATCCTCAGAGATTCAAGTAGCAAAAGAGATTTGAATCCTGTTTTTCTAGACTATGCCTTTGCATTTTCTACTTCTGCCATCTCTACACTTGAGAAAATGTTTTGATTGTCTCTGTTTCTTTTTCTATATCTCCTCCTCCCAGGTGTGTGTGTGGTGTGTGTGTGTGTATAAAGATAAACTTGTGTGTAAATATACATATGTGTTGGTATATACACTTGAACCATAGGACAATATCAAAGTACATTTACCCTTTGCTAAAGGATTCCTTCCTGGCCTTGAATATAGCAAGTAGACATTCCTAGCTCAACAAAGCAGCCAAGAGTTTTCTGTCTTTGCCCTTCAAAAACTTAGAATAGTGGTGTACATACAATCATGACCAATTATTTCCTAAATGAGGTAGGTTTAAGTCTCAGCCTCTCATTTGGAAACAAGTATTTTATTTAATTTCCCAAGCATTAAGAAACTTTAAAGTGTTAGGGAATATAGGTCTATACAACAAGTATATAGAATTCATAAAAATATTTTAATAATTCATATATTTCCTTTAAAGTAATTCCATGATATAATATAAATTTATGACTTCTTAAAGATGAAAGAAAATTTACATGTACAACATGGGTGCATCTGCATAATTTACATAAATTGCTAAGTCACAACTGAATATTTAGCACAGCAAGCATAGTACACCATTACCCTCTCCAGAGTTGATTGATACTTTGACTTCCTAATAGTTAGTGCTAATTTTAATGCTTTAAATCACACATAGAAAAAAAAAAAAACACTGGAAAGAGTATGCTAGGAACATTTCAGAAACTGTTAGAAATTCTATCTTAAAACTCAAGCCAAACTTCATCAAAATATTTTATGAAACTTGTGTTTGCAGTTCAGAATACAATTTTCAAAATGAAACACCCTAATATAATATAGTTCAAAGCTATACTAATTTTGTATACTTGGAAAAGTAAAGATAACCAGTATATTTCTGTGAAAGCAAAAAGCATATAAATTCTGAAAACCAGTGCAGTTGTTAATTTCTGCTAGTCTTAAGTCTGTGCTGGATTGTTTTGGGAAATAGTGGCTTGCATTGCTGGGTTGATGTCATAGCCAGTACAAATTGTGCATGGTATATACTTAGGATGAAAACAGCACTGGACAGCCTTTAGGAAATATCTTGATGTATCTATATATTTGAAATTAAATTAATTTTTTCATGTTCTGGAATATTTTTCTCTGGACACATTTTTTCATTGCCAGATATTCAGTTATGGAATTCATGTAGAGTCATGACCAACACTTTCAGGAACTGGGTGAAGGCTGTTATGAGTATTGATCTCAGATGGAACAGTGTGTTCTGAAGCAACCTACTCTGGAGGTGGAGGTTCACAGGAAGATTTCCTCCTTCTGGAGCCTGCTTTTCATGGCAGGAATTAACTGGGAATATGATCCTGATTGATTGCCAACAGTAACAAATTCACAGTTTAGTATCATTTTTCTCTATTTTAAGGAGTCCCGGAAAGATAAGCTTAAAGCTATAATGAATACACCGAAGACCTGCTGCAGACCTGTGTAACTCAGTGCTTACTACACAGTCCCTGTGAGTTGCTATGAGCCTCAATCCATTGATTGAGAGGACCTTTTTCTCCTGGTACGCTCCATTCATTATGGCCCTTTCACTGTCTGACTCTTTCCAGGTGAGAGATTTGATGGAGACATACAGTTTACAGCTGTGTGTTCTAAGGTCCCTCTCCCTCCCCATAATGTCTGGCTGTGGGTCTCTGTATTTATTATCCTCTGCTGCACAAGGAAGCAAATAACATAATTTCAAGCCAGAAAGATCTATAGCTCCCATTTCATTATGATAGTCTAAAACGAAATTGATATTTTTTTAAAAAATAATAATTAGATGTACACTTAAAGACAAATAATAAATATATTTAAATTCGGACTTTCATGTCCTCAGTACATTTTAATATAGTCTAGGTAGTGTTAATAAGGCATTCTATGCATTTGAAGGATTTTTTTAATATATGATTTATTCTGAAAGTTCTTACAAAGTAAATTATAACATGATATTCTGGTACGATTTAAGATTTAGGGTACATATAAGAGGACCTTTTCCTTTTGGGTAACATTAAGGCTAAATAGAGTGAGAAAAATATGGCTAATACTCATTATTTAAGGAATAACTTAGTTGCCTTTCTCCCTAGACAACATGCTTCAAATTTTATTACCCTTTTGATATGCATTAGTGTCCTTTACAGTCATTTGAATTGATTACATATGTTCAGTAAACAATAAACAATGGCTAAGTAAGATGTCATTTTTTCCATCTGACTTTAAACATTTTCTCCTGGTAGTTTCATGTTCTGGCTTAATAATTCATGTTGCAAGTATATAAGTTATTTAACTTATGTTAATAAGTTAATAATAACACTGTGCCTGACTTAAAAACAGTACCAGTGTTCCAAAGGGTTAATTTATAATAAAGTTTTTTTTCCCACAATCAGTGTGAAACATTTTAAGCAACCATTTCTTCTTCAGTCACTGCATGACACATCCTAAAATCCACAGGAGGCAGTAAACCCTGCAAAAAATATTTGGCAGTAGTTTCAATAGGACATAAATATACATTTTTTTGGTTATTGGATTATTCCTTCCATGGAAAACATTGCAAGATGTACATCTAATAGTGTATAAAAGAGCATATGCAGTATAATGTATGAGCATTAACTGTAAAGCAATGTGACAATAATTAAAATATTTAAACATCATTCTTAATTCTTGTATTTGACAAGGCACTTAATCTCTTCAACCATTATTTCAAAAAAGAACTTTACTTAGTACTGAGTACCATGGAAAGGAGTCAGGATATAAACAGTTTGGCAAAATATTAATGGCTGTTTTACTAATAATTGTAAGGAAATTGCAAATTTGTATAAATTACTATGTAATATTCAAATTATTAAGGCAGCCTGACTTGAGATTTCTTGGCTGAGAATAAAGATCAGATTGTGTTTGCAGAACTTGAGTGCTGAAAAGTCATTTGAGTTTTCACTTAAAGATAAACTCATCCACACACTTTTATGTTTCTGTGTTTACTGCTTCTGTTGCAATCTGTATCATGGTGGCTCATGCCCATAATCTGCCCGCTTGTGAGATAGAAGCTAAAGAATGGCATGAATGAAGGTTGCTCTGGTCTGAACAGTGAGTTTCAGTCTTGCACAGGCAATGCAGCAAGACCCTGTCCCAAAAACGAAAAGGTGAAAACCAACTAACCAACCAAACAAAAGTTCATCTTTTGGACTCTTGCCTCAGCACAAAGCATTACCTCTATGGATACCCTAAATAAGTACCAGATACCCTATAATAAACCTTCTGATAATTTACTAAAACCAGACATAAGGTACAGATATCCTATGGCCCACAGTAGACAAAGTATCCCTCAAAACCCTCTGACTACTATCCCAATCATTGCATTTCAGACATTTGGTCCATTCCTTCATTCTTAAGCAATCAATATCGCTTGATTTTCTATGCATCTTTCCATTAACATTTACATTTTTCATGGATGGCTTTAGATGTTTTAAAAGATGGTTCTAGGTATTCGGTCAATCCTCCCATAGATCAGTCTTTGTTAATCACCCGTATTAAAGTTTTGACTCAAGTAAAAAGGTAGTAACAAAGCTCATATCTCATCCTGCATTGTACTTTATACTTGGCTTCCTTCTAATTGGCTGGAATTTCTATGCTTTCCTTTTGGAACTGGTACCTAGTAATTCAGACAGTGGGAAGATGTCTGGTTGGAAGAATCCTGGAACTTATATAGTTATAATTTTAGTGATTGTAATTGACAGCTCAAGCATAGGGGTCATTTCAATGCAAGCACCTTGCCCATGTAGAATGCTGCACATACAAAGTGCCACAATTTGCCAGCTACTATTTATCCATCCACAGCTTTCAGGTGTTTCAGCTTGAGGTCTCTCTCAGACAAGAAACAGATACAAACACCACAACCATTCTTTGTCTAAGTTTTCCAATTATACAATTTGTATTAAAAAAATAGGCTACTTTAAGCACCTATATTATAGGAAAATATTTCATACTGCTGAAGTCATGAGAAAAATATCTCCTCAATTAAAATATCTTCAAGAATTCATTGTGATACACATTTTAAAATCGCTGTCATCATTAAATTTTATTAACTACAAATTTCATAGTGTATTAATTCTTCAACTATTTTTAAAAAACTTGAAAATGATACCAATATTTCTGTAAAAGATGAATGAATGAATGAAATATATGCATATACATATTAAAATATTATATAGTTAAATACAAAAGGTCATTGCATTCACAGAACAAATAAGTCCCACAGAAAAGCACTGGCTGTTACTAAATATAAACAATGTGTACTTTATAAATCCTTTTATTTAAAAAAAGGTAAAGAAATTGGAAAAAAAATCCCTCATTGTATAGTTATTTCTTAAAAGGTAGTATGAAGGCAGTGACTCAGATGGGGCATGCTGTGAGTCTTGTTTGAACCCTGCGTAGTAAAACAAACATTTGATGCCTTGATCTCCTATACATTCCCCTTTGACATGCATATTTTGCTTTTTATTACAATTGAAACTTCCAGGACTTATTATCAAGCATCATTGGTATGAATATTCATTTATCGGTATATTGTGACCTCGTTTGAACACCTTGGAGCAGAATCTAGTATATTTTGCTAATTTCTTGTATCCTTAGTCAGCTAAACTGAAGTAGTACTATCACTGTGTGATAATATATGTTTCCTCACAAATTGTATTCTAAGATTCTCTATATTGTGTGGTTTCAATGTAAAAGTATATAAACCGAGAGCTATTTGAGTGACTCATAGCAGTCTCCACGATTCAATCTGAGAATATTTTACTTTTAAAGCAGAAGAAATAACAGAAAAAGACACAGCTTGGAACCAGTGTGAAACTACTGTGGTCCCTTCGACATCTTAAATCAGTACTTTCTGCCAAAACCCAAACTTTCCAGTGAAATGCATTAAAGTAAAACATCGTTGGAGGAAAATAACTGGAAAATCAAAACAGCTATGAAATCTACCACATATGAAGGTTGGCAACGATTCCCTGAAACGTGTATCCCCAGTTCTGTGCTTCTGTTCCTATGATTGAAAACTGAGAGAACACTTTTAGTTTCTTCTTTCTCCATAGCAAAACTTAGAAATGTATTCATTTAACCCTTTATTAATGGTTTGTTAATGTCAAGATTCCTGCCACAGTACCCATGATTTGCTTTGAGATCCCAAGCTTAGTAAAAGTTTTTTTGAGAAGACAGCATTGTGCTGTGTTTGCTTCCCCTGTCTTTCTGCTGTCTTCTGGGAAGCTATCCATGGAAGCCAGCTGAGACCATGATAGAAATCAGTTCCTGTATCTTTTCACAGCAGTTTCTAATTCTCTGTGACAGGAGAGAACTTCTATTACTTATTAATACATCATAAAAGAGCCCAAAAACATGGCCAAAGTTTTCAATTAATGATGAGTTCTTAGTTCACTTTATCACTGTTTACTTCAGTATTTAGCCTGCTTTTTCCTTGAATATATAGTTCTTTAAAAAAATAAACAAACAACAATTAAGGCAAAGAAAGCAATGCCTATTTTGAAGACAGCACAGTATCTGAAACATACTGGGTACAAAGAAAACTTAGATGTTGAAATCTAGGTGTTTCATGTTCTAGGGGTGTGTTTTGGTTGTACACACATAAAGATATTTAAGTATATACTTATTTGATTATCATAACCATGCATAAAATAGAGAATATTTATTCCATGATATAATTTTAGATTTCCAGTTCTAAAATTCATTAATTCCTAATGCTGTTATTGGGCATACATGTATATGTATATATGTATAATTGTGATTCAACATGTGACTGTGGGTGTGTACATATTTGCATGTTAAAGGAGAATTGAGGTCCATATCAGCAGACAGTCTCAATCACTTTCCAGCTCATTTCATGAGACACGGTTTTAACTGAACCATTGGGCAAGATTGGCCAGTGTGAAAGCTCAAAGATCAACAGGTCTCTACCTCCATTTGCTAGGATTACAGGCTGATGTCACACAGCTTTATTACATGGGTACTAGGAATACAACTCAGACCATGTTTTTGCAACCTGCATTTTGTCTATTGAAACAACTCATCTCTTCCTTGTTATTTTAATTTTCTTTGGTTGTTTGGCAATTATGTGCATAAACACAATGTGCTATGATCAAACACATCTCCTGGTACTCCTTCATATTGGTTTTGATTCACCCACCTCCTCCCAAAGTAATATCTTCTTTCCTTCCTTTGAAAAAATTTCATACTGAGTCCAATTAATGCTATTCAATTGGCAAGGGTGTAGGGTATCAGCCATTAGAGCACAGTATGCAACAGAATTTCACAATGACTCAAAATGCAGAGAAAAAAAGTGAAGAAGGGTCATCCCTACACATAAATTCTATATCAAGCTCTCTTTGCACCAAGTTTCAGAGAATGCTGCAGAAGGAGTGGAAAGATTCTAACAGTAAGAGTTAGGGAAGATTGTTGTCGTTTAATGTATTCAAGACATAATGGGATAGCTGCATACATTAGTTCCTGGCAGCTGAATTTGCCAGTTCTGCATGAGATCTAGCCAGTAAACACTCCAGCAAGGGGAAGGGAAATGTTCATGAAGCACCACAACTCTATGAGGAACTATTGACATATGGTCACATCAAGTGTAGAGAGACCATATCATCTCTCTGGGTCTCTCCCCACCCTTTACATATACATTTTATAAATTATAAATTTATATTTTAATTTGCTTTACCAATTGTCATTTTTTGCTTAGGATTGGTACTAGAATTTATTAAATACCCTGTAGTAAATAAGTAACTTTTCTAGTGGCAAGAATAATTCCATGGTACCTATGTAATAGCATAATTCCTAGAATAAATATTCACAAGTATAAATATATTTGTAAACACTTGTTTTATATATTTAGTGTACATTTATTTTCTAACTGATCTTGTATAATTAGATTAGAGTGATGACTTAACTTGATAACTCCCTTAATCCACTCACAACAGATGAAATTCAATCTATTCCCTATCAAAGACATTGAAGTACTGGGTATACTTGAGCATAGGTTACTATAGCTTATCATGTATAATATTACACACTTGTGCATGATTTACCATTTTAAATTCTTTGAAAATGTCATATAATGTATTTTGATCACATTAATCTACCATCAATCCCACTAATTCCTCCCAGATTTGCATCTACCAGTAAGCACCCAAGGCTTTAACTCATCTTTATTTTTTAAATAATCTATCAATTTTAAAACGTATTGTGTATATGTTCCTGAGGGTGGGGCCATTCATTGGAGTGCATTTGACCAATTTGGGGGCCATATCCTTAAAGAAAATGGATTACCCATTTTCCCACAGCTATCAAATATCAATAATGGTTCCTCAGCTAGTTGTAGGGCTAAATGACCACCTCTTTCTTCTATTCCATGAATTTCTCTGGTTTGATATTAGAAAGTCTCTTGCAAGCTGTAATAGCTGCTGTTAATTCATATGTACTACTGCCCAATTTTATCTGTAAGACATGATTTTTGGTATAGTCAACTACTTCCTTCAGTTCTTACATTCTTCCTATCTAATTTTTCATTAAGACTATTGAATCTTGGTAGGAAGAGATGTGATATGCATGTTCTATTGTTGGTGAAGGACTCTAGAGTCTGTCATTCTCTGAAGGATGACCTATCAGAATCTCTGTGTATATGGCTGTCGCTGCAAAACAAGCTACTTTGATGAAGTGCGTGACTCTATGGATATAACAATAAACTATATTCTTGCAGAATAATATGCAATGCTGCTAGAATATATTGTCTAGCTAGTCTTCCTTTCATAAGCTAGACTGCTCTTATATTTTCTTAACTGAGATGTTTTCATCTAACAATATCCAACTTTACTCCAGTAATTGCTGTTTTTGCATGACATATGCCTACTGATGATTAAGTAGAGTCTACCTCCTCCACTCCCAGTACCTCAGTTGGCACATGATGCCTTCATGGTTTGGCACTGGTTGTTGCCAATGGAAAACTCAGAAAGAATTTGTCTTATGGGCCATGTATTTTTAATTCTAGCAGAATTTTCCATAGCATAACTTTTTGTGTATGATTTTTTTTTATTTAGGCATTACCCTTCTCTGCATTTAAATGGACAGAGTGAGTAATATGGTATAAACTGGGAAACACAATTACTATCAGATCAACAGAATGAAAGCCAGCCATTTGTCTTATTATATTATATCTATTTCTTGATACGTGTTTTTCTAATAGGTCTACAACTTATTAATAGTGATCTGATGAATATAATTAAGAAATGACCAAAAAAGTAGAAAGGTTCCAGCTTGATTTTTTCCCTTATTCAAATACTTTCCTATTTGTAAGGCAGAATTGGAAATATAACCCATAAGATTATTATAGATTTATCATGTTCTTCAATTAGATAATGTGGACTTCTAAATGTACACATTGATATTCTTCACAAGATAGATTTATTGAAAAGAATCTTTCAGTTTAGAGTAACTACAGTGTTTCATCAATCTTTGCCCAAATGTGCACAGAACACTAAAACAAATAGCTTTATGTGACAGATCCATGGATTGCAGGGAGTTCCCATAAATATTCATTGCAATACTAATTGAATCATTTGGAGGGAACACACATAGAGCATTTCTTTGGTGTCACTTGCTTAAACTATTTATTTTCATTCCAGGGAAAAATGGGCTTACTAGAAAATTGCAAAGCCAAAGCACAATACCAATGCAAATATTTCGTAGATCTTCAGGGCAAAATAAAAAGAAGTTAGAGGTTTAATTTTTTTTGTTTTTTGTTTTTGCATGTGTGAACTGCCTCAAGAAATATGAGAGGTTCATTAAAATGCATGCACACTTTTATGTGTAGGTAGTGACCATGTGTATTGTTTTGAAGAAATATTTCATTGGTTCTAACACGTTGCTCGAAGAAAAGCCATGGGTCATTATTCTGCTTATTTAATTCAGACCTTATCCAACTGCATTGTGTTTTTCACTCTTCAGTAATTCATTAAATGCCTTATCCATGCTTATGAGTTTAAGATGGGGTGGTTTAAATTGTTTGCTCACTTTAAAACAAGAATATGGAGGAAATAATTTTCTCTCTGACATTTTATTCTTGTCAATTCCATATTTTCTAGGGATTAGCAGTAGATAACTCACACCCTGATTTATCAGACAGGCAATATGGATTGAACTGCACAGAACTTTAATAGTACTAGAAAAAGTATATAGTGTTAAATATATTTGTTTGATACTTAAGATTTTAAAGAAGTTAAAATAAAAAGGAAAGTGAAAATATTAAGGTTTTGATAATATACAAGAAATAAGCTTGAGCTAATGAGATTTATTGGAAACACATAAAGAATATTTGCTATAGCAAATTAATTACAATACCAAACAGAAGTGGTACTAAGAATACTAGAATGAATAAAAGTTCACTATAATTCATTGGTCATTATAGTCATTTGAAATTGCATATCTTTCCATCTTTTTTATTTTAAAAACATCTTTTATTTTACATACCAATCCCTGTTCCCCCTCCCTACATTCTTCCTGCTTTCCCCACCTTCCCCCCCCCCACTTCTATCCTCTTCCCAGAGAGGGTAAGACTTCCCATGGAGTGTCAACAAGTCTGGCACATCCCTTTGAGGCAACGCCAAGGCCCTCCCTCTTATATCTAGGCTGAACAAGATTCCCTCCAAAAGTAGCAGTAATGTGAGCAAGGGGGTTCAAGATCATTTTGGGGATATCCACAGAACAACTTGCCTGAGCTAGTGGGGGCTCACTGTTTCTAGACTGACAACAGGGAAATTGCACAGGATGAACTAGGCTCTCTGTATGTGGATGACAGTTGTGTGGCTTGAGCAGTCTCTGGAGCAACTGGCAGAGGGACCAAAATTTATCCATATTGCTTGAACTGAGTTTTTGGAGTCCATTCTCTTTGGAGAAAATTGCATTAGTAGCATGAGGAAGGAATCCATGAGAACAATCCAGCCTTCTCTTGCAGCACACCACTGAGGTATTTCAGGGTAGATTACATGGAAAAGGGAATAGTGCTCGCAGAGAGCTTAGCAGAAGTAGAAGTAGAATACATGCCAGGAAATTTGGTCAACACATTTTTTAAATTTCTATTCATTATGTGTGTGTGTGTGTGTGTGTGTGTGTGTGTGTGTGTGTTGATTGCATATATAATAGGAATGAAAAATAAATCAAAGTTTTCCACAGTAGTAAAGGATGACAAGGCTAGGACAAGTTTACTAAGTTCCACAAAGTTGTTTTTTGTTAAATGTCACTATTGAGCGTTCGGTTAAGGAATCTGAGACAATTCATAAATCTCTCTCCTACCAGCCTTTCCTGATAGTTCCTAGGGCAGAGAGATCAAGAATCCAGACACAAGTTACTTTACTTCTAGGAATGAAATTACTATTCTTTCTTCACGTACTACTGTTCAACCAATAGGTGCAGAGGGAGCTTTATAAAAGTATGTGGTAATGACCCTCAATAGAATAAAATAGTTATATTTCATAGCATCTCTTTATTACCTATTTTTTTTATCACTTTGTATGCCCAGATCACTAATAAGATCCACAAGGAGAGAAATGACAGTCTCTTTTTTCCTTAATGTAAAGAAATGAGTAATTATTTTTGTCTGTATATATTCATATACACAAGCAGCACAGAAGTACACACTCAAATTTGACAAGCTTTGTTTATGGATTTCAAAGAACAACTTAAAAAAGTCACTTCTCTCCCTCTACCTGTAGTTCTTGAAGAGAAACTTAAATTTCCAGGCTTGACAGCAAGTTCTGGGCCTGCTGAGCCAACACTATAAATTCATTGCTTTGACTCTTAACTTGCCTTATTTACCTTTGTATGTCTGTATTGATACTATAAACATGGAAAATTATAAAAGAAATCATGTAATATGTGGCTTCTGGTTTAAAAGATTAGAGACCATAATGGCAGTGCACAGGCATGGCCACAGAAGCTTCTGTTTACATCTTGTTCTGCAAACAGGAGACAGAGAAAGACCATGGGAAGGGTCTTTTTGAAACTTTTTGAATCCAGCCTCCAGTAACACACTTCCATCACCAAGACCATAGCTCCTAAAACTTCTCAAACAGGTCAAGCAATGAAATATTTAAAGTGTTCGTATTGATTGCTCTAATCAATACGAGCATTCCCAAAACCATGGTTGTTGAACTTTGTATGTGAAGAAAATCATATTCATCTTGTATGAAACTCAATGATGAGTGATCAGTTATTGAGAGTTCTAATACAAGTGCTCTATATGGGTGTTACAAGCAGTTGCTTAAACTGTAGGATTATTACGATTCAAATTTTTCTTCTAATACACTTTGATAAATTACATACAGGGAGAAATTTCTCTATAATGTAATAAAATACATAGATTAAGAGAAAGCAATTGAATTTCTTCTTTACAAGTTCTTTCCATTGCTAGAAAGATCTTGACTTTCTAATAGTTTTGCTGTTATTCTAATACATTTAATACAAGTATACTGACATTTTTCTAAAAACAGATTTTTTTAAAGTAATTTTCATCAACCTTTACAATTTATGAGTTTAATAATTCAAAATTTTAGTAATTTTAGGAACTAAAGAGTGATATTTGGTCGAAGACAAAATAAAATAAATAAAATCAAAGGAAATGACACTGTAAAATATTATTTAAAACTTTCATATTACATATTTAAAAATAAATGAAAATTTATGAATATTTTTTGTATTACAATTCAAAAATTGCAATCTAAGAACAAAAATAATTTAATGTAACCAGTGTGATGTGATATTAGATTGTAGTTTTAAATGTGTTTACCAGATCATATCAATATCAAACACATTAAAAATTAGCAATTACAACACATTTAAAAATACCTTCCAGTCACTTGTATTTCTTATTTTGATAACTGTTACTTGCATAGAATCTTTTTTATTTTTCTACTGTTTTAGAGGTTGAATTTCATAGCTCATTATAAATTATGTTCATATCTTTCTCTTCAGTGTACCTTACAGTGTTTTTCACCTATTGTGTAGGCTTCTTGTTCACTTTGATGATGTTTTTCTTTCCTGTGCAGAAACTTATAATATCATGCACATCCATTTATAAATTCTTATGGCTGTTTCCTCTGCCATTTGAGATCTGTTCTGAAAGTGTTAACCTATATTTGTATTTTGAAGTAAACTTCTGATCCATTTTCTCTAATAGTAGAGTCTTTTCAGTTGTAAATTAAGATCTATGACTAACTCTGAGTACAGTTTTAGTATAGGGTGAGATATATGAATCTAATTTCACTGTTTTGTATATTCAGTTTTACTAACATCATTTGATGATGAATACTTTGGTTTGTTTTTCATTGTATATTTTTGGCAACATTTTCAAAAATTAGAATGCTTATAGCTGTGTGGTATTTGTTATATATTCTCTATGTTGCTCTTACTTTGCATGTCTTTGAAGACAGCACTGCACTTATTTGTCACTATAGTACTCCAGTGTATTTGAGGATAAGTTTTGTAATACCTCCAGCTGTGTTGTAATACCTCCCTTAGGGTTCTTTGCTTACTCACATTCTTTTATGTGTCCATTTTATCTTGGACTGTTATTGTTTTCTCGTTCTAGGAAGCATATCAATACATTTATAGGAGAATTGCATTGAATCTGTAGATTACTTGTGTTAACATAACCTTATTCATAATATTAATCTGACAATTCTGGATAATCAAAACGAATCCCATTATCTAGCTCCCCCCCTTTTTTTTAAGTATTCATTGGAGTGGCCTTTTATTTCCTTCTATAGGTTTATTACCTAGTAGACACTGAAGAGGGTGTGAAGAAATAGAAATTTTGCTTGATTGCAGAACTATTGATTTTCTCAATGTAACTAGTATTTAATCGTCATCCTATATATTTGTTCTTGTTTATTGATCACATTAAATAGAGTGCTAAAGATTTAACAACAAAATGATTACCAAAAGTAGCACATACGTTATCAGTTTTATGGTGAATACTACACGTATACTTAAGGCAGAACGTTAAGGAAAAATGAATTTATATGGAAAACAAGCAGTTTCACTTTGATAATATTGTTATTTTGGCTGCCAGGTAGGGTCCAGCAGCCATGGTCAGCTCCCGAGGCCCATGGTGGGAGGATGAAACTATAATGAACAAATATGTGAGGAAGAGGTGGTAAAAATAGAAAACCAGAGCAGTGAATGCACAATGGAGAGAGGCAGGATGGGAGACTTGATGAGAGTGACAAGTGTAAAGAGTTTTGAAGTTTACATACTGTCATCTTCCTCTAGGATCTGTGGGATGGTCTACACCATGTTAGGGTTTATGTGTTCCTACTTGGCTCCAAACCTGCTACCCAAATTGTTAAGTGATCTCTCTCTCTCTCTCTCTCTCTCTCTCTCTCTCTCTCTCTCTCTCTCTCTCTCTCTCTCCTTCTCCCCTTCATCTTTCTCCCTCCCCCCTCTCTCCATCCTTCCCTCCATTCTGTATCTCTTTCTCTCCTTTATCACTCTTTCCCCTTTTCCCTCCCGCTTTCATTCTCTCCTTCTCTCCCTTTCTCTTTTCTACTGGAAAGACTACATCTCCTGTAAATTTCCAGGTAGCACAGGCTGGCTTCATAGTCAATACAATCCTCTCTTGGTCTCTCAGTTCCCAAGAAAACAGGCATGTATTCATTACCCTCTGTTCCTTTTGAGATTACTAAAACCTTACATTCCTCTACTTTTCTTTTGGACTAGTTTCATTACACTTACTAGTGTTAAACTAGTCCATATCAAAGTAAGAAATGTTTTATTAAGTGATTATCTAATACTTTTCTGTAGAAGAAATACTCATATTTGGGTTTATTTTCTCAAATGAGAGAGTCCTTATCATCTCCAATATGTGGCATTGTTATAATAAAAAGTCACAGTAATCAAGAGCTTAATTGAAATAGGCTGACTGGGTTTCTAGTTCTCCATAGAACTTAAGGTACATGATGGCAATGAATATCATGGACACCTCACAGGATATTTTCATTTTAAAGAGCTCCAACTAGCTTGTCATACTAAAGAAATGACTTCAGAAATAGACATCATAAGAATGTGCCTTTAAGAAGTGTGAACACTTTTAAAGCTTGTTCATAGAAATAATTCCTAGCACATTTTCCTATGACTGAGAGGAACTTATCTGTATAATTTTTTAGTAAGCATCACAAATCGTCATATGCAACATTGGTATTCCCACTGGTATCAAACAAACACCCAACTCAAAGCTAAGCTTGAGTCACAAGGACCAAATATCATTACACCCACCAAAGACAGAAGAGAAAGTGAGATACAGAACAAAAATTAAGGGACAGTATTTGAAGAAGCCACTTTTCTTGCAGCCGTATAAATATATATTCCCTCACAGTATATTTTCTACAAAATACCTAGGTACTTTCTGTTCTTTACATCAAGTTCTAAGTGTGCCATTACCATGAGCTCATGAACAAGAAATTGGTTAGACTTTTGCATGTTGTTTTTCATGCAATTATCTCTTAAGGACTCAACAATTTCAATTGTTTATTTATATAGGACAACTAATGAAACCGAACAAGGCATTTGGAAGCATTCTCTTGAGAAAACTGATATTTGTTTACAGAAATAAATGTGCCGGCTTTTGAAAAAGCTTACTATTTCATTTTGCATCATTCTTATTTTCTAGAAAGGGTTATAATGTTTGCCTTAATAGCTCTTTCTAAGAAGTTAACATTTAAGTTATGGATGCTTCATTCATAGCAGAAAATACCCATCCAACCATTCCAACTACCCAGACGGTGCAGGGAAGCCTCAATTACTTACTCAAAGCTAAGAGCAACCATAATACAATAGGGAGAAATCAAAACATAATCAAATACCCAAATGACTTCACTGTCTTCATTTTTATAGAGTAATATTATGAGAAAAATTAATTTATAGAGAAACTTTCCCAAATAAGGAAGATTCTTGACCTTGTAATTGCTGAATTGCCACACCAGGTGTCCTTTAGAGAAATTCTTTGAAAATTAATGTCTGATTCTCTAGAGCTATGCAGTTGTAGCACAGAGACTTCTTGAGGTCATGGCATTGCAAAATTCTGGAAAACTTTCTTCAAAGGGAAGCCTTTTCTTTGTGTAAACCAATGAGAAAAAAAACTTCTGTATTACAAAGTTGGAAAAGGAGTAACACCTTACAAACATGCAAGCTTAAAGTTTTTATCCTTTATAACTGAAGAAGTAAAACTTTTGAAACTAAGTTGCACTCATCTGATTCAAGTCTATCATGGTGTTTGGTAAATCTAAATATTATCATTGTTCCTTGTAAGATTACATGTGTATATCTTAAGGTGAAGAAAGTCAGTCAGGAGGTGTTGTAGATAGTGTTCAAAGATCACAAGCCACATTTATAATTTTTGTAGCTCAATGCTTTATTTGAAAGAGTGGCCATCAGTTAGTAAAATACAAGAGCAGGTGAGGGTTATTTGAGAAATGTGATATAATTTAATCCCATCTATTTCATCTCAATGAGAGAAAGGATTATGTAAATCTTATCCACATGGCTGAGTGTGATCAGCAAGTGGTAGTCAAATAAAGTTACATCTGCTTACAAATGTATTGTTATCATATGAAAATGAGGTATGCCATCTGGAAAAATCAGAGAAGTAAGGAATCAGTTCATGAGCACTTGTTTCTCAAAGTTATTTTAGTTATTTAGATAGAAACCAACTGTATGTGACTAGTGAAGTAGAAAAACAAATTTGTGACTGCCTTTTAGAAATAAAGCCAAGAACATTCAGAAATACACTGTGTATGTTACTTAGTGATGACTGGCTACAGTGGGATCTCTAATCTAACCAACTAAAATATCAGTATTATTTAAAATATTATGTTGTACTGAGCTTAGTTAGTTGTTGAATAGAGATGATTGAGGAACAAAGCAAAGATGGCTGAAGGTATAGCTGGCCAAATAATGGATAGTGGGATTAAGCTAAGAGAATAAATCCAGAGGCTACCAAAGGGACATTCTCAGAAATCTATCCTGAGATGGTAAGGATACAGATGAAACACAGACAATACTGCTTCAGACCTATTATAAATAAATGACAGGGACTTTTTTTTAAATTAAATATGAAATATTTCATTTTCTAATTGCAATTTCAGCAACAGGATAAGATGTTCTCATATATGCTACATTTCCTCATACAATATTAGATATAAGGTCACAAGGTGATATGTGGGTGAAGGAGGTACAGAATTAAAGAAATCAGTGGAAATTAGTTTAAGATAAAATAAGTGAAAACCAAATTAAACAAAACAAAAACAAAAAAACAAAACAAACAAACAAACAAACAAAACCAAGAATTGGGAGAATAGAATATAAATATGAGTTTTATAAAGTAAAATTAAGCACCACAATTAACTGCAATTTAATTGTTGTAGGAAAGTAAAAACCATGGAGTTTTATTCTAGACAAAAAGTATTATAAAGTACTGTTTTAGGGCTTTTTAAAGGAAAATAGAATAAAATGAATATATATCACAGGATATTTGCTAGATTGACTATAAGCTAGAGGGTTGGTAGCCCAATAATAGTTGTCTGGATGTCAACATATTACAATCTATGTAAAGGATATGATGTGATTTTATTAAGGATGATAGGTGATATTATTGAGAATAAAGTCAGAAGCCTATACTCCAAAAAGGAATAGAACTAGAGAAACCGGTGGCTATTCAATCTTCGAATCAGGACACCTCAAAAAATATATTTCCAGCACTGAAAAGGACAGTCGTGATGACTACCCCAAACAGAAATTGGTACTTTTCAAACAACTGAAATTAACTGAAAATTAAAAATGACCAGTGACAAAAATGAAACATTTCCTATTCAAAACTATTTTGTTGACTTGGATCACTACCCTCTCTGTTGTTTTGTTGTTAATATGAACATTGTTTGCTTGTTTGGTTACATGATATTCCCGCAAAATACAAAAATGCTAGAGGTATTAAACATTCCAGCACATTTTAAACACTGAGCTTTATAGCTTGGAAAAGTTCTGTGAATGAGAACACTGTCTTTCTGCTCATTGTAGGGACCTCTATTCAGAGGTTTCTTCTTTGCTCCCATCTGGATTTCCCCAATATCTCTTACCACTTGCCCAAATGAGTTTATTAGTCAAAATATGTTATATGTGGTCTTCTGTCTATTGGGGTTACTGTAATACTTAGTACCTTTCCTCCCATTACTATTACTTGCAAACTTTTCCGCCATAAATTCTGAATATCTCTCATTATTTCAATGACTCTGAGGAACCTATTATTTTAGGTAAGAGTCTGCTCTGCCTCCCTGTTTTGTCTCTATAATATGTTGAAATATGTTTTATTCTTTTACAAGGTAAGGGTGAATATCAGAATATGGATGGAAACTTACTAGGAAGACATAGTTCTCTAAGGACACTGCCATCTTGTAGTGAGCATCTTGATGTAAATGCTGTGCAACAACACAGCAAACAATCTGAATGGATGAGCAGTTAGCATCAGACAGACCTTCAAATGATAGAATTATTAGAACATTTTTTATGACTTTTCTAATTCTCTGAAAATTAAAAACATACAAAGCTAATGAGGATGTTAAAAGCCAAAAAAAAAAAAAAATACATACCCATTAACAACAGTTAATTATATAGTTAAAAGTCACATCAGTATAGGGAGGTAAATATGAAGACTAGTTCCTTTGTACCATTTGTATACAACTAACGCTAAATAGAATATCTAATATCTATTAGTGGTTAGTACACATGAGACTAAGTTCTTCATATTCATAAAGTCATGCAATCCAGTTATCTCTGTCACACACATATTAATTATATAAATATAACATTTATATATTTGTATAGCATATTTATATATTCATACACAGATATATATAAATTATTGGATATATTTCTATGCATACATTAAAGAGTGAAATAATACCAACAGATACTTCCTTAACTATACTCTTTAGTTTTATTTCTAAAGACCTGCATACTATTTTCTTGATATACACTCAGAAATATATAATTATGCATATATTTATGCATATGCATGTGTATAGGTGAATATTTTTGAGTAAATATCATTCTGTTTTTACTTTTAAAAATATATTGAGCTTATCTTTTAGTAATGTAAACTTGTGCTATGTATCTAATGACTTTATTTCACAGATTTCTTTCCTGAGAAAAAGAAATAAATCTCATAGCACAACCTACTCAGTGAAATTATTGAGGGAAATAATTGAAAAAAAATTCTAAAAATTGAGTCTTTGACCTTTATTCTGTCCTGTAATTAATTCTTCAATACATGTGGTATGTTTTTATCATTCTCATTATAAATATTTTCATTATTGCTATTACAACCATTTCCTAATTACAATAATATAATTCCTGGAAAGGACAGGTTAGTAATAAATATAATTATGTCACATTAGAAAAACACTTCATAAATATCCATTTTATTTAAAAAAGAAACTCTTACATGCAGAATTAGTTAAAATCATATGGGTAATATCTTTAGATAAATGACTTATTTCAAAACAGTTACTAAAATTACTCTCAGAAACTGGAAGACAAATAAAAATTGAATGTATTTGTAAACCTTTTTATAAGTTATATAGACTTTAAAAGATTCGTTTCATGTCAATTTTTCAATAAATACTTTAATTCCAAAATCAGTGTATGTGATAAATTATGACATCATTGATATAAATTATCAGCTTAGTCCAGCAACTCAGTTTTTGACATTATCTTTCTAGAATTCACTTTAATCATAGAAAGAGTATTTAAAGAAAAGATATTTCCTATGTGTTTGTTTTTGGGCAACAGGATGGAGGTTAATGACTCATTAGTGAGTTCCATAACATACATTTCTGAACATCTTTTCTGTTATCTCCTTTTTATCTCTAATTTTTAGAGGTGGTTTTATTCATGACACTATTGCATTTTCCCTGATGTTTCTTCTTGATGCTGGATCCTGTGATGAGGACATAGTTATTCTTGGGGATCATTCAAGGTCTTCTTCAATGAATCACACATAGCTAGGAACCCGGAAGTACTACAGCATCCACACAAGTATTTTCATGTCCGATTTCAAATCATTTTAATTTAAGTGTTATTGAAATCTGTATCCTTTAATTACCAGTAGTGCTTGTGAAATTGTCCTAATAACATCAAGATATTTCCAAACTATTATGATCATTTCTAATGGATGCAATTATTTTGCAACTTGTACATAAAATGAGGTCATTTAAAATGTTCCCCAATATGCATTGGATAGTTAATATTACATTTTTAATATTAGCCATTGGTTATTAAGTAGGAATGAAATTTAAAAAAATTAAAAGAATGCAGTGATTGTTCTTTTTGAAAAGTTGAAGTAATCTGATAAAGGTAACTTACTTCCCGGAGAGTTGTTTCATCTTTGTGTCCTGTACAGTCACTGCATATGACAAGTGAACAAAGCAAGTGAAAAATATATTCACATAACATAATTTCATGTAATATAATTGAAACTTTTACATATATTTTATTTACCATCCAAAAGAGAAGTCTTATGATTATATATATTATACGGTACTTAATAGAAAAATATATTGTGGGTCTAAACATTTGTTGCCAATTAGAAAAAAATTATCAAATCATTATCAAATTTTATGCATTTGCCATACTTCCCTATTATATGTTTGTGAAAATTTAATGACTTCATTAAAAACTATAATAATGTATAAATTGGAACTTTAATTCATATTTACTTACTTGTTAGTATTATATGCAAACTGATATGTCATGCCCAAAGCAGATTGAATTATACAATACCTGAAACTATATCCTTTAGAATTGTGAAAGACATACTGTATACACGTCAAACCCTTTTGAAATGATTCTAAATATGTGCTAGAAAGTTCTTTCTCAGTTGTGCTGATAATTGGTATCTATAACTCAATACCTTTGCTAGAGACTATTCTGAAACAATTGGTGGATGACCATTTTCACAGTTACTAAATCCAGATACACTGACAAAGCAGATTATTCCCAACATATGTGAAAAAACAAGTAAAAAAGGAGACAATTACAACATGCTACAGTATTTTAATCATGATACTTCACATGATGAAAAAATAAGGAAAAGCAAATTTGCTGTAACACCTCTCAAACTATTAAGCAACTTTTGACAATATCTTTGCAAACCATTTTTCTAGGTGAATGTTTTGGAGGATGAAGTCACTCGTAAAGGGATTATGAAACTTAGTACCCTCAGAGATCAATATTTGCCATCCTAATTATATTGTCAATCTGATCTATTTAGTCAACAGTCTCTATCCAAGATTATTTCTCTACAGGGAAATTGTCATTCCAAAGTAAATGGCACACAGTTTGACTCATAAATATAAGCCTCTTTTTTTCATCACTCATCTGCAAAATCAAGTTACAAAACGAAGCTATTTGAATATGATATGTTATGCATATAGCTAAAGAGTTTTGCCTACAGATAACATTAGCAAATGTGTTCCAAAACAGACAAAAGAGACAGTTGATAGGAGGGAGATTTGAAGAAAATATTTCAAAGCCAAGATCCAAATGAATATACAACCTTCATTATTAAATGTGAGTTGAGCTTAAGTTGTGTCTTTTCAATAAAAATGAAACACCACGTGTCGCAGAACAGAAAACACTTTGTATATCTCTGTGAAATAGTAATTTGATCTTTGATGAAAGAAGGGTATTCTGAAATATACATCTGTGTTCATAAAGCTCTTCACATCCCATGGGTAGTGTTGGAGTCATTAAAAAATCAACTGTTTTTAAAGGATCATAGTAAGTCTAAGATTCATATATCTCAATTACCTCCTCCACTAATTTTCTGCTGACTGCTTCTGTGCACCTGCATGACATTCGTGGAACTGAAAGACTCTCAATACCAAAAGTATAGTCCTAATATTTAAATGATGCTTAACCATTAGAGACAAAGCACACATTCAAGAGTCTGTTTACTTATTGCAATATTTAAACTTTTATTTAATTCACTTACTAGAGTTAGTTTGCTCTTAAACACAACATTACTTGCTCTGTATTTTTATGTAATATTGAACAATTTGTTGGCAACAAGGTTGTTTTTAAAGTATGAAATGAAGAGAACACTGTGGACTTACCCCAAAGCAGAATAACTCATGAAAACACCAGCTCTAAATCAAATATAGATTTCAGATTAAACGGTTTAAAATGAAACAAAATATTTTGTTACAATATATGTCAAGTTATGATCATAGATTAATATTTTATAATGCCTTTTATACATTTTAAGTTTTCTTACATAGTGGAATACAAATACTGTTTATTTCACTTGTAGAATAGCGTTATTTTCTGTAGTTTCTTAGCAGAAAGAAAATAACCGTGCTTATTTCTTGATGGTAAATGTTAGTAACACTCCATTATATAAAATCAACTGCTTACATTCAGAGGTGCTACTTTTAGCCTGACCTCCAGTAAAGCAGTAGAAGTTGAGGGCTGAAAGATGGAGTCCAGGGCAAGGTGTGTAATTTTGAGTTGTTTGGCAGGCTTTACAGAGTGTTAGTGGGAGGTGGGTGATATCTTACCTGAGTTCTTCTACTTGTTTGTAGTTTGTAGTTACAGGTCAGTCTGTAGTGTATTTATTGCACTTGCCTTATCTGTCATTGTTGCCTGCCTGTGTGGCTTGACCATGTAGTCTGTCTTGTTGCCTGTTTATTTCCTAACAAAAAGCTTTGCTCTGTATTTGACTAACAGCATAGGATACACAGAGTAAGGGAGTAATGGGAAATCATGTTCTACACAAATCTCGAGCAGAGATCTACAAGGGAATAATCTGTTTGGTTACTCACAACTAGTGAAAAATAACACTCTAAAACACAACCAGTTGTTATCAACTTACATCTACATGTGGCATCCAACATTTATGAGGTATCTTTTGTAAGATTTCTTTTAGTCATTTCAGTTGATTTCACAAATCATTACTGAAGCATGTATAAGCACACATACGATCTCCTGGATCACGGCCCTAAAGACTACATAGTTTTAGATTAAAGCTATGAACTTAACTTCTTGTGTAAGAGCTGATTGCATGAGAAGTCCAACGCCTACAAAGGGTAGTTGGATTGTATTCTTAGTTGGGTTAAGTTTATACTGACTAAATGCATAATAGGACATTTTAGTGGATAGTCTTGAATGACCTCAAGGCATATTACTAAGTGGGTTTTGAGTTCTTGCAAAAGTTCAGTCTCTTAGAAAGAAATAGTTATTTTCAGAACAAATTACTACAGTAAGGAAAAAAAATCTACTCATTTATTTCATACTTTAATTCGAACACATTTACTTACTAACTACAAGTGGCTTCCACAGTTTTCAATATTAGTCTGGGAACATCTATGTGGAAACTTCTTAATCTGACAATTCTGTCCATATTTGTCTCACTCTGAAGTCATAAATTTACAGATTCTTTAATCTTTTCATAGCCATAGAACATTAGGTAAGACAAATATTTGGTGAAATTTTGCTCACATAAGATACATTTTTATGATTATCTAAACTGCATATCAGTACTAAAAATTCTTAAGTAAGATTTTCTATAATGAGAACTTTGAAATATATTAACTTCATGCTAATGTATTTTTCAATTATTCTTGAAGCACAGAACTACTGCAATTCTTAGAATAAATTAGCAATCATTTAGTAGAAAAAAAGGAAATATCATTACACATTGAAGTTTTAGATATCTGAAAACCCCTTTAAATAAGGAATGTGAACAATTATAATTTCAAAGCTAGAAATCAGCTTGATCTGTTTTTGATATCTATTATCTTGAAGCATGGAACTCTAAGCATAATCTTACTTCACTACTTAGGATAAGTTTTGAAACACTGAAATTTTAATTAAGAATCAAACATGGCAATTTGCAAATAAAACAGAACTCATAGATGTGTATTAATATGCCTGAGGTAAAATAATTGGAGAAGCTAAAATTGGACTATATGTTTTCTGACTTATGTCATGTTCCCTTTGTATCTATCTGGGTTATAATTTGGTCTTAGCAGTATCAGTAATATTGTTCTATTTCACATTTTAATTGGGTCGTGGAATTAGGCAGCCCAGAGACCATATGTAAGCTTAGTTAACTACTTAGACATCTACCCATTATAAACTATATCTAAGTCTCTGATAGACAGTGTGTTCATAGCTGTCATTCACTCAGCCAGTACTTATTGGGACTGCAGGCTGTATCTCCATGTATAATACATGAATTCCTAGGCTGTCGAGCCCAGGCATGTCAGAAATGTAGTCATACAAAGTTTAATGTTTTCAGATTATACCACATCACTCACCTCTACCTTCAGGCATCCTCTAGATGGATTCATGAAGCTGGAAGAGGAATTTGCTCATTCTAATAGGCAGCCATCCCACAAGGAATGTGCATCCAGAGATGAAGTTAACTAGAAAGAGCTTACTCTCCCCCCAGGCATACTGCAGAATTACTTTCTCCTTATTTCAACCTTTGTTAAAGAGGCTTAGAGAGGCTGGCACCGACTTTATTGTAAACAATTCCTAGAAATACAACAGGCATGCCACTTTGTCACAGTATGAACAATTAATAAAGCCTTCTGGATCAGGGCAACTTATGCTTGCTTCCAGCCTAATGACAACGGTGAATTTAGAATCTTCCAAAGTGTTTGCTGTTAGGTTTAGCAACATAGTTAAGTACACAGGGATTGATAATATGCAGTTCAGAATGTTGCGTCTAAAACTAAGCCTTGAGAGACCTTGGAAAAGTTTTGTAGCCACTGTCCCTTTCAGTGTTGTACTCTAAGTTAGAGCAATAATTTATGTAACCCTTTTGACTATCAGCAAAATAATAATATGATACTGACGTAGCACACTCTATTATCAGTACATTATTAGTTGTGATACATAAAACATTAGCAGGCACATAATAAATGTTCAGCAAATTATGTTCACACTGAGGAAAAGAATCAGTGAGCATCAGATATGAAGCTATATGGTATTAAAACTAAGCTGTAAAATTTAATGCTTAAGGGAAGTAATTCAATTTTTCAACTTAACGTGTCTTCTCAAATACTAAACAAATGTCTAATTAAATACAGTTAACATAAACAAAGAGCAAACCTTATACCAAGCAAGTGAAACACTTCTATGATTCATAACTCAGATGTAAGACAAATACAAGAATGAGTGGGACTAAGTCACGCATGTGCACCTCTTGAGTCAGAGATCAGTGATGGAAGACAGGAAGTAATGAGAACTGGAAGTGTACATAGCAGAGGCACCAGAGATCAGAACATCTGCTGAAAGTTAAAAGGGTACAACCAGACTACTGCTTGATTTTGTAGAAAATCTAGGATTAAGGTGAACAAAAAGAGAGGAGAGCCTTACACATCTGAAACCATGTCTCAAAATAAGTAATAAATAAATAAACAACCGAATAAAACACACAAAAAAAGTTGCCCTCAACAATGAATTCAGTTACATTTTTGCTAGTTTCTAGTCCTTCTTCTTTATTGAAAACTTTCTGGACAGATGAAATAGCAATCCATGTAATAGGAAGGACAGAGAAAACTAAATGCATTTGACAGCAACCATAAAGGCAAACCAAAATGGCTAATATAATTACTACTAAAATCAGACAACAAAACTTACAAAACATATGAAGCATTGTAAATATTTCTTTCAAATATCAACAGTGGTAAATTAATCTATTCATTTCTAATGAATTTAACTAAAAGAAAGTCTAGACAATAAACATATACTTGGGAAGATAAATAATTTAAAATTATAAACATGTTATTTAATTAGTACAATGATCTTTAATATAAGTTTTATTAATGCTTTGAGAATACATTTACTTTTAAAGAATAATTGACTTGAAATTTAATGTAGGGAATTTAGTATTCAATATGAGGATAATTTTTATTTAAATTACTTGTGAAAGCTAACTACACCCTTAAAGATTATATGTACTAAATTAAATTATCACCACAAAGATGTATTGATATATACTTTTATTTTTCTCTTATTTTTTAATTATGTCTTTTATTTATTGAGATTATAATATGATTACACCAGCCCACTTTCCCTGTCCTCCCTTCAAACCATCCCATACATCCTTCCTTTCTTTCTTGAACTATTTTTCAGTCTGACTTCCCATAGTATGTGGGACTCTACTGACTCTCTTGTTCCATCCTCTAAGAACACTTCAGTCATTTTTGTAATTCTTTTCTTTTTAGAAATTGGGAGTAACAGTTACATTATCAAGTTTTGATGGATCCCTATCTCTTTTTCTTATGTAGTTTTCCAAAGCTTCAGCCATTGTTTCTTGTAAAATAATGCTTATATATTCTTACAAATAAAAGATATACCTACTCATGCTCAGATAGTTTTGTATATAGCTATGAGATAAAAAAAATTGGTTTTTTTATCACATTGATTTTGTAGTGAATCGTTTCTGTGCTTCAGAGATAGACATAAATAAAACTAAAAAAAGTAATTAACAACAACAAAAACCCTTATACAGTAACTATGAGATACTGAAAAACTAAGATGATTCATGTTAAAACACACTCTATTTTTACTAGCTCACAGCAAATTAAATTTAGTTCAACATGTAAGTCTAAAGGTTGAAATAAACTAAATGAAAATGATCATATACAACTGTACCTGCTATGTATATTTCTTAACTTCTGACATTTAGAATATATTATCTGGTACCTTTACAAAATCCTTTCTTCTTCTTCTCCTCCTCCTCTTCCTCCTCTTCCTTCTCCTTCTTCTTCTTTTCCTTCTACTTTTTATGTAAATCTTCAACTTTATTGAACAAAAGAATAGATAGATGAATTTTCAAACTTTTGCATCATGCTTGTATTTTTATAAGCCAACTGGTTGACGTCAGTACTTAAAAACATGTCTAATTTTATGATTTGTATTTTGCTTACATTTTACATTCATAAATATATTTAAATCAATTAGTACTGATAGCATGTGACACACACATTGCTTACGCTGATAATAATGGGTAACAGATATATAATAACTTTCAAGTTTGTATACAAATTTGAATCTTGTGCAAAAATTTGGTTTTATTTTTACATTGGTGAGAGATGTCAGTTACAGACAGCAAATCCTTTGTTGTTTTTTTTTTCTCTCAGCCAGAACAAAAGTAGAATTTTATTATGGAAGATTTCCTTTCTACATTTCAGTAAGAATGACTACGATAGTAATAAAGGAAAAAATTTAATAAGCATATTTATTTAAATCAGATCCTCCAGTAAGAAATTGAGAATTTACTGTCTTTACTCAAAAGGCTGTGTAAATAGTTACCTTTCAAATTTTATGTGTAGTTTAACAATGGTTCCTTACTGGAAACAGGAGCGTTCTTACCTCATAGTTTCCAAAGGACTTAAAAGTCTCAAAATCCGTGTCTTCTCAGGCTTGCTTCTCTCTAGATGCCTTATTAATGGTTCATTTCATGTCCTTGTCTCCATCCTCATAAATTTTCTTTAAAGCATTCATTAATCCCTCACTGGGATCTCTTTCAGTATCATAGGAAGGCTTTTCTTTCTCTTTGCATTCTTTTTCCATCTGAGTTAAGTAGTCCCATCTGTGTGTTTTCTGCTTTCTTTCTACACAAGGTGATAACTGTATCAGTCTTGAGTTTTTTTTTTTTTTGAATTACTTTCCACAGAGATGGGTTTCAAAAGATTGTTCACAATCATTCTTGCATTCTTGCCATTGAGACTTTTTAACCAACAGACCAAATGACCTCTCCGTGAAGTGCACCTGCACATTCTCAGTGGGAACCTGATGAGCTCTAGTTAAGCTTACACACATTTTCACAAACTTATCTGATTGATCCCATCCATAAATACTGATTTTTTACAGTATATCCCTGTTGTAAGAAGAGCATCCACAGCAGCTGGCTTTTCATTGTCAAGTTCTGGTTTGTTATTTCTGTTGCAACTTGTTCTTTATTTCCATCTCAATGTTGAATTTTTCACTTGTAAGAGTATCACACACTCTTCCTAATGGACTTTTCCCAGCAACACTTTGACCTCTTCTAGGTCCTTCTGCAACTCCTCCAAAGTGGAAGCCATGGTGTGGCAGTCCCGCCTGAGGTCGTCTGTACCCATGCTCCAGAGCTTACAGCAGAAGCAGCAGCAACAGCAAACCACACCTCCCCAACCGGTAAGATAATCATGGCTGCCCCCTGGACAGGAGGCCTCTAGAACCTTTGTGAGGTTCCACCGCCGGTCCTTTCTTTACAAAAATCTAAAGGGCCATGACCTGAGATTATTCTCACAACTATACAGGTCACCTACATTATATATTAAATGTTACACACTTTACTAAATATTTTTAAAAGTAACATTCAATGTTAGATTATTATATGTATTACTTAATATTTACAGAAAATTTCTAACTATAAAATCTTTACACCTGTAAATATTTATGAATTTGATAATTTGAGAATATATACAAATAACTGATGATAATCCATAACTTTTAAAATCAAAGCATTTACACAAGTAAATCTGCTTTATAAATGAGTCATAAAATAGTTTCTAATACAAATATTTTTTCTAAAACAAAAATTATCTCATTTGTATTAAAATGTTTGAATATATTAGTCATATATTCGTCCATTCCAGTGGTTCTCAACATTCCTAATGCTGTGTGACCTTTCAATATAGTTCCTGATATTGTGGTGCCCCCATCCTTCAAATTTTTTTTGCTACTTCATAACTATAAATTTGCTACTGTTTGCATATAAATATCTATATTTTCTAAATACAAAAGCCTCTTTTAACCACCAAAATAGTTATGACCCACAGGTTGAGAATGACTGCTCTATTCCCTTCTAAAGGAAGTTTAATTTCATTCTAGTAACTTTCACATTCTTTGTTTATCTAAGTATTATTTAGGATATAGTAGTCCATGTTGAAAGACATCCATCTTTTCTTCATGCCATGAATCTCAAGGTGATTGACATCCTCTTTCCTGAGGTCTCTTTAGTGCCAACAGGATGAATTCCTCATGATAAATTTTGGCTTGTGCTTTGTTTACTCTAGATTCTTAGCAGGGTGGTAAGAAATTGGAATGAAACCAGCCTAGCTGATATATATAATTTAATGTCCAGACAAAGGGCAAACTTTGTTTCATTTACAGACCTTAAATTATAATTAACCACACAGTTGCAAAATAAGTGTTCTTCAATAAGTTCAGTAATGTTTACAGCTTTTGAAATTGGTAGCTCAATGAACACTAATGCAATATGATTAGTCTATTAGATCAGTATTTTACAGAAAAATTCTGTTTTAAATAAATATATGTTATACTTAAATATATATTTAAATGGATATAAATCCTATACCCATTTTAGTGCCCAACTACCTAGCATCTGATTTATTCATATACTTAATAGTATTTGAAAGTCCTAACCATTAATACAGTTACCCGAAAAGCCCATATTATGGAAATGAGCCAAAATGAGTGCATTCCTTGGATTTGTAACTTACTATATCTAATGGTACTGGGTGTCAGAGAAAATATGAGCAGTCACAAAACCACGTTTGTATTTTCAGTTCTCTACAGGCTAGATAAAAAACAGAAATGTAAGTCTCAAACAATGGTGAGTTACATTGTAAGAATTAGGCTAACCTGAAATACAGAAGAAGACACTTCATTAATGTAATGAGACAAAAAAATATGAAAATGAAATTATACATCAATATTTTTTCATAGTTTTACATTATGATTGTAAAAGATTTAAATGAAATATACATATTTAGATAAGAGCAGTCAGTAAAAAAAGGCATCCATGGTGTTAAAGATTATTTAGAATAAAAGTACAGATTTTTGTAATAAATTTTAGCATCTACCTAATGTTCAAACTACTTAAGTGCATATATATACATACATATACATATATATATATATATATGCACTTACATACATATATAGTATATATTCCATTAATACAGTGTCCTAGGTACATAATTAGACAGTTGGTGATGATACAATGGTTGATTGCTCAATTAAAATTATAGCAAGACAATATTTAAAATAAGGTTGTAAGCTTATCTCCAAATTACTAAGCATGTATTTTTATTTATTAAGAAATTTGATCTTTATTTACTATTGAAAGAACTGATAAAAAAAACAGTATGAAACAGAATTTTCTGTTCAAATTCTGCTGACAAGTTGTATCTGATCAAGAGCTTTTAAAAGCTGCTTGATGTGTTGGCATTCTGTTTGCCATTTAATTGAGTACATTTGCATCTATGTTCATGTGGGAAATTGGTCTGAATTTAGGTGGTTTGGTTATCAGGGTAACAGTGGTCTCCAAAAATGAAGTGGGCAGAGTTCCTTGTATTTCCGTTTTATGGAATGATACGAGGAATACTGGCATTAACTCTTCTCTGAAATTCTAGTAGAATCCTACACTTAACAATCTGGCCATTGGCTTTGGGTTGTTCTTTTGTTTGTTTGCTTGTTTTATTTAATTTATTTTTGGTTGGCAGACTTTTTATAACTGCTTCTATTTCACTAGGTGATATAGGTCTTTGTTTTTCAGATCTTGATTTAATTTTGATGAATGGTACCTATCAAGAAAATTATCCATTTCTTTAGATTTTTCAATTTAGTGCAGTTCAGGATTTTAAAGTATGTCCTTCTTATTCTCTGAATATCATCAGTGTCATGCACACAACTTTCATTTCTAATTTCATTAATTTGAACCTTCTCTCTCCACCTGCCATTAATTTGGGGAAGGGTTTGTCAATTTTATTGATATTCTCAAAGAAGCAACCTGTTGTCTCATTTACTCTTTGTTGTTGCTTTGTTTGTTTATTTTTTTTTTTCTGTTTCACAGATTTCAGTTTTGAGTTTGGTTTGCAGATATAATGGAAGACAATTAGAGTCAGCTTTATCTTAAAAGTCTTTCTCTTTATCTGATAGCAACTTACAGACTGCAATTGTGCTCACACTTTGGTAGGAAGTCTGGCATTCAGTTTATGACCAACAGAACAGAACATGACAAAATGTCCAGACAGTGGGCCAGGGTTATGGCAACTTAGTGAGTGCTAGGGAAGCACCTCAACACGCTCATAATCTTCCCTAAGCTCTTCATGGTTGTTCTTACTGTGTTTGGAAATAGAATGTTAAATGTTGGATTATTTAGGATAAATGTATTCTTTTGGAATAAAACAGATATTTATTATAATTTACACTATAATTTTAAAATGTATACATTTTTTATTAAAATAGAAATATTTAATTATTCCTTCTTTCTCCTCTCCCCAGACTCACATGTCTCCTATCTACAAATCTTCTAAGAACTCCCAACTTTAAATTGATAGCCTGTTTCATTATTAGTGTAACATACGTATGGTCACATATGTATACATGGACAAATAAATAAATACAGTCTTCTGAGTCCATGTTTGCTGATTTTGTGGTTTAAGGGATGATCACTTTATATTGAATAACCAGAAAAGTTTTTCATTCCTAGGATAGGCTAAGACTAATTCTCCCTCTCCCAGTAGCCATTAGTTGCTTGTAGTTCTTTTTTTTTCCAGGAAGGGGTATTGTGAAATTCTCCCCCAACCCCACTTCTGTATTAGCTTGTCTATTGATCACTGTCATGTTTTTGATAGTATCTTGTTTATGTTATCACTTCTAGAATAGACTGTTTCACAATAACCTTCTTGGTGCTTTGGCTTTTAAATGGTCCTTTCGACTCTTCTACAATGTCCCTGATTGATGGATACAGAATTTGTGATGTAGATGAATCTATTGGGGCTGAGTTCCCTGTGATCTCTTGATCTCTACGTTGTATTAATTTGCAGTTTGCTACAAATGTTCTACATTTGTTGTAAAGATAAAATGGTAGGTATTCTTATTATGCAGCCTATACCCATAAAAATGATTCATTTTCATCTTGACTTAAGAAGGTTCAAACCCTGCTGTTTTGAATGTAGGATCAGATCACCTGGTACTCTGTTTCAGGTGGTCTGGCTTGATCAAACAACATTAGTCTGGAAGGAATCCACATCTTTTCATTTTCTGTGGAAACAAAAATACAAATCCTTTTCCCCAGTAACTTGTCCTTGAACTTAAATTTTGGAGTCAAAGCATTTTTTTTTTAATTTATTATTTTACACGTCGATCCCAGTTCCCTCTTCCTCCTTCCTTCCATCCCTCCCTCCCTTCCTCTTCCCCTTCTTCCCTCCCTTTTACCCTCTCTGCCCTCTCACATGCACTCTAACCACCCTCCCCTCCCATCCCCCACCCGAATTCCATATGTAGGGGAATGCCATCCATTTGGGGTCATGTAGATCTGACAGGTCATATGAAGTAGGGACTAGGGCTTCTCTCCTGTCTCTAGGTTAAGGCAGTTATCCCTCCATGGGGGATGTGTTAGCAAAGTCCTTTTGTGCACCAGGGATACATCCAAAACAGCTGGACAAAGCAGCCTTACAGACTACAGCCAGGATTTCTGCATTTTCTTCGAATCCCCCATGACAGTGCCCCTTACCAGCAGGAAGTAGTTTGGAAAGAGCGATGCCCAAATTCCCAAATATTGTCTATAAATGTTTGTTTTCATTTATATGGACTTGGTTATATAAAATAAATAAATAAAAAAAGAAGGTTCAAACCCACTATTGTTAACTCAGAATATGGTTACTTGATGTTTCAAGTATTGAAGAGATATTTACTGTGTTTGTTCATTGTATCATTGGAAAGGAAGTCTTTTGTCTTCTCCCCCTCTTTTGATAAAGGTATAAAAGATCTCTGAACAGGCTAATGCTGGTGCATCAGTTGGTGCTATCCCAACTCTATCTGTTATCTCTAGCCTGTTTCTTCCCTCAATCTACACTCCCCATCTCAGGTTGTCTGAAAACAACAGATGCCCAAGCATTGTAGGGTACTAAAGAATATAAAAGAATAAGACTTAAAATATAATGAGGAAGTTTGGTGGTTCATCTTGTGGAAGTAGCTGACTTTTTTTCTAATGTCCATGACTTCACCAGTCTTGGGAACCTGGCTAGGTTTTCGGGCCATCCCTCTTGTTGAATGGGCCTAATCCAATTATATAGTTATTGATTATCAACAACAAAACATAAGTACCAATTATTGTAACTTTATGGATATTTTGCTGTCTGGTTATTTTTCAGACTCATAGGTATTGTGTGTGGATAGGACTATTAATTTCTACCTTTCATTAGCATCTTGCATAGTATTTTCTAGTCCCAGGAAGGATTTCAGGAATGAAACATATTTGAGTTAGCTCCAGCTCAAATTATTTATCCCCTGTAATCTATGTTCATGGTGTCATTTGCTCTAGGGTATTTGCTTTAACATCTGAGATACAAAAAAGAACTATATCTATAGTCTGTACTATTCTGTGATTAACTTAGATTATTCTGAGTACATGTGAACACACACACACATATAGATATAGATATGGATGGTTGTGTTGATATTCTATATGACTAATATATAGTATTATATAATCCTAATATATGCATATATAGTCATATACATGATATATATGTATTGATACAATTGCAGGTTAATAGAGAATACTATGATTCCTTGAGGCTGTATTAAACAACCTTGATATTATATATCCCATGCATCTCCTTTTCCTTATTCATTGACCTCCCTTTCTTCTCCCAATTGTGGCTGCCTTTCTGTTTCTGGGTTTTCCCACTTCACATGTATGCTGGTGTTTCTTGCTCATAACTAAGCTTTCTCTCTAGTTTCTGTGTTTCTCCAAGTTGTATATTAATCACATTTGAGGATTTGGAGTTAGGAACCACAAATGAGAATGAACATGTGACATTTGTCTTTCTGGAATGGAGTGACCTCATTTGATCTAATTTTTCTAGGTCTATCCTCTTACCTACAAATTTCACTTTTCTTCACAGTTGAATAGTATTCCACTGTGTATATGTACTTCATTTTCATAACCCATTAATCTGTTGAGGATATTTATGTTGAAATAAATAGATTTTTAGTGCAGCTTATCTGGGTAAATGAGTCTAAGACTGAAGAGCAGAACACCATAGAATAAGAGACAGATGGCCTGGATTTTCATGTCAACTAATTGTTTGAAGAAATATTAATTACATATAAAAAGAGATTCTGTAGGGAATTTGGAAGTTTCTCAGTTAATTGCTATTTCACTTAATTATTCAGAAATATCTTCAATATTTATTTATTAAGTTTCTCCTATGGGATTTGAGTGGATACAAAAAAGGAATGCATTAGACACAGCCTGGCATTCAGTGTCTAACAGCAAAGATGCTTGGAGAACTAAAGAGACCTGTCAATGAAATTTTATTGCAATTTTATTCATTATAGAATTCATTACAGAAACTAATATAATACTGTCTAGTTTCAGAGAGGTCAGTGCAAAATCCCAAGGAAAGCAACTGTGTTTATAGGAAAAGACTTGCATTATAATGGTTCCTTGTTTATTCCTTACATTCAGTTCTTTACAGCTAGAAAGTCCTTTTTTAAAAACGTTATGACTTTGAGTAACCAGAGAACACTGGTGAATGTGAGAATGGCTGCTAATTTCCTCAGATCAGCCAAGTGCCTGCCTCTGACTTTCTGTCCTGTTTATCTTTATTCTTTCCTTCAAAGAAAGTGACCCTGTGGATTTCCTTTACTCTTCGAGCTGGCAGTCAGTTGACTCCTTAAATTCATTCTTAACTTTTGGCATTTTTAGGGTTTGGAAATGCTGTCATATGGGCTTGGCACAGCCATTGCTAGTAGGAAAATACAGCAACTGTGGCTAGTTGAATGGGATGTGCAAAACTGCCTTTATCCACAGACACTCGAGGATGGGGTGGGGCTCATGTTGTCTCACTCTTCCTTGCCGAACTATTGGCTACTGATGGATGTTGGGGAGGTTCAGCCATTGTGTTCAGCTGAGCCTCTACTGGAAGCTTACCAGGCTGAAAAGTACAGTTACAAAGCTATTGGACAAAGCAAGCTATGCTGGTTGAACACAGTGGGTCACAAAAACAAAAAACAAAACAACACACACACACATATATATAACTGTTAATGACTGATTTGAAAATAAAATAAATAGGAAGAAAGAAAAAATGAAAAGTTTTCACTCTGTTCTTTCTCTGCTGCTTCCCTTTGATCACCCTTTACATCATAAGCGGCCAGCTATTAGAATTGACAGCAGCAGGTTTAGTACTCAGTGCTAAAAATCCAAATTAATTATTCTCTGTTACTGGCAGAATCTATAACTAAATACAAAGAATTATTTTTCATAATATATAGTATACATGTTCTTAATAGCACATCTTTAAGAATAATGATGAAGTAAATATATTACAGAATTTGTTTAAAGGTGCACAAATTGCCATGCACATAAATATTAAATTCATAGCTATCCTGCTACTTCCTACTTCCACAGGCTGGGATACATCCTTTTAGAACTTATTTATTGTCAACAGCCATCTGTATTGAGCCCAGGACTTTACCATCCCAACCATGTAATTGGGCGCTAAGCTACTGTATGGTTCTAAGCAAACTTTACCACTGAACCATATACCCAAGTGTGGCACATAGCCAAGAATAAACTTGACCACATAGCTAAGGAGAACCCTGTGCCCCTTGGGGTTATGGATGCATGACACCATGCGTTGCGTATTGAAGCTAAGCTTCCTGTGTGTATCCTAGAATACTAGCTTCTGAGTGTAAGAGCCATTAACATTATAATCAAAGAGACTCCAGACTGAAGACAATGATGGTCATTCCTTCCTAGAACCATGGGAGGAGTAGGATCATGAAACTTGACTTCGAACATGATTTTTCAGCCACACTAGCCTGTGCATCCTTGTCAGCTGTTTGTAATTCTGCCCCAACTGCACTTGGTCTTATGGTCAAAGGAGTTGCTACAGAATTTAGAGCATTCCAAGTAGAAAGATACGAGGATATCTTTGGTGTTAAATTGAGACTTTCTGATATATCTGTGTGGTGGTTTGATTAGGAGTAGCCTCCATTGGCTCATATTTGAATGCTTCTTCATTAGAGAGTGCCACTATTAGGAGGTATAGACTTATGAGAGTAGGTGTGGGCTTAATCTGTGTCACTCTGGGTGCATTTTGAGGATTCAAATGCTCAGGGCTGGCCCAGTCCCACTCTCTCTTCCTGCTACCTGTCAATCCACATGCAGAACTCTCAGTTGCCTCTCCATTAACAGGTACTGTCTGCATTTTACCATGCTTCCTGCCATGATGATAATTGACTAAATCTCTGAAATTGGAAGGAAGCCCCAATTAAATCATTTCTTTTATAAGAGTTGACAGTAGTGGTGCACACATTTTAATCCTAGCATTTTGGAAGGACAGACAAGTGGGTAACTGAATTTTAGACCAACCTGGTCTACAGAATGAATTACAGGATTCCCAAGACTACAGAGAAACCTTATATTGGAAAAGCCCAAAAATAAAAATTTAAAATAAAATAAGATTAAAAAAGAAAGTGATGGAGGATGCTCTTCTATATATATGTTACTCTTATTGGTGTAGGACCCCAAGGCACCTTGAGCTAGCCTGAAGCTGTTGGCGGGAACTCCTTGCCCCAAGGCTTTTGTTGCTACTCTTCCCGTGACACCCACCTCGTGACAACACATCTTGTGACACACATCTTGTGACAACACACCTCGTGTGTGATAACCATACCTTGTGACAACACAGGAAGGAGCTAAGCTAAAAAATTCCTGTAATTTTCCACTGTGCTATAAGTCGGTATTTAAGCCCGTTCTTGCCCCTCAATAAACGGCATTCAGCATTTGGTGTTCTGACTTTGTCATTGAACGAATGACCCGCTGTCTCGTCTTTATTTCAATCTCTAGGCCTTCGCCCGATTCGTGGAACAGATTGTAGCGCGGGCGCTACAATTGGTTGATAAAACACTGTTTTTCCAATGAAAAAAACAAGGAAATAAAATTCTGAAAATAATACCGATTCATATGAATCAAATTGATCAGGAATTTACCCAGTGGTAAATATATAATATACATTATCATTTGAATAAAACAATAAATTTTATCATAGAGCATCAAATAGTTAAAATATCTCTATAAGTTTTTAAATTCTGAAAAAAGTAGCTTGAAATTTAAAATTATATGGAAACACATAAATGTATTTGTATTAGATTGTTAATTGATTATTTGTCTGTTTTATTGACTGCTTTCCTCTGATTCTGACAATGGCATATTGTCTAGTTTAGTTGAACTAGACACTGTTAATATTGTGTAGGCTAAAATAGCCTAATTTTTATTTTAGTAATGATTTCCTCTTCTTCAAAACTAATAAAATTTGTGTCTTTGCACACAAATACTTTCATGATTTTGTCTGAGTCTATAAAATCTTAGCTGAGACTTGGCCAGCAAGTGCCTTAAACTTGATCACTCTGAGGTTAACTGAGATCTGGGACTGCTGAAATTTGCATTATGTAAGCAGGGATTGTCTCTGATATATTGCAGAACCCTTCTGGATTTTAGCTTCTGTATTTTTGTCATTGTAATTCCTGATTAGAACAATTTATTTGGATGGCATGTGGTGGAGGTATCTGTCTATGATTCTAGAACTTGGAAGGCTAAAGCAAGAACAGCCTAGTATATGTGGCAAGATTCTCTCAACAGAAAGCACAAAAATAATACCTTCTAGAAAGTAAAAATAGTGTCATTTTGCTAATTTTTGTATTCACAAGGAAATTTTAACTCACAATATTATATTAACTTTTTGTGTTGATCATATATTCTGTAACCATAGAGAAATAATTGGATATTTTAGTATAATTGTAAATGATATATATTCATGAAATCTGGTAAAATATACTCAATTTGGTTATTATTTTTAAATTGCTTTTATTAATTTAGTTAACTGGTCAGGTAGATTTCTTAGCCCTTGAAACTAGACATTATTGCTGACATTTAAAGATTTTGTTTTTGTTTTTGTAGAACAGTAGTTAAGACATTTACTTGTCCAAATGTAAATGATACTAATAATAATAATAAGAAGAAGTAAAAATAACCCAAAATTCAGCATACTTATCAATTTTAATTGTATTTGGAATTTTAATGAAAATGGGGAAATACATTGATTTTTAAATGAGTATTAATGAGTATTAGTGAGAGATGTCCCTCTGCTGTGAATATATGTTTCTCTTATTGGCTGATAAATAAATGATGTTTGGCTAGCAGCCAGGCAGGGATTATAGACAGGGCTAACAGACTAGGAGAATTCTGCAAAGAGGAAAGGCAGCACAGTGGTCTCCAGTGAGGAGACACCATCTAGTTTCCAGAAAGGTACTCCTGGGCATTTCCAGGTAAGCCATGAGCATAGATTAATAGAATCCTGTTAATTAATAAGAGAGTTAGCCAATAAGAGTTCTGAGCCATTGACCAAACAATTTATAATTGATAAAAGCCCCTGTGTGTATATTTGTGACAAAAGAGCTTGTGGTAGACCAGGCAAGACAGAAATCTCTGCCCACAGAGAATATCAAAGAGAAATTTTGTTACCTTAAATTGGCCATAAGAACTTTTTTCACTGTGTTAAAATACACAAATCATAAACTTTTACAACTTCAATGCATTCAGTCTTGCTTTTCAGTAATGTCAAGTACGTTTACATCTTTGAGATGCCTCATTTCAAGGAACATTATTATCTTCAACACAGAAACTCTATACCATAAAGAGCTCCATGTTCCATCTACACCAGCCTCTCACAAATGCTCTCCTTTCTGTCTTGTTATTACTTTGTGATATAAATGTGGAATTATACAGAAGAAAATGTATGAACTGCAGATGTTTCAATAAAATTAAAAATTGTACACAGTAAGTCAAGAAGTTCTCAATTTCAAAATGTCCCATCATATGTCAGAAAATTGATACCTTAAGCAGGACACTGGTAACACGTGAGAGCTCATATAACTATTATGAAAGAAATGTGTAAGTCCCGAAAATCTGGGTTGGGGATATAGTTCAGTGGTAAATAGTTACCCAGTATATTCAAAGATGCCTATAACACACACACACACACACACACACACACACACACACCACTAAATAAAACTACAAAAGAATAACCTAATGAAAAAAAATTGGCTGTTCACCAAAGTTGAAACATAAGTAGTGGTTTCACATTTCAAAGACATTATCTCAGTCCTTAGTGGTAGTAAAAAATTAAATTAACATGGTATCATGTTTTTTCTATTACACAGTACCAATGGATGTGAGGAGATGGAAAGCAGGCAAACAGCTTACACAGCTAATAGACCTGTAAATCAAATCAGCATCCTTCAAAAATTTATTTGTTTTATTCAGTAAGTTATTTGTGACTCCATGTTTGCATCCTTGTGTATATGCTCTAGAAAATTCTTACTTATGTATTTTTCAAAAATGAGTAAGAACATATACCCAACAATATTTTTATGAAATTGTGAATGTCCATCAGAAACAAGAAGAATAAAATATCTGGCATCATTTATTGATAACCATATTAGACAGGATAAAAATACAATATTTTATCCACTTAAATAAATGACACAACACATAGAAATCAATATTTTATTTTAGTGATATAAACATTAAGTAGAATTTTCCATATACATGAAATTGTCAAGATGGCTTAGTAGTTAAAAGTGCTTGCTGTTTTCCCAAGGGAACTGATAGTTTCTCAGCTCCTACATCAGATGGCTCTCAACCATCTTTAACTCCAGCTCCAAGGGATCCAATGCCTCTGTCCTCCACAGGCACAAAGCATTTACATGGACATATGTAGATACAGATGTCAGCATCTCTTAGGTTTATTGAAATTAAATCTTTGAAATAAGAAAGTAATGTGTAATGGTAACCCCTAGATAAATTTAACTGTGATCAGCCAGATTATACATAGTTTTAAGACTCCTAAACCCATAGATGTTTAGTCCCAAATAAACACACAGAAGCTTTGGCTGAGGCTCATACTTGTTATTGGCTAGCCCTCTCTTGATTACTAATCCATTTCTATTAGTGTAGCTCCACATGGTCTTGGCTTACTAGTGATGTCTGGGATATCTTGCTCCCTCTGCAATTACATGGCATCTCGCTGACAACTCACTCTCTACATTCCTCTTCCCAGCTTTTTGCTAGTCTGGGAGCTCTACCTATACTTCCTGCCTGGCTACATCCTGCCTGTCTATTGCCTGAAATATCTTTATTCATTGACCAATAAGAGAAATACATATTCAGAGAATACTGAAGGACATCCCCCATCATTGGACAGAACAAACTTCTACTGTGCAGTGACTGCAAAATGAGAGAAGGAGGAAATTGTTAATAATTATCAATTTACCAATTAACAAGTGAGATACATTTATTTGCTGTAAATTAAGGAATGAACACTGGTAGTTACAGGTGTAATTTTATGTTTTCTATATAAATTAAGACACTAATCTGAATAGAAATAAGAAATGTATGAATCTTCACATATTACTTTCCTAGTATATATTTAGTCTGTGAAGACTTGATTATATAATACATTATTGTGGCTGCTAGTACAAGCCTATGTTCAGATTTTTAGAGTATACTGATTATACTAGGAAAACACACATTCAATCCTGATTCCTAAAGGCACTTTCCATCATTTTATACATTCTTAGTCATCACTAAAACCCTTAGCATGTTATTAATGCCATGAAGCAATTTAAACAAATGGAATAGTTTTTGTACAATATATAGAATCAGTTTAAGGTGTCAAATATTTATTTGTGATGTGTTTTATGGCCTACTTATTTTTGTAAGAAAAACTTAAAAACTTAAATGCTATTTCAACAGTTCATAACTGTGTTTACACACAGAAATATCTTTTAAAACCACATGTGTTTTCAAAATGTACTAGATGAGGGCTCGATGATGGGGGATAAGTTAGTTGTTGATCCCACTATCTGGGAAGGGCATTTATGGTAGCCTTTTCACAGAAGCTCAAATTGCTAGTTGGCTGCAGTCTTGTAGGTTTCTAGACTTTTCTTTAGGTTTAGTTTTCTCTTCAAACCAATACTGGTTCCCTCTTTTATTCTCTCTCTCTCTCTCTCTCTCTCTCTCTCTCTCTCTCTCTCTCTCTCTCTCTCTCTCTTTCCTGTCTTCTATTCCTACCCTTACTCAGTCTTCCTAGTCACATGTGCTTTCCTCTCCTCCCCTTCTCTTTCTCCTAATCTCTCTCCATTCACTACACCCCACCCACTTCCCATGTGCTCTGGGGGAATTGTCCCTTCTCCCTTCTGTAAGGAACTTTATATGAATCTCTTAGAATACACCTTGTATCCTAGTTCTCTGGTGGTGTGAATTATAGGCTGGTGATCTTTTGATATAGGTCTAAAATCCATATATGAGCAAGTACATACCATGTTCCCCTTTTTGTGATTGGGTTACCTCATTCAGGGTGGTTTCTTCAAGTGCCATCTACTTGCCTGCGACTTTCAAGATTCCATTATTTTTTTCTGCTTAGTAGTATTCCTGTCTCTTTATCCATTCTTCAGTTGAAGGACATCTAGATTGCTTCCAGGTTCTTGCTATTACAAATAATGCTGCTATGAACATAGTTGAGCAGATGTCTTTGTTGCATGGATGTGGATCCTTTGGGTATATGCCTAAGAGGGGGATTTCTGGGTCCTGTGGTAAACTAATTCCCTTTTTCCTGAGGAACCGCCATACTGATCTCCAAAATGACTGTGCAAGTTGGCACTCCCACCAGCAGTGGAGGAGTGTTTCTCTTCCTCCACATCCTCTCCAGCATAAGTTGTCATTGGTGTTTCCAGCAAACACCCATATCTAAACACTGAGTCAAACTAGAATCCAGATGCAGAGGGAGAGGAAAAGACCAGGATGCAGAAACACATAGAGACAGCTGATCTGAGCAAGGAGGAGCTAATGCCCCCCCCCCCCAGACTGATAGCTGGGAATCCAGCTTGGGACTGACTCAGGCCTCCCTGAATATGGGTCTCAGCCAGAAGGACTGAGCAGTCTAAGGAACCTCAGACTGTGGAGCCAGGATGTATCCCTGGTGCACAAAAGGACCTTGCAGACACATCCCCCATGGATGGGTACTGCCTTAACCTAGAGACAAGAGAGAAGTCCTAGTCCCTACTTCAAATGACCTGACAGATCTACATGACCCCACTTGGATGGCATTGCCCTACATGTGGAATTGGGGTGGGGGGAAAGGAGGGGAGGGTGGTCAGGGTGCATGTGAGGGGGCAGAGAGTGTAAAGGGGAAGGAAGGAGGGAGGGAGAGGGAACTGGGTATGACATGTAAAATAAAAAATAAAAAAATATGTGGTATATCTATCTATATATGTTCAGGATTAGAATGAAAAACTATAATGTTATGAAGCATATTCTTTACTAATCTCACATGGTTCTGCAATATAGGACATGCCATTGTCGACTTTACCTGGAGTGCCATCTAATGAGAAAGCTATCTCAATCAACGAGTTTCAGTTCCTGAACTGCATGCTTAACTACAGCTTAAAATAAGGCAGCCATAAATCAGATCATGTTTTACTTTTTAAAGCTATCAGTTTAAAAAGTTCAGTAACTTTTTTTTAAAAGTAAATACAAAATTTAGAGTAAATTACAGAAAGCAGTTTTTGGTTTGGTTATTTTGTAAGAGCAACATAGTCTTGTTTTAAAAGCAGACAAAACTTTAAGAAAGACAGTTTAGATAAACTAATGATACACAAGCATATGAGAGAAAACAAGCTAGTGCAACTAGCCATCACACCAAATCTCTACTTACCTTGTAATTTATCCCATATCAATAATTAATTGTAAGCCCTCAAAGAAGAACCTAACCTGGCTCATCTCTGGTCTCTCGTGTAAAATCATAATAATGCTATTTTTCACTAGCATAGTTTGGAATTATTGAAATTGTACAAGAAAAAAATGTACATTAATCTTACACAATACTAGAAGATAACTTCATATGAACAATTTTGAGGAAACAATATGAAGAATATAATAATTGCCTTACTATACACAATATCTTAGGCATCATCTGATGTTAGAGAAATTACCATTGAATAGCAGCAATTATTTGGGCTGTGAAAGCTGTTTAGTAATTCCTTTCTTTCTGGAAAGTTATTTGAATACTTACCTTTATTAGTTTTTTTGTAGTATTTACACATTTTGGTAAGTAGCACCAGTACATGTAAGTCTCATATATTGCAATGTATTATTTTACAAGTATCTAAACTCAGTTTTGTCAACAAATATATTTTGTTTATTTTTTTGTTATCAATACGACTTGAAAATAAATTACAAGGTAATTTCATAATTACCTGTAAAGTTTAATATTTCTTGGTGTTAGTGGTTATAGATGACAACACTTGCACATCAAATAGTTTTGAGTAATTTTGTGCTGGATTCTCAGTTATTTATGTTAGCTAGGATACATAACAGAAAGCTATTATATAAAATGAAATGTTTAAACAAGTAATAACTTTAATGCATACATTTTTACATTTTCGTAAAACTGACAGTTTATTTTGACTTTTCCCTATTTTGCTATAAATGCCCTATCAAAATATTGATTTATTTGATGAATTTTCTATATTTTCAATATTGTAGTAATCCCAACTATTAAGAAAAGAAGGAGAAGTGTTTATATTTTGTTCAACTGTGCATGATAATATTTTTATTGGGTTTCATATAAACTTTGATACATTATTCTTAATACTTGTTGTGTTTGAAAGAAACAGCCTCATTTGATGAGAAATTTCAAATAAGAATATATAATTTTTGTAAAGCTTTAGAGGGAATATTAAAGTCTATACGTCATATTTTATGTTAAAATAAACTGAATTTTCATTATGGATAAATTAGAATGAGTATAATTATATTGAAACACAAAGAAAGAAAAAAATCTATATATTAAAACTGAAGACTTAATTTGTTAATGTTCAAAGAGTGATATATTGACATCCTAAACATTTAAAGTTTTTTAAATAAATTTTGATGTGAAATGTTATTTTGTAAATATGTTTCTCTTATTGGTTAACGAATAAAGCACTGTTGGCCAATAGGAAAGCAAGATAGGCAGGACTAGGATGCTAGATACTAAGTACTAGAGCAAGTAGTAGTGAGAGATTGAAGATGGATGACGGAGTGGAGAATGCCTGGGTCTCTATCCAGTAAGATAAGACCATGTGGAAATACTTAGATTAATAGAAATGGGTTAATATTTACGATAGAGCTAGCCAAAAAGAAACATTAGAAACAGGCCAACAGCTTTATATCTAATACAGTGTTATTTGGGGCTGGTGTGGCTGTGGGACCGGCAAGGGAAAAACCTACTCATAACAGAATGTATCAAATGAATAATAAATATTTTAAATTACATGTTTATATTAATATTAAAGATGTATCCCCTGTGAGAAATTATGTTTGATTACTGGTCATCCTATAACAACTTTTAAATGCATTACAGGAGCATCAGAACAGGTCTGGTGAAAAGCAAAGAGAAAAACAGAGAAGCATTTTCAATAGAGTGATTAAATACTTCATTTATATTCAAATAAGATGATAGGATATGAATCTATTGTTGACTAGTTGTATGACATAGTCTCTTAGTATCTTAGAAGAGAATGTTAATGAGAATCTAAAGAGTATCCTATATTACAAAAATAAAAAATAAGAGATGACACATTTATTACAACTCAAAAACCATGCCAACCATGCATAGACTATATAAAAATAACAAGTACTTCATTGACATAAGACATAACATACTAATATAGGGAAATATATTTAGATAATCATGAATCTATAGTAATTTTCAGAAATTTCAGAAAATAATAGCATGGATAATTAATTACAAAATAAGAACAGATGTAAAAATATAACTTGTAAAAGAAAAAGAAAAGTTTTAATAGAAGCAAAAGATTAGAATTTATGACTATTTGTTAGTTCATACCATAGAGTCTACATAATAGCTTTGGTATTTTATGCTATAATAATGCTATAAAAATTAAGTGAAAAATATTTCCCCATGGCCAGGGCAGAATATAATTCATAATTTCTCCTAGGAAAATTAAAATTTTTGAGAAACAATTCTTCTTATTATATTTTGTCATATGTATAAATTGATTGTATATACATGTCTATGCAATTATTAAAAGTAGGATTTCAAGAAAATTAAGAGGCAGAAAGAAGATTAAGAAACAGTAAATTAAGCCTACCATTGCATAGTCTCATGGCATATAGAGTAGCTTTCATAAAAAAATTTGTTATCAATGGAGAAATCAAATAGATGAAACTGTTCAAGAACTAAAAATGGAAATAGAAACAATAAAGAACACACGAATTACAGAAATGAAAAAAATCTAGGTGTGGGAACAAGAACTACTGGTCAAGTATCATCCGCAGAAAGCAAGATACTGAAGAAATTATATCAAGCATTGAAGATAGGATAGAAAAAAATAAATACACGTGAAGAAACAAAAAAGATATTAAATCTAAAAACCTCCTGATATAAAACAAGCAGGAAATTGGAAAGTATGAAAAGACAAAACTTAATAATAAGAGAAATAGAAGGAGGGAAATCCCAACTCATTTTCTTGGCTTTTGTCCAAAACACATCTTTAACAAAACCATAGAAGAAATGTTTCCTAACCTAAAAAGGAGATGCTGATAAAGATACAAGAAGCTTACAGAACACCAGACAGAATGAACCAGAGAAGGAAACCCCCTCTCCACATAATAATGAAAACACAAACATAGAATCTCAATGGAGATTCTAAAAGCTGGGTGGGCCTAGACAGATATCAGGCAATCTCTAAAAGACCATGATTTCAGCCCAGACTACTATACCCACCAAGAGTTTCTATCATAGGAAGAGAAAACAAGACATTACATAATAAGGTCAAATTTACACAATACCTATCTATAAAAAAGGTACTAGAATGAAAACTCAGCCCCTTGGAGGTGTACTATACCCATGAAAGCACAGGGAATAAATAATTTTATACCAGCAAAACCAGAAGAAATGAAATACTTACATACAAACACACACACACACAAACAAACACACAAACACAATCACACCACTACCACCATCACCACCACAACCACCATCACCAACAAACAAAACAGGAATTGACAATCATTAGTCACTCTGTATTTATCAGTTAATAAGGAATCAACTCCAACTCATGATAACACTATATATAAATCACAACAAGTATCCAGAAAATGTATAAGAAAATGGCTTTGTTGTCTTGTGTTAGTGTTCATAAGTATACTGAAAACAGAATGACTGTATTTGTTGTTGGCATACTCATGAAAGTTAGAATTCTACAAGGCAAAAAATTAAGCTTGAAAAATAAAAAGAGGACTTTCAGCCATTAAAACAATGTTTTTAGTAGGAAATAATAGCAGGACAAATGACAAACATATGATAATGGACTTAAAATATGTTATACAATATCTCAAAATCAGTCATTAACAACAAAGTAACCAAAGAGAAACTAGAAATCATAGAAAAGAAAGCAATATGCTCAACATAATTTTACTTTAAATAAACACAAGGGAAAAACTTGTTGGTATAATTCTATAAGCCCCAAATTTATAGTAGGTCTGAAAAGCTCATCAAATACAGTTGTGTTTAAAATGCACAAACACTTTGAAAATTATTTTAGCAGTTCTTCCAAAAATAAAGATTACATGAAGATCAAAATCCCATCATTCCTCCATTGTTTACACAAACAAACTATATGTCTACTGCAGATATATACACAAAATGTTCATAGCAGCTTTATTTGGAAAACAGCAAAATTGCAAACACCACAAATGTTCATCGACAGATGAATGGGCTAAAGTTACATATACTCATGATTTGATTAACACATTAAACTTTAAGAAATGAATTATAGTTAGACTTAACAAGCAGAAATAATGTCAAAATAATTATGTTGTGTGAGGGATGCTAAGAAAAATGTATATTGTAAAGCTGAATTTATCCTCTATATATGAAATACATTTTAGAGAAACCCATTGAAGAAGTTATCGTATCATTTCTCAACAGAAATTCATGGTCTTTATAACTCAGGGATAACTATTTTAGAAATTCTGTGGTATAGTGCAGTGATAAAGTTGATGTACCTCAATCCAAGTGCAACGTTTATGTTTTCAACACAATTAAAAACATAATATAGTACATGTAATAATTTGCCAAATGTATGATTCTGAAGTTAAATGGGACAGATTTGCTAGATAATATATTTTCAGGTTTATTTTAAGCTTAAATTCTTTCGTGAAGCTCCTTAAAATACAGAGTTTATGGAAATGGAAACTGTTAAATATCTCCAGAGATGGTTTAACTCTCTAAATTGGTTTAATCTTATGATCAGGTTTACTGACATACTAATTCAGTGAATTACATTTTAGAGTTAAATTTTATGCAAAAATCAAATTTATAGCTCTGTGTCTGTGATTATATTTGTTTCACTTGAATTTCACTTAGCAAAATACAGTTTATGTCTCTGTCACACATGAGATGTTACAAGGACATCAAATATTTTAAACTTGTAACAAGTGCATCAGTTTTACACCCACTTTTTTACCTAGCTGTGGAAATGAAAGTAAAGCAGTAGATACAATGTAAGGGGGAGAATAAAACAATATACCAAATGCTAAATAGTCTGACACCAATAGTATTGTAGGTAGTGTTTGGTGGTCTAATAATTCATTTTTTGACTGTGAAATTCTTTTATTTGTATGTGAATGATTAAGAGAAGGAGAAAAGTTTTCTCTAGGCAGCATAGCTAAACACTGAAGGTAAACTATAGTTTCAGGGTCATGTGTTGCACAGTCAGCTTATGTATGAGTACAGATTGTTACAAGAGCCCTTTTACTGCAATTTGAGTCCATTAGATATGAATCTAATAAATGTATGACTTCATTAGAAAGACTATTTCAAGACATAACCTTTCTTTACATGACAAGTGTTTAGCAAATGTTGTAGGATTTATTACACTTATGCACAAATTCGACTGATTTGGAATGAAATTAATTACATTTTCATCCTTGTAGCACTGAAGTTAGCTATTTTATTATCAACAACAGCATTTTAGAGCAACTATTTCTTTAAAGAATAGAACATAATTATAAAATTGAAAGTCTTGCAGTTATATAACTAACAATAGTGTTAAAAGCACACTTAAATCCATTTCAGGGTAGCAATAAGTGTCATCATTTCAAACTAATTGCTATATAAATTTAAATACATTGTCATGATTGAACAATGACTCAACCTCCTTTAAAGACAAATAAAGAGCAGGGGTGTGTATTTATAAATGTGGAACTTCTTAAAAGTAGGTATGGGGCTTACCATTTGTTTAATGTTCCAAAAGACTGATAATCAGACTAAGTCTCTTTTTCAACAAAGTGAAGTTCTACTTTTTGCCCAATGTGTACTTTCATGGAGATTTATTTTTATGAATTCAATTTTTGAAGATCTCATGCATGAGTATTGTATATATGACATACTCAGGTCTCCTTCCCTATTCCCTTCATGAACTCTAATCCTTCTCAAATCCATGAACTTCTCTCTAATTATTAATTTTACACACAGAAAGATGATAGATAGACAGACAGATAGATAGACAGACAGACAGATAGAGATACATATACAGCGTAATACAGCCTATGGAGTTTATAATATATTGCCTATGTGCATGTGTCCAAATTGAGCTGACAATTTGTGCTTGGGTAAACTATGTGAGAGTTGGCCACTGAAGGAAATTGAGGTTCCCTCTCTCATCATTAACCACCTGTATCTATGCATGTAAGTGAAGGATCTTGTGGAATTTCCCACATCCACTATGGCATGTCCACTGGTGTCATTATGTCATTCTTAAAGAGGCAACTATGCATTGAAAGTTCATGGGTAAAATCTCTCAAGAATATCTTGCAAACAGCATTTAGCAACAGACAACCTGGTTCTCTGGTTTTTAAATTATTTCCATGCACTCTTATGTGAAGTTCCCTTTGCAGATGTAGATTTGTTAAGTGATTAAGTGGAGTTGGAAACCATATCAACATTTATTATTTGCCTGTTATCCACATTTGGAACTCTGTCGGAAAAAAAGAAAGAAAGAAAGACAGACAGACAGAAAGAAAGAAAGAGAAGACAAAGAAAAATGTCTTGATTATTTGATGAGGATTATACCAAACCACTTTGTGAATTTAACAAAGTCAGGTTCTTATGGAAAGAGAAACTTCCACCAAGAAGATATATCTACCAGACTGACCCATAGGAAATCCTGTGGAACAATATATTGATTTTTAATAATTGATATAAGAAGGTCTGCTTATTGTGTGAAATGACATTCCTTGGCAGTTGGTTCTAATTTGTACAACAATCACTAGGAGTCAGTAAACAGCGAAGAGAAAAATAAAGGATATGTGTGTGTGTGTGTGTGTGTGTGTGTGTGTGTATGTGTGTGTGTTTGATGATAAATACTAAAAATGTCACTAAATATCATGTATTTGTGTTGGCATGGTGATGGAGCACAAATAATCATATTCCTATAACTACAAGTGTACATTGGTAACAGTGCTACCAGTAAATTCACATAGATTCAGTTCTTTTCACTGGAATCACGTTTACATGTTTAAAAGTTATCAATTGAAATTTTCATAGAAATTGGAATGGCTATATATGTAATCATAGGACATCAGTGGTAAAACACAATTTAGCTTCTGACTAATGAAATGGACTTTGTCTAAAACATGACACACAGGAGGCAAAATGTGAAGCTTTCAATAATATATACTTGTACACAGTTGTTTCAGTCAAACTTGCTTTCTGTTTTATAAGATTTTATATATGTGGAGGTTAAATCATGAAATAATTAGCATGCTTAATTTTTCAGGTCAGATAGATATCAAGTGTTCCCTGTATATGAATATAAAAAGGAGGTATTGAGAAGCATGTCCCTTCAACAAAGTATAGAAGATTAAGATGATGAACGTAATAATTTTCCTGTTTGTACCACTGTATTGAGTCATTGTTTGTGCTTCATATATATGTACCAATTATATGTTGATGTGAAAGGGATCAATGGAAGTTGAACATGGAATATGCGTGTGTGTGTGTGTGTGTGTGTGTGTGTGTGTGTGAAACAACTTATACATACACATGCAGGCCTTGGTTAATCAAGGATAGAGACACTTGGAATAAATAATAGTGCTCAAATTTTCAATATAGAGCCCTATAACTTTTGATAATCTAGTATATAGAGAAATGCATTGTGTGCAAAAACAAATTACAGAATGGGGAAAGATAATTATAACTTATAGTTATAACTAAAGGTTATTTTAGTTGTAAATAAATATATTAGATGCATACATAATTTATATTAAATATTTGTAAATTTAATGTAAGATACTTTTCTTTAAAAAAGTCACTAAGTATCTGCTATGCTAATCTCAAAGATCTTTATTTTTCTTCAATTGGGAAGCTTTAAAATTTTATGGTTTTTACAAATTGTGGTTGTCTACTAAAGAACTATTAAAAGACAAAAGAATATAAAACCTAGTTTATTTATTAATTGCCATGACATTTGTTTCCTTTCTTGTTTTTGCCAGAAATAGTATAGGTTTAATTTAGTTCCATAAAATTCTGGTCTAGTATAAATTTGGAGGACTGTACCCATGGAATTCAGGTATGTTTACATTTTAAACATTCATTTTAACAGTAACATTATTAATATTCATTAGTCTTAACATTATTTTGACTTTAGGCAAACTTTCTTGCCCTGTGATATAAGTAAATGAGGCACAATCTTCATATTTGGTTACTATTAACAGTAAGTCTGTATTTTTCTCTTAATTGTGGCACAGTCCTGTAGGATGTATAGAAAAGAACACCACTGACTAAAATAGTTTATAATAGAACTTAATAATTTCAAAAGCTTGACTGACAATAGCCCATTTTAATTGGAACCAAATACTTTCATTTTAACCCATACTATATTATTAAGGCATTGAGATAATTCTGTGTTAATAATCTCAGAACTCTGCACTTTAATCATTTGGGAAACACATATCTTGATGGTACAACTGTTTTCTGCGATATTATAAAGCAGTTCTTCTGAAATAAATTACACATCCTTTGAGGAGTTTATTTAGGGGTTTATATGAATTTACATTCCGAAATTCCTGATAGTCACATGGTTTTATTTTGTTGTTGTTTTGTTACTGGCAAGTCAATTTTCACAAAATAATCTTGCAGGATTTTAAGAAGTACTTACTCCTACTCACTTAGCTGTTCCATGCTGTAGGCCGAAAAATTAAAATCATAATAGTCATCTGAATTCTAGACATTTGCTACTAGCAAATTAACAGTAATTTTCCAGAAAAACACTGAGCCAAGCTGGCAATGCTGGATTGAATCCATAGGTAAGCTGCCTTTGTTTCTGCTTTAAGAAAACTCTTCCAAGTCTCAGCTCCTAATAGTTCATTGGACTGTGACAACACAGACAGAATGGACTAGCAGACAAAAATCTGCTTACAGTTTATATAACATTCTAGTTAATGTTTGCACTTGTCTCAATGTGTGGTGATTTAAATAAAAATGGCCCCCATATGTGAAAAGGAATTCATAATTGGTCTAAATAATAAAAACTCCAAGTTATCAAATATTCTTAAAGTAGTACTGTGAACTAAGTTCTCAAATAAATAATATGTAGACAAAGGTTTCAATTTTTAGCAAATTCCAACTAGAAACTGTCAGCCATATGAAGCAAGGAATACAGTATAAACTTGTGATTCAGTTGCCATGTGTCTGCTACAGGCTTCATGACTTGGAACTTGAGACTAAGCTCAGGTTACTAACTCTATGCTGGTTTTTCAACCTACTCCTGACAAGTAAAGCATGCTTTATTAGGTGGTCAGTGTTGGGCAAGAGGAAAAAAAAAACAATTTATTGGAGGCTTGAAATAAGAACTGTTATCAGGAAGTGATAACATTTACCTAGAAAGGAATCAATGATCTAGTTTATAATTTTGCCATACCATAGCAATGGAATTCATAGAAATCCATTAATATTGATTAATCTGTGTACTACACATTGTACAAACCTGTCTTTGGGCGGGGGCTTCAATCAGATCCAGCTGACTTTCCCAGTTCTGTTCTGAGAGGGGGAGTGTGGACAGAGAAAATGGCAGATGAAGATACTAAGGAAAAGAAACACAGAACATACTCAGGAGGGCAATTCAATAAATACTGAATGGGCCAACTTTACTCTCAACATTCTAATATATGCAAACCAATAAGGGGGATGGGGCAAAGACATCTTTATCTAGATACAAGGATCAAACAGACTTACTCTCTTAATTCTCCAAGCATTCAGTTTAGATAAAATCTCTCCTTATCTGACCTAGAGGATTAAGAGTAACCATACCTCACACCAAATCTTTTGTTGTGTAGGTAAGACATCCACACCTTAGACCAAACATCCTTAAATAGCCACACCTTAGACCTTCAGGTCTTATGATTTTAACCTTGGAAGAGAAAAGATAATTTTGAACTCTCTGACCTTAAGTTAAGATGACGTGGAACCATTTTTATGGGCCCAGACAATATATGGATTTTTACTGGCCAATTTTGCAACCACTAAATATAGCTAGAAGAATGGGGAAAACCTGTTTAACTAAACTTTGGCCACATGGATTACCAGACCAAAAGATCAGGTCAGCTTAGCCACATATCTCAAACAAACCACCACAAAAAGAATTGTTAACTTATTACATTAGAGAATGGAAAGAAACTTTATTTTCCTTGATAAATGTAAATGTTTATATTAAAATTAGGAAACAGTAACTTGATTTCTAAATCTACTGGCGGAATGTTAGTCAATTCCTTTAATGGGTTTTCCAGTGGCTCTGTAGGAAAACACTTTTAAGTGTGTGTTAACAATTTCAGCTGTGTAGTATTAGTTCCTCAAATTCATTTTGTTTCTTTATTAGAAAATAATATGCTCATTATAAATGAAAGCATTTGGCTTCATGACTTTATAATCCATCTTCATTTTTTTGAATTAAAAAAACAATTAACACAATTTTCATGTGTTTAAAGACCAGATAAGACACTACACACTTCAAGTTTTAAACATGTTTTTAAAAGTTTATATTAGTTCTGGAAACATTTTCCACACATTAAAATAATGACTCCCTTCTGAATAAAAATACTTGGTTGTTTTATTACTGTTTTATATTCAAATGGGGTGTATGCCATTTTGGAGAACACATTGCTGACAGTCTAAAATTTCAACTCATATTCAGTTTTATACAGACCTGAGTGCTGAAGTTAAGAAACTATTTTATAAAAATGTTTCTTTACTCTTAAAGTTAAGTAATAATTATAAGTTCCTACCATGTGAAGGTCTCTACAATCAACGTGTCCCTGCTGTAGTATTAATGGGGTTGCTTAATGAATATTATTTATTGCCCATTATAACCCAGTGATATTGTGTTACTTTAGAGTTGTCTTCATATCTACATCACACACTTCTCTTCCATGATTCCTGCCAGTTCAAAGACATAAGTAAGATTAGGTAATGATGATTCACACCCATCACAAACATGGGGACATCAGCAGAAGGGGCAGAGATGATGACCCTCTTGGCCCCTCCCTTCAAGTGGGTCCAGCCTTCTCCATGGTGGTGAAGACACCAATAGACTCCACAACATACTCGGCAGCAGCATCACCCCATTTGATGTTGGCAGCATCTTGCTCCCGGAAGATGGTAATAGCCTTCCCATTGATGACAAGCTTTCCATTCTCAGCCTTGACTGTGCCCTTAAACTTGCCATGGGTAGAGTCATACTGGAACATATAGACCATGTAGTTGAAGTCAATGAAGGGGTCATTGATGGCAACAATGTCCACTTTGCCAGAATTGATGGCAGCCCTGGTAACCAGGCGTCCCATATGGCCAAATCAGTTCACTCCGACCTTCACCATTGTGTCTCAGAAACGAGGCTGGCACTGCACAAAAAGATGCTGCTGTCTCTAGAACAGGGAGAAATATGCCAATTCCCTCAAGATTGTCAGCAACGCTTCCTGTACTACCAACTGCTTAGACCCCCTGGCCAAGGTCATCCATGACAACTTTGGCATTGTGAAAGGACTCATGACCACAATCCATGCCATCATTGCCACCCATAAGACTGTGGATGGCTCCTCCGGGAAACTGTAAAGTGATGGACGTGGGGCTGCCCAGAACATCATCCCTGCATCCACTGGTGCTGCCAAGGCTGTGGGCAAGGTCATCCCAGAGCTGAACAGGAAGCTCACTGGCATGGCCTTTTGTGTTCCTACCCCCAATGTGTCCGTCGTGGATCTGACATGACGCCTGGAGAAAGCTGCCAAGTATGACAAAATCAATAAGTTGGTGAAGCATGCATCCGAGGGCCCACTGAAGGGCATCCAGGGCTACACCGAGGACCAGGTTGTCTCCTGCGACATCAACAGTGACTCTCACTCTTCCATCTTTGACGCTGGGGCTGGCATCGCTCTCAATGACAACTTCGTAAAGCTGATTTCCTGGTATGACAATGAATTCGGCTACAGCAACAGGGTGGTGGACCTCATGGCCTACATGGCCTCCAAGGAGTAAGAGCCCATCCTGGACCATCCACCCCCAGCAAGGACATGAGCAAGAGAGAGGCCTTGGCTGCTGAGCAGTCCCTGTCCAAAAACCCCCGACACTAATCTCCCTCACAGTTTCCATCCCAGACCCCCAGAATGAAGGGGCTTAGGGAGCCCTGCTCTCTTGATTACCATCAATAAAGTTCACTACACCTGTCCCCCCCCCAAAAAAAAAACCATGATGAACACAGAAATGCATGGCAGTTGCTTTAAATAATAATTTTTTTGTTTATTTTTCGAGACAGGGTTTCTCTGTGTAGCTTTGGAGCCTATTCTGACACTCGCTCTATAGACAAGGCTGGCCTGGAATTCACAGAGATCCAACTGCTTCTGCCTCCCAAGTGCTGGAATTAAAGGCATGCACCACCAACGCCCGGCAAATTATACTTTTATTCACCTTAAATCAGTAGATTTGGTATGGACATTTTGTCACAAGGAAAATTAAATTGTCTGCAAAATAGAAACAAGTATCAATCATAAATTATGTGTAATTAGAGTTAGAGAGTTAGTTTGCATTAGAAAGGCATAATACGGTTCTGTTATAGTCATTAAGAAATTGATGAAATATAACATTTTCCAGAGTAAGGCATTGTTCTGGTCTTCCCGAAAGTGAGTGCTGTCTTGTTGGAAAGAGCATTGAGATGTCCCAGAGAGGGTTTCAATAACCAGCATCTCAATCTGCCCTAAATTACATGCGGTTAAATTACATGCAGTAGAAAACCGTAGGAGGCATTTATATGCCATAGGTTCTATGGAGATGATACTGTCATGATTTGCACCTTTATGCTTCTCTACCAGATAGGGAAATTTGAACTACTGTCAGTATGCACTTCCAAAGTGTCTTCAAATCTCAAAGGGAAAACTTTTTCTTCTACCTTTACTAAAAGTAGATCAGAAAGTAATCAGATTTGATTGCTATTCCCTGCATTAAATACACACTCACATTTGCATAGACAGCAAAATGTAACTACAATCCCTCTTGTTTTTATATATTATACACTCTCAGAGAGATGGTACATATCACGGTGTCATGGTGACTGTAATGGATGCACTCTGATATATACCTTCAGACATTTATTTTGTGACTCATAATATCTACTTGGTACCAATTTCATATGAGGCATATAAATCTTGTTGAGTTCTTATCACTCTAAAAATTGTTTCATTTTAGATTCTTGTCAGAGAAACAAGAGACGATGCTAACATACAGAGCTCTCCTCTCATGGCACAGTTGTGACAACATTGATGGAAAAATGGAGAAAGCCAGTGATAATGGATCTGGGGAATTTTTAGACCATCCACAGCAGGACATTCAGAAATATGTCAAAATGTTCTCTCTAAAGTTATATTTCTTCAGACTAAATATTGAAATATCAGCATTTGTTCATATGTACTCTCTGATTTTATCTTTGCTTTTTGGTTCTAAAAATGATCTCCATTGATGCATGCCTGATAATTGGTACACAGCACTGGAGAGATTTAATGAAAGAATTAAGATATAAATGACACTAATAAAACACCAAGAAAGGCATTTTATTGGTAGAAGTTTGCATAATTTCAAATTAAATGATACATATACATATTTCATGGATAAACTGAGACATAAAATTATGTCAAGTAACAAAATAATAAACATAAATATGTATTTATTATAAAAATAGAGTTATTTTAGAAAAGTAATTTGAATTAGAAAGGTGTTCTTTTATTCTATTATATTCATTAAAAAAATGATGAAATGCAAAGTTTTCCTGATTGTTGCATGGTTCTGGACATTTCCAAAATGCTTGTTTCTTTCTCCTGTAAGAGCAATGATATGTACCACAGTGCTTTCAGACAGTGTCTCAAACTGGATTTGGGTAGAGAGATATAGGAGGTATTTATTTATTTATTTATTTACTTATTTAATAACCAAGTCCATTTAAATGAAAACAAACATTTATAGACAATATTTGGGAATTTGGGTGTCGTTCTTTCCAAACTACTTCCTGCTGGTAAGGGGCGCTGTAATGGGGGAATTCTAAGAAGATGCAGAAATCCTGGCTGTAGTCTGTAAGGCTGCTTTGTCCAGCTGTTTTGAATGTAGGATCATCTGGTACTCTGTTTCAGGTGGTCTGGCTTGATCAAACCACATTAGTCTGGAAGGAATCCACATCTTTTCATTTTCTGTGGAAACAAAAATAGAAATCCTTTTCCCCAGTAACTTGTCCTTGAACTTAAATTTTGGAGTCAAAGCATTTTTTTATTTAATTTATTATTTTATATGTCTATATCAATTCCCTCTCCCTCCCTCCCTCCCTCTTTCCCTCCTTCACTCCCTTTTACTCTCTCTGCCCTCTCACATGCACTCTAACCACCCTCCCCTTGCATCCCCCCACCCCAATTACATATGTAGGGGAATGCAATCCAGTTGGGGTCATGTAGGTCTGACAGGTCTTGTGAAGTAGGGACTAGGGCTTCTCTCCTGTTTCTAGATAAAGGCAGTTATCCCTCCATGGGGGATGTGTTCACAAGGTCCTTTTGTGCACCAGGGATACATCCTGGTTCCATTGTCTGAGGTCCCTTAGACTGCTCAGTCCTTCTGGCTGTGACCCATATTTAGGGGGGCCTGAGTCAGGATATGACAAACTTTCAAGACAAACTTTCAAGACAAACTTTCAAGACTCCCTATGGAAGGCCTCACCCTCCCTGGGGAAAAGAAATGGGATGGGATGGGGTTTTTTGGGGGATGATAGGGGAGGATCAGAGGATGTGTGAACTGGGATTGACATGTAAAACTACATTGTTTCAAATTTAAATAAAAAAAGTTAAAAAACAAAGTGTGTATGTGTGTGTGTGTGTGTGTGTGTATGTGTGTGTCTGTATTTATAATAGATAGATAAATGAATAAATACATCCATCATACACACCCCAAAGATACAGATATAGGAAAGGAGTTTTTAGGGAAGAATAATAAGTATGGGATAGATATGAGAGAGAGAGCATATCAGTAATTAGAGTGCACTACATACATATAGGAAACTGTCCAAAGTGAAAAAATGTAAAAGAAATCACAGTGCGTTTAGTGAAAAAACTATTAACAAGGCATTCTTTATGCTTCAATGAAAAATCGTCTCATTTTCAATTTTAACTGTGGTAAAATAGAAGCGAAACTAAGGTATATACACCCAAAGTCATTGTTTTGTGTGCCCCAATGGCAAAGACCTTTATATTGTTTCACAAAGGTCTCACATGGTGGCATTCTTCCTTTGGTGTGTTTGCCAGACTTCTGGATCTTGCCCTCTGTCTTAGAAAACTAATTTTGTTAGCACAAGAGAGCAAATTCATCCCCCCCTGGAATGGATTTACATTAAATAGGCCTACTAGCCTGGTGCCAATATATTAATTTACAATAGGACTTATAAGCTTCACAGGTACTAGACTATTAAATCTGCAAAATCACCCTATACACTACAACTGCCAGGTTGAATAAAGAGAGGAAATAATATTAACTTCGCTTGGTGATCACAGATTCAAGATGAAATTCCTTCATGACCATGCAACCCTTATGTAGGAAAATTAGAAATGGCAATAATGTTTACTATTCTTTGGAGGAAACTTTGCTCCTATAAGACTACATTTTTATCTGACCATGATTTTCTTGAAGCTTAAAAAAAGACAGTTATAATTTTATTCCAGAATATTCTCTACTTGTGTTTATTGAACACAATGACATTTAGTTTTACTATTCCTGTAGGCTAATATATTCTTTATCAATATTTAAGTCCTGTTAAATCTACTGAATATTTATAGTTCTAAATTTATTTTGACTTTTTGCCAAGTAATTATATTCTGGTTTTTTTATTTTATTTTTTATTTTTATTTTTTTTTTCTCTTTAAAAAATTGAGAGGCAAAGACAGGAACATCTCTGTGAGTTTGAGGCCAGAGTAGTCTACAGAGCTAGTTCCAGGACAGGTTTCAAAACAACTGAGAAAACACTGAGGAAAAAAAAGATCTTACATAGATCATTTTCCAATGTCTCTAAGATGATATTTAAGATATTTTTATTGAATAGATTTATTGCTTGGTAGTTTTTCAAATTGGACAGTCTATACCCGTCTAAGGAAGAGAGAGCCTCAATTTAGAAAATAACAATATCAGATGAGAATGTAAACAAATATGTGGAGGCATAATTTTGATCAATGATTCGTATGGGAGATTACTGTGGGCACTGCCAGCCCCTTTTCTGTCATCCTGGGTTTTATAAGAAAGCAGGTTGAACATGCCATGAAGAACAAGTCAGCGAGCAGTATTTCTCCATGGACTATGCTTCATTCCCTGCCTCCAGGTTTCTGCTTGCATTCCTCCTCTGACTTTCCTTTATGATGGACTATGATTTGGATAAGTAAAGCAAATACATCATTTTTCCCCAAATTGCTTTTGTCATAATGGTTTTTCCACAGCATGAAAAAGCAAACACTAAATAGTCTCAAGTATACTGAAACTATCTTCTAAATTATTAGAGTTATGTTCATTCTAAGATGATAATTTATCAAAAGCATATAAAATGTGTACTTCCAACTTCTTATATTTCACAAATTATTTTATATTGTATTGTTTTAGATTATATAGTATATTGCATAGTCCACCTAGAAAGTGATGTTCTTTTCCGGGACCTCTTTGCACAGGGAAGAAAAACATGAAGTCATTTTCATGGAGCTTAGGTTTTAATGGGAAAAAGTAGCAGAGAATCATGTAAACAAATGGGATAGGAACTCTAAATAAATGAACTGGAGTAATAATGATCTGAGGGAGGGAGAGGGAACTGGGATTGATATGTAAAATAAAAATTTTAAAAAGAGAAAAATAAATACTGAAAAAAGTAAACAGTAAACTAAAAAAAAAAAAAAGAATGATCTGCAGACATAAGCCTCATATGTTCACTCTGAGAAGAAGACACACTACAGAATATACAAAATTGAGGAGAATGTAGCTTACATATGCTACCTTAAACTCAGTAAGAGCATATATCCATCCCATGACACTAATTTAGAAACTGTAAGAGCAGATGCTGGAAAGGAAGAGGGAAGACACTTTCCGACTTCGTGGATCAGGTCAAGGCTCTGATATTTTTACTCTTCATCAGATTTGGATACAAATAAAATAAAATAAAATTTATTTATTTTAGCTTTTAAAACATGGCTTTTCCAGCTATGTATAAACTGTATTACCATGGAATTCATTTATTGTTGGCCTTCTACTGTTGGGCATGAGGCCTGCCCTTAAGGCTGGTTTATATACCCAATTAAAGTTTTCAGGGAAACACATTTTTCACGTGCAAATGGTTTTCAATTTGAAAGGGCTTCTGAGTAAGAAATGGGAAATGTCCACTTCCGTTCTTAACACTGCTTCCCTATCTGGTACAGACATGAACAGTCCCTGTGCATGTTGCCATAATCTCTAAGTTCATAAGAGCATTGGTCCTATCCTGCATAACAGGTCTTATTTCTTGGTGTTCTCTATCCCCTTTGGTTCTTAAAACATGGTTCTTCCACATGGTTGCCTGAGCTTCAAGGGACAGGGCAAGGGGAGGAATTGATGGAGTCATCCCACTTAGGACAGAATTTTAGAAGCCAGGCATTGGTGGGGCATGCCTTTAATCCCAGCACTTGGGAGGCAGAGGCAGGTGGATCTCTGTGAGTTCGAGGCCAGCCTGGTCTATAGAGTGAGTGCCAGGACAGGCTCCAAAGCAATACAGATAAACCCTGTCTCAAAATAAAAACAAAAGACAAAAGACAAGAAGGTCCCTAGCTCTCTGCATTTATGCATTTTATGCAGCTGTGGGTCTCTAACTTTAGTCCTATCTGCTGCAGGGGGAATCTGGTGATAGAAGATCAACACACACTGGCCTATGAGTATAGCAGAATGTCTAGGAGTCATTTTGTTTTTATATTCCTTTAGTAGAATAGTAGTATTTGTCTTTCATATATATCCCTTCATTATCATTAGGGTCTTGGACACACAGGCAGTGTCAGGGATGGATTCCATCTCTTGTTGGTGTCCTCAACCCCAATCAGATATTAGTTTGTGTGTCAAAAGCTTTGTGCCACCATTATATTCTCACATCAGGCAGGCAGGTCATCATTGCCGACTGAAGGGTTTGTCTCTCCGTTGATGTTTACCTTTCCCTGTTGGAAGTATGCAAAGTACTTACTGGTACCAGAAGCAGATGTCCCTAATGATGACAGCTCTAGGTAGACAACAATCTATTTCTCCATATTCAGTGAACTGTGTAGGTGTTGTGTTCAGCAGTAGGGCCTTAATATCAGTTTGGAAAGAGCAACCATCAACCTTGGCAATAGTCATTCTTATTTAGGGAATACCATTGGTCTCATTTGGTAAATGACTTAATTTGGATTGGTGTCTTCATTTGGTGATGAGAGATGTTCAATTGGGGCTCTTTCTTCCCTGTTATTTGCATATAAGTCAGTTTCATATGTGAGTATATTTTATGAAGCTCCTACTGTGTTAGGTATCTATACCACCTCTCAAAGGACCATTAGTTTTAGCTAGCCCTCCTCATTTTTGCTAATTCCCTCTTCCATCCCTCCCTGTACCAGTTTTTTTCCTTCCCCTTTGGGCTACCTACCAGCTCCCAAATCATGACACAGAGGCTTATTATTAGTTTTAAAAGCTTGGCCTAGCTTAGGTATGTTTCTAGCTAGCTCTTTTAACTTTATCATGTTTCTCTGTATCTTTTGTCTCAGAAATTTTCTCCTAGATTTCTGTCCACTAGCCTTACTGATTGCCTATATATGAACATTCAGCTATTTATTAGACCACTCAGATGCCCTAGGCAGGCAAGGTGAAACAAATGTAACACATCCTTACATAATTAAGAAAATGCAGCATAAACAAATGAAACACATTTTCACATCGTTAACAAATGCAGTAGAAAGAAGTACCACACATTTACACAATTAAAGTAATATTTCACATCGTCATAAACAAATGTAACACATCCTTGCCTAGTTAAAATAAAATTCTACATTGCCTCTCACTGGTTGATCCTCCTATTTCAGTTTCTTCCCCCATCCCTGCCCAAAAACCATCTATCAATATCTATTCTTTCCCCCTTCCTATTAAGATCCAATCCTTTCCCAAGTCACTTTCTATATTGTATTTCTAACCTTTGTGGTAATATGGAACCTTTCCTGCTTACTGAAGACTTAACAGCTAACATGAATATATATGTGAATAGATAAGATGTTCGCTAAAAAAGTGTCTGGGTTACATTATGTGAGATGATTTGTCTTTTTCCATCCATTTTCATGAATATTTCATGATTTAATTAAAAGCCTAGTATATCCCAAATGTAAATATACCACATATTCTTGATTTATTCATCCATTGATACACATCTAGTATGTTTCTGCTTTCTGGCTATTATGATCACTGAAAAAGCCTGAAAAAAAATGTCACTGAGAAAGGATGTAGTGTCCTTTTAATATATCCCTGAGAGTGGTATAGATGATTCTTGAGATAGATCTTTTCCAACTTTTTTAAAGGCCACCACAATGATTCCCACATCATCATCAGAATGAGCTATCACTTTGTTTTTTTTGGGGGGTGCTGTTGGTTTGTTTTTTTTTTTTTTTTTATCTTGGCCATGCTGACAGTTATAAGGTGCAATCTCAAACAGGTTTTGATTTGAATTTCCCTGATAAACAGGGATGTTGAGCATTTTAAAGTGATCCTAAACCATTTAAGTGTACTCTTTTGAGAATTCTCCTTTTAGATCTATATCCTACTTTTTAAATAGGGTTATTTGTTTTCTAGTTGAGTTTTATGCACAGTGATAAGTATGGGTTTATTTGCATGCTTCTCCATCTAGTCATCCAGTTTAACCAGTACCATTTGTTGATGATGCTGTATTTTTCCAGTTTGTGTTGCTGGATACTTATAAAAATTAGGTGTTCAGTGCTATATAGATTTATGTCTGTATCTTCAGGCCAATTCCACTGGTCAACATGTCTGTTTTTATGCCAAGACCATGTGATTTTATTAGTATAACTCTGTATTACAATGTGAGGCTAGGTGATATAACTTGAAGTACGTTTTACTATTCAAGATTATTTTTTAGCTATGCTGGAAGTTTTATGTTCTGCTGTGTAGCTCAAAATTGCCCATTCAGTTTCTGAGAATTATTGTATTGGATGTATAACAGGTATTTTAAACTGTAGTTTGCTTTTTTGTAGGATGGCCATTTTCACTGTATTAATCTTACTGATGCACGAACCTGGGGAGACACCTCACCTTCTGATATTAATAGATATTTAAATTAGGATGAGATGGGAGCTTTAGGCAGTTTTCTCTGATGACTACGGATATTTAACTTTTTTCAGGTATTTATTTCTGTTCAAATTTTCCCTAGTTATTGATTGGATAATTTAGAATGTGGGGTGTTTGATTTTCTACTATTTACAGGCTCTAGAAATGAATAACATGTTTAACATAAAACTGGCAAATATTTTCCAACGTGCAAGGTGCCCTAAATATACTGGTCATTTATGTTACTGTACATACACATTTAAATTCATTAATTCTCACTTGTAATTCTTAAAATGATGTAGTTGCATGGATTATCATTCATTACTGTTGAACTCTGAGTCATTTAGACTTAATAGGTGTCACATTAAGGAAATAAATAAAAGCACTTCCCCTTGGAGTAGTTTAAACAAGTTCAGATCTGAGTTCTCCACATCTCACTCCCTAAATCTTTTCTTGCAAATACATTGGAGAAATCTAACAGGCAGAATCTCTTCAAAATGATCAAATGTTCAGTTTTGTTACATATGGACATTCAGTTTTTTTAATCATACCCAACCATATTTTCAAAGACATGAAATCAACAGATCACATAATCTGGTGCTGTTTAAATACCCGTTCCCAGTATTACCTTGATTAGTATTTCATTAAGTCACTAGTGACTAATTGAATTGACATGTAAAATTGACCATTAAACCAATGGAATCAAATCAAAGACTGATATTAATTCATACACCTATGAACACCTGATTTTTGACAAAGAAGCTAAAATTATACAATGGAAAAAAGCAAGCATCTTCAACAAATGGTGCTGGTATAACTGGATGACTGCAAATAGATCTATCTCCATGCACAAAACGTAAGTCCAACGAATCAAAGACCTCAATATAAATTCAGCCACACTGACCCTCTTAGAAGAAAAAGTGAGAAGTACCCTTGAACACATTGGCTCAGGAGACTACTTCCTAAATTAAACACCTGTAGCACATACAGTTGATAAATAGGATCTCCTGAAACTGGGAAGCCTCTATAATGCAAAGTCACTGTCAATAGGACAAAATGGCAGCCTGAAGAATGGGAAAAGATCTTCACCAACCCCACATCTGACAAAGGGCTGATTTCCAAAATATACAAATAAAGAAGCTAGTGACTCAAACACCAAATAATCTAACTAAATTATGGGGTACAAATTTAAATAGAAAATTCTCAATAGAGAAATCTAAAATGACCAAAAACACTTAAGAAATCGTTCAATATTCTTAGCCTTCAGGTAAATACAAATCAAAATAACTATTCAATACAATCTTACACATGTCAGAATGGCTAAAATAAAAAACACCAAGGATAGTTTATGCTGGAGAGGATGTGGAGAAAGGGAAACACTCCTCCATTGCTGGTGGGAATGCAAACTTGTACAGTCACTTTGAAATTCAGTATGGTAGTTTCTCAGGAAAATTGGACTCAGCTTACCTCAAGATCCAGCAATGCGACTCTTAGGCATATACACAAAGGATGCACTTTCATACCACAAGGACATCTGTTTACCTATGTTTATAGCAGCATTATTTGTAATAGCCAGAACCTGGAAGCAACATAGATGCCCCTCAACTAAAGAATAGGTAAAGAAAATGTGGTACAGTCTATATATATGGAGTATTACTCAGAGCAGGGGGAAAAACAAACAAACAAAAACAAAACAAACAAACAAAACAAAACAAACAAACAAAAAAACCCCAAAACAATGAAATCCTGAAATTCTCAGACAAATGAACTAGAAGAAACCATTGTGAGTGAGGTAACCCAGGAAGACAAACATGGTATGTTCTCACTCATAATTGGATATTAGACATAGAGCAAAGGATCACCAGCCTACAAATCCACAACCCCAGAAAATCTAGGAAACAAGGAGGGCTCTAAAAGAGATATATATGGACCACCTCATCCCGCCCAGGAAGAGGAAAGGAATAAGAGCTCCTGAGTAAATTTGGAACATGGAGAAGGGGGCCGAGAAGTAGGAGAAAGGATGGGAAGGTGGACTTGAGAGAACAGGAAAGGAGAGCAAACAAAGAGAGATACCTTAATAGAAGGAGCTCTTATGGACTTAATAAGAAACCTGGTACTTGGGAAATCTCCAGGGATCCACAAGAATGACCCCAACTAAGAATCTAAGCAATAGGGGAGAGGCTACCTTAAATGCCCTTTCTCTATAATGAGATTAATGACTACCTTAAATGCCCTCATAGACCTTTCATCCACTAGCTGATAGAAGCAGAAGTATAAATTCACAGCTAAGCACTGAGCCAAACTCCTGGATTCAGTTGTAGAGAGGGAGGAATAAGAAAAGGGGTAAAGACCAGGCTGGAGAAACCCCACAGAAACAGCTGTCCTGAGCAAGTGGAAACTCATGGACCCCAGTCTGACAGTTGGGAAAACAGCAAAATACAGTACCAGGCCACCTGAATGTGAGTGTTAGTTTGGGGGTCTGGGCAGTCTATGGGGCCTCTGGCAGTAGGACCAGTATTCATTCCCAGTGTACTATTGGGCTTTTGGAGCCCATTCCCCATGGAGGAATATTCTCAACAAAGTGAGGGACTTTGATGATCCTCCATGGTATGCCTCATCCTCCCTGAGAAGTGGATGGAGGGTAGGATGGGGGTTTGTAGGGGTAATGGGAGGACCAGAGGGTGAGAGAACTGGGATTGGTATGTATATTAAGAATGTTTTTAATTTAAATAAAAATTGATTTAAAAATAATATCAATAAATTAAGAAATCTACTTTTATCCAAAACTATAATTTCATAGTGGCATTTCTTGGTCTATTTCAAGGTAGATAAATCATTATAATTTGCAAATGAGACATGAACAAATTGTTAAAACTTCCTGAAAATTATATTAACCTTTATAGTATCCTACAGAAAACTTATAAATTAAATAGTTAAGGAGGACAAATATACATATATGTATATATACATAAATTATATTCAAATTTGAGGAAAAAATATTATTGTTTTATGACAGTAACTTAAACATACATTACTGAAGTTCAAACTAACTCAACTTTTTCAAATGAGTTGTGATATTGAATATCTATTTTGCTTTAGTCTGTCAGTGAATATGTTTTATTTGTTCAGACTATTACATGAACTCATCTACAATTGATTAGGTATTGGAAGACTTTTGTGAATATGTTTGTACTTGTTAGTGTGAAGTAGAGCATGTATAAAAGTAGTATATCTTATACTATTACTAATTTATCAATGATATTTTGTAAAAACAATTTCATAATACATAAAAATTTTTAGATAGTTATTACAATTGGAATATATTTTATTGTATTTTGTATACTTGGAATATTTTTATCATTTTCTGAAGAATTATGGCTTAATTAGAATGTAATAAATATAATTCCTTGATTTTTAAGAGCAGAATTTTAAAATGTAGAGATATATATGTATATATATATGTATATATACATATAAATTTGATAGCTATAAATACTAAACTAAATATATATATATTCTATAGGCATGTTTTTTAAATACATTCAAGAACACACATATATGTCCTTATATGATGGTTCAGGTAAAATTCTGTATTCATGAGAAGAATTAAATTAAAAACTGTAATCTCTTTTGACATATTTCTCACACTAAAAGACAGTAGGTCAGATAGATGTGAAAAATAATGAATATAAACCAGTAACAACAATTCTGCAAGGAAGATAACAAGAAGCAAGTCAGTCCAGATGCAGCAGTGTAGGTAATTAGAAAGCCATCTGGCTCCATTCAGAGCCAGACAAGGAGGTCACACCTTTTAATAGTCCTTTAAGGCATGCCTGTCTTCCTACCATATGCTAATTGATGGTCACAGGAAGCCCTGATTCCAAAAAGAAATATTCAATTATGTTCTTCACACTCCAATTAAGATGTTTAGCCAGATACATTGTAGGGAGATGTAAAAATTGCTATGTTTCTTCCACAATTTAAATAATCACAAGGGTAAGATAGGAGGAGAATGGTCTTATTTTAGATAGTTTATTCCCCTCATGTGCTGTTTAAAGAACTATTGGGCTTGCACAAGTATCTCTTAGGGAAGGAACTTCATTAGGAGTTGTATATTATTTTCATTGTCCATTCCATACTCCATCTGAAAAGTTATGTTTGTTAGATATTCCACCGGAAAATAATATTTGTATGAAAATGTGAAGTACATGTGATTTTTATTGCCAATGCTAATGATTTTGAGTGAGAAAGCAAAGAGACACATGATGTCATAGTTGAAATTACCTTTCCTGTTTTCATTCACACTTTGAGCTTTGGCCCAGCTTTTATTTTTTTGCATGTGATGCAAAATTTTGCTGCACCCATCATGCTTCAGCAGATCCCAGGTGTCTTATAGAATTAAATATTTTCTGCTGTTTCTGTGCCAGTCATTGATTCCTTCCTTATGGATATGTAAATACATACATACATACATACATACATAAATATATATATATATATATATATTTTCTTCCCCTGAGTCCTGATGAAATTGATTCCCCAAGATAAAGAGCTTTCTGTACCAAGAAGAAAACCTTAAAAGTTATTCTGGAGAAATTGAAGGAAGGACATAAAATATGTATGCTGACAATACACACATGCAAAAAAAAAAACCCTTAGTCATGAAATCATATATTTCATTATAAAAATCACAGGAAAGTATTAAGTGTTTTAAGTAGTTAGGTAAAATGAGCTTGTCTTCTTGTGACATTTAGTGACTTTCTTTTCTCTCAGAGTCCCCTAGGGTATATTTATCTATGACAGTTGTCTGGCAGGCAGTTCTTAGGCTGTGCTAGGCAAAGAACTTCCCCTGAGAATTACACCAGCACAGCATTCCTATCAGATTGGATTTCACTGGACTTAGTTGCTTTGAAATTGACTTGTGGCCAGGAAAGTGTGGAAAGGCACACTTGACAAGCTCCATCTTTGACTTTTTTTTTTTTTATAAAGTAAATGCTGTAAAATTGCTATACTATAAACTCTTCTAGTGTGATCTGCAGGGTGGGCATAACTGAGAAAGCCAGATGGATCAACTTTCAAATAATCTAATATATTGTAGCTTAAAAGATGCTAGAGATAGTATGTCAATTTTGTTAAGGATGTATTTTATCTAAGAAATCAGGTAGTAAATGTGTTTGCCCCATCTACCAGAAAACGGCAATGAGGCCATAGCATTGCAAACAATCATTTTAAAGATATAATATGAAGAGTAATATTTTTATCATCTCTTTTTAAACCATCTTGGATTTGAATAACCCTTGTACATTTTCTTTGAAATCCAAGATGGAAATGTGTTTTTATAACATGTATACACAGCTAAGTCATACCATAAGCTATTTTGTTTTTTATGATTTTAAAATAGACTCAAGAATTCAGAATGATGGAGCACATTTTCTATATAATGCAGTAAATGTTATTTATTTTAATCAGTGCTATAGATGGTATACTGTTAGGAAATGGGCTTTATTAAAACAAATTTTATTTAAATTAGAAACAATCTTGTTTCATATATCAATCCCTGTTCCCTCTCCCTCCCATTCTTACCATTCCCCCCCCCCCCCCCGCATCCCATCCACTCCTCAGGGAGGGTGAGGCCTTCTTCCATGGGGGGATAATCAAAGTCTATCAAGTCATTTAGGACAGGGCCTAGGCCCTCCCCCATGTATCTAGGCTGAGAAAGTATCCCTCCATGGGGAATGGGCTCCCAAAGTCCATTCATACACTAGGGATAAATACTGATTCCACTAGCAGAGGTCCCATAGACTGCTCAGGCCTAAATAGTCTTTTTAAGGTCCCCTTCTTTCATTGCTTATCCATTCCATCCCTCCCTGAACTCGACCATCTAGTTCCCTCCTACTCTCCTCAACCCCAGTTTACCCAGAGATCTCATCTATTTCCTCTTACAAGGTTAATCCCCATGTCCCTCTTAGGGTCCTCCTTGTTACACAGCTTCGCTGAAGCTGCAGATTGTTGTAACGAGTATGGGCCTTGGTCTGCGCTGCCATCCAGCAAGCATGCTGCCAGCTTGGAGATGTGGTCGCTGCCATTGCCATCTCTCATACACACCAATAAATTGTTAGCAGTGCTTCTTAAAAGCCGTGCAGTTTTTTTTGCCACTTATGCTGAGTCAGGAAACCTCTCTTAAAGGAGCCGCACAATCTGCTTGTCTCTCGCAAGTCAGAGTCCAACTGAGAAAAATGCTGTTACAAAGAAATCTTGCTTGTCTCTGATCTTTTGTTTCTAAAATCCTTTTTTAAGCTGTTGTTAAATTTTAAGTGGAAGTTCTTATTAGCCACGTGGGCGCCATTTGTAACCAGTATGGGTTTTTCTGCCCGCCACCTGGTCTTGTCCCGCTGCTGCTCCAGCCCCAATTAACACACTGTATTTGATATTATGCATTGGCATAGTTTCTTATCGGCTAGCTCTGTCTTAATTATTAACCGATTTCTATGTATTTCCACGTGGTCTTACCAGCGAGAGGCAGCTAGCAGTTCTATTCTCTCTAGATTCTCCATCTTGACTCCTCCTTCCTACTTTCTATTTTCTTCTTGTCTCCTAGTCCCTCCTATCTTCCTTTCCTATTTGCCAACAATGCTTTATTCATTAACCAGTATGAGAAACATATACAGAAGGACATCTCCCATCAGATTGTGGTCTGTTTATCCTTTGCTTTGCATATAGTATTCATTTAGAAGTGAATAATACTGTGTTTTGGATGACCCTAGCTAAGATTTTTATCAATAGTGGAGAGGGTATATCAACTAGACTTCCCCTGAAATCACATTGGAGACTACACTAACTGTTATCATAGAGCCTTCAACCAGTAACCAATAGAAGCAGATACAGAGACCCAAAACCAATCACCGGGCTGAGATCCAGGAGTTTAGTCAAAGAAAGGGAGGAGAGATGATCAAGGGGGTCAAGAGTATGACTGGGAAACACACAGAGACAGATGACAGGAGCTCCTGGTTGTTCACACTTCTATACTAGATTGATAGCTGGGTAGCCTGCATGAGACCCTCTTCATGGGGTGACAGTTGTGACCTAGTCTATTTTTGGGGCCCAGGCAATGGATCAGGATCTGCCTCTGGTTTATGAGCTGCCTTTTTTGGAGCCCATTCCATATAGTGGGATGCCATGACCAGCCTATGTAAAGGGGAGGAGACTGATCCTGCCTCAACTGAATGTACCTAAATTTTGTAACTCCCCATGGGAGGCTTTACCCTTTCTTGAGTTGATGAGGGGAGGGGTAGGGAGGAAGGTCATGTGGGAGCGGGAAGGAGGGGAAGAAGGGGAAGAACTTCATTGTGACGTTTTGACCATCTAGTGTAGCCAAATTACTGTGCTCTAGGTGAAATGAAAGGACTTTGAAAAAAAAAAAATGTGTAGACCTATTGAGAAAAATAACTGACGTTGACCTATGGCTGCCACTGAAGCATGCACACACAACATACATACACACAGACACACACAGGTATACACAATACACACCTATATAAAATGAAGAAATAATAAAATGCATTGAAGATAATGTGCAATGGTGAGAAACAAGTAAAAACGAGAAAAGAGAAATGCATTATTGTAAAAATAAAGAAATAGAACAATGATATTAAGAGGTCTATTGAATAAACAAAATCATGGGTTTCCCAAGAAAGATGGATCAGCAGGTATAGATGCTTTCAGTCAAGCCTAATGAACTGAGTTCGATCCCTGGAATCAACATAGTGAAAGGAGAGAACTACCACTCAGAAGTTGTCTTATGCTGTCAACAAAACTGTGGTACACACACACACACACACACACACACACACCATGGAAAAATGAATAAACTAAATTGTTTTTATATCAGATTTTAAGAATATTAGCACTGCTAATTTTTTGCCTATTCCTAACTCTTAAAGTCTCCCCAGGTACATTCTCTCTTTGAGGCTTTAAGATACCACCACTTTGAAAACACATCGTGAAATCATCTCTGCTCTTATTCTCTTTCTGTTCATCCTCCAAATCAGTACAACTGGTTCTTTATCTTCTAGACATGGTTTATAACACATATATAATGTTGATGAAATCTCTACTTGAAAGGGTTACTAAGCATATATCAAGGTCAAACACAATTCACAGTGACATTACTGAGAAAAGAAATGTGGATAATATAATAAATGCAAAATTCATAAATACTGTTTTGTCTTACAACCCTGAGACAAAAAAGTCTTGCCTATGTTCCCAAAAGGGACATTGTTTAGTGAAAGATCATTAGGAAAAAAAGAAAACAAAAACAAAAACAAAAAACGAACATAAATTAAAACGATCTTTAGAAAAACAGAGGCAATAAGTTTAAATACATTTTTAATTTATATTCCTGAAGTTGCAACTAATGAGAGGTAGCAAAACTTGTGAGTTTATGCTCAGGAATTTATGAGTCTTGAAGAACTCAGAGGTTGCCTAGGAAAGTTCAGAACCAATTCTAGAAAGCTGGTAAGATCTATTACCTCCCACTTCACTCCTGGTGATTTCTGTCTCATTCCTTATTCTTTCCTTTAATATACCAAGTTTCATTATAAGTAGTTTTCTTAGTCAGTGTACTATTTCTGTAAAGAGACACCATGACCATGGCAACTCATAAAAGAAAGCATTTAATTAAGACTGACTTACAGTTTCAAAGGTGTCGTGCATTGCCTTCACGGTTGGAAGCATGGTGGTTCACAGGAACACATGGTTCTGGAAAGGTAGCTGAGAGCTCTACATCTGAATCCACAGGCATCAGGAAGAGAGAGACATTGGGCCTGTCTTAAGTATTTGAATTATCAAAGCCTAGCCCACAGTGACATACTTCCAACAAGGTTAGACCTACTCCAACAAGACCACACCTCCCCATGGCTGTCAAGTAGTACCACTCCCAAGACACCAAAGATTTCACATATGAAGGACTGTGGGCATCATTCCTATTCAAACACTTACAGTAGTTTACATGGTTGAAGATTCCTTTGGCAGGATCTGGGCTTATGTGTCTACTCTCAGTTCTTTACATTTATCCTAATTAAGTCTTTAGAGGAAATACATCAGATGACACACAACGAAATCATGGTGATAATGTGACAATTAATTACTTAAGCATATTGTAAGCCATTCATAGTCCGCTCTTAACTCCACACAGATTATTGCAAATGTGTATTTAGAGAAAGGTTGATAGTCACTAAGAAAAAGATGAGTGAACCATGAATCATCAGGTATTTACGTATATAGCTACAAAGATTTATTTATAAAGATACATTTTGAGTTTTCAACAATAAACAAGGGAAACATAAATATATGTTTTATGAACTCCCAGAATTTGAATAAACAATTTTGTAAATATTTCATTTTGTGGATTTCCAAATTCATGTTTTTTTCCTATTTATTAAAGTATATAAATGAGTTCAAAGCGCAACTTAAAGTTTTCACTGAAAGGTGAATCTTATGTTTGAACTAATTCCAAACATCTGAGTTTTAAATTTTTTTTAAACTTGGGATTGCAATAAAAGAAAGAAAGCACTACCACTTGATTTGAACAAAGAAAATTAATTGCTCCTTAGAGGTTCGAAAGAACAAATATTCTTCCCTTAGTGTCTAAATTCCTGTTGAATGTTACAGGAAAACTGAAGCAGAGCTAAAGTTGGCCACTTGCCAAAAAGTATAAGAGGGTGTGAGCAGACTGTGTAAGCTCATAAAGTGTGTTACACTCTGAAGACCAGTTGTTTACAATGACTCTTTAATTGTGAGATTTTTTTTTCCTTTTGACTCGGGAATAAACAGCAAGGATAAAGAAATGCAGAATTAACACAGTGTTCAATTTATGTATCTTACTATCAAAATTTCAGTTTCTCATACTTTTTAATTTTATAAGTTTTTTATTAGCAACCCTAATTTTTACTATATGAATCTTTATTGCTCATCTACTTCGGTAGTTTTTGTTTGTTTTTATTAACATATCAAATCAGTTTATAATAAATGCAAAGATCAATTTGCAAGGTAAGCTCTTTTACTATTTTTGCTTGGGGTATTCTGAGAAAGAGCACATTTACATAGTCTAAGAAAAGTTCCCTTCTATAAAGTCACAGATTGAGTTATGCACGTTGTGCTATTCCTTAAGAGGGAATTTTCTATAAATGTAAATATAGCATTATAGTTCTCTTCAGATATTTGTAAAGCTAGGAGAATATCTAGTGATAAACCTATTACGTGAGGTGTCCAATCAGATCTTAGCCTGTACTGTCTATACCTAGATCATAGACACCTAATCCTGTTTCAGTAGAAAAACATGGATACTTTAATTTTTTAAATTAGAGGCATCATTTCCTAAGTATGATTAGATTTACTTAGCAATGGGCTAATGTGCATCCACTCTCTATTCTTTCCATAGACCAACTTACTATGAATGAAGACTCCTGTAGCATATGTTAACCAGTCTTTCTCGGTGGCAAGAAAATTCCATAATTTATTGGTGCTATTTGTAATTCCTACATATTTTCTCTCCATGCATAATAAGAAGAATATATAATGTCATTTTTATATCATAGAAGAAATTTCCTGAGTTGGAAGTCTCTAGTGTTCTTCCTATCCCCTCTCCTCTTCTCTGTACCAATATAAGGCACTATAGTACATACCACATGCTTTTCACTGTATAGCTTCACATATTTGTACTTATATATGCACAGTTGAAAATAGTATAAATGTCGATTCCAGTTGATCAAGATTTTTCTCATAGTACAAAAGTAAAGAGAAACAGATTCAGTGGCTCTAAATCATGAAACATAGACCATGAAATAAAAGTTTTTATAACCTAGAAACATTTCATTATTTCAGATTGATGGTCAGAAATGCCTTTCTGTGTTTCCATTAAGTTGTATCACACATGGAAAATGAGCATGAACCTTGGTTAAAATATTTTTAAATTTCTGAGAGTGCTACTGAAGCTTATACCGACTACTGAGGATATATTAATATTGCTTATCTCAAATTCCTGAGCAAATTTCAAGGTAATATGTAAACAAATGCTATGAATGCACATGATTGTATCTTAGAAAATGCCTGAAGCTGCCATAATACAAACAAATAAATAAATACACAAATAAATAAATAAAACTCTATAAGCATGTACCCATACTATTAATTTAGGCAAAATGTAAACAATGAAGCACATTTTATAACTAATGCATTTTCCACTTATATTTTCACTTCTATCGTCAAGTCTTTAAAACTGACACATTCTAAGGATCATTTTGTTACTTAGGATATAATTTTACAACCCACTGTCTCTTTTGTTCATTTGCCCTATAGTTCTTTTCTCTGTCTTCATCAGGGTTTGATTTCTGCATTCTTGTACCAGGGATATTTTTCTAACAAGATATGTTCTATTTATAGCACTGATGATGTTTTGGGTACAGGAGCTCAAATTGACTCAGAGTCACCATGACCTAATCCCCATGGAGATTATTTGGAGTCTTCCTACCTCTTTAATATTTTTAAAGTCACAGTGAGATTCTTTCTATTGTCTCTTCCCAGTCCTGATCATGCACATTTTAGTCATCATAGTGCTTGTTCTGGATTTCATATTCTGAAGGTATTTATATTAATCTGTAACCAGCTAATGTGTACCCTCTCCTCACTCCTAGTGTATCTTTTTAGATGACTTGACAGTAAAAACTATTACTCTAACTCTCATCTAAGGATGAGGTGACAAGATGACAAGGTCTTGTGTATATACATTTGTCCTTATTAGTAGTATAATTCATAATATCAAACAGAATAAGAAAGAACATATATTGAACAACACACAATTATTTTTGTCTGTTTGTTTGTTTGTTTTTGGTTTTGCTTTTTTTTTTTCGAGAGTTCTGAACTTAAGTTCACATTCTTTATTAACTGAGCCAAAACCCAGCCTCAAATATTAATTTATGGTGACAAATAGTTTCTATAAATATTGAATCAGACCTCGATTACTTAACTTTACCTAGGTGATTGTTACTGACAAAAAGGGGAAATGCTATTTAGAAAAACTGAAAGTAATTACCTGGTCTCTCTCTCTCTCTCTCTTTCTCTCTCTCTCTCTCTCTCTCTCTCTCTCTCTCTCTCTCTCTCACACACACACACACACACACTTTACATAGAAGTTAAAGTATTTCCTATAACCGTAAAACAATGCAAAAATCAAAATTTTAGTATTTAAATTGAGTGTCAGGCATGGAAGTATGTAATCAAAATCCAGAATCCAGCATACTTATGTAGAATATTCACAAGTCCAGACTATATAGTGAGTGTCTATTTCCAAAAAACAAACAAACAATGCTTAATGTGAAAAGGTAGAAATGTAAGTTATATTCTATGATTATTGGAGGAAGACAGTAAAGTAAGTAAGATAGGTATTATAAGACTACTGCAAAAAAGTAAATGCATGGAATAGCAAATTAACTGATATTTAAAAGGATTGAAATAAACACATTTAATAATACAACAATATTCTCTATTTGTGAACAAGGTATTATTTAGAATTCCTGGTTGCATGGTTCTCTCATAGGGTCTATGTTCATAAGTTACTTTATTTGTAATTTGTCTAGACACAATTCTCCATCTATTACCTACAATCCAAATTTTTCTACCATAAACTGAGGTCATTTAATGTTAATTAGATAATACACAAGTTATACTTATTTAATTAATATTTAAGACTTGGGATATCAGAAATTATCAATTGTCATCCACTTAATTTGTACACTATTTATTTTTAAAGTGTTACATAAACAAGACAACTGTAATAAAACCAAAACATTTGTCTGAGCTTCTTATTCAACAAGTGCCCAAGATATTTGACCACTATTCTGGAAAAGGATGGAAATAGATCTACCAATTGGGCTACCAACAATACAGACATTACAGATAAAAAATATTGGGTGCATTTTCAGATACTTTGATGAAATAATTTTTAGAGGTTGGGAACATGGTTTATTTAGGAAGATGTTATATGAAAGCATCTTCCATGGGTAAAAAGGACAAAGAATAAACTGTAATTATTCAAAGAAGGAAGAAGTGATGGGAGAAGTCATTATGTATATATGTTTCTCTTATTGGATAATAAATTAAGCACTGCTGGCCAATAGGAAAGCAAGATAGGTGGGACTAGGAGACAAGGAGGATTCCGGAAGGAGTAGGAAGGAGATGCAAGATGGAGAATGGAGATAGAAGAATGCCAGGGTCTCTTTCAGGTAAGATGAGCCACGTGGAAGTACTTAGAATAGTAGAAATGGGTTAATATTTAAGACAGAGCTAGCTGATAAAGTAGAAACAGGCCATCAGCTTTATATCTAATACAGGGTCTCTGAGTGTTATTTGGAGCTGGTGTGGAAGTGGGGCCAGACCGGCAGGGAAAAATCTACTCATAACATAATGGCACCTTCAATGTGCCTAATAAGAACTTCCACTTAAAACGCAAAAAAAAAAAAACACTTAAGAAAGGGTTTTAGAAACAAAAGAACAGAGACAAGCAAGGCTTCTTGATAGCAGCATTTTTTCTCAGTTGGACTCTGTTTTGCTAGAGATAAGCAGAGATTTGTGCAGCTCCTTTAAGGGAGGTTTCCTGACTCAGCATAAGTGGAAAAAAACCGTGCACGGCTTTTAAAGAGCTCTGCTAGCAACTGAATGGAGTGTACAAGAGCTGGAAATGGCAGTGACCACATCTCCAAGCCGGCAGCATGCTGCTGGATGGTAGCATAGACCAAGGCAGTGAGCACAGCATTCAGTTCTGGCGATAAAATATCCACCACATCTTGGATAAACCACGGCTAAACCAGCTATGGCTTTCGTTTTAGCAATGTTGTTGTTTAACAGATTAAAAAAAAAAAAACTACTCATGGTCAGAAAATGATAAAGGTTTACAGTAAAAACAGATTCAGATTAAGAAAAACCTCTGAAGGTTTACAGTGTATTTTAAAATATACTCACAAAGAAATCCTGTCTCAAAAAAAATGAAAAAATAGAAGTAGAACAAATAGAGTAATAAAAAAGCCACTTAAAGATGAACAGCACAGAGAGAATCTGGATAGTGTATGCTATTATATTGTCTTTTTTTTTTTTTTTTCTCATTTGACTGTTGAGGAAATAACAACTGTTAAAAGAAATGCTGCTGGATTAATTCAATTTTTATATATTATAAAACTGCTTTGACTCCAAAATTTAAGTCTAAGGCCAGGTTACTGGGGGAAAGGATTTCTACTTTTGTTTCCACAGAAAATGAAAAGCTATGATTCCTTCCAGACTAACATGGTTTGATCAAGCAAGACCCCCTGAAACAGTGTCCCAGGTGATCCAACATTCAAAACATCTCCCATCATCTCCTCTTTTCTGACCATATGGAAATACTTAGATTGATAGAAATGGACTAATATTTAAGACAGAGATAGCCAATAAGAAACATTAGAAACAGGCCAACAGTTTTATAATACAGTGTCTTTATGTATTATTTGGGGATGCTGCAGGTGTGGGACAAGACCAGCAGGAAAAACTATTCATAACAGAGAAGGGCATGGACAGTAGTGGAATATGGACTCTTTGTGGCAAAAGGAGCAAAAATGTGAAGCTGTGGTTCATCAACTCCTAGATGAGAATAATGGAGAAAAAAATATAAAGGGCTTGGATAGGAGTGCTTCAAATTTATCAGCAATCATTGTAGTAAAGGATTGATGTAAACAAATGAACAAAATGAGGAAATTAAGCAACTTCAAAGTAGACACATACTGATTAAAAGCACAAAACATTTTAATAGGGTACAAGAAAAGTTAATGTATCAAATGTGACAAATCGGGGATAAGACAGTGTTAAGGTACAAGACATTAGGGGAGATATTATAGTCTACATACTTGATATATATTAAGGTAGTAATATTGATATTACCAAGGAATGATGTCAAAATATGAGTCTATTTCTTGAGAAAGCTATAAACTGCAATTAGTCTCGTTTCTGATGAAGGAAGAATTTTTGTGAACTCACACAAAGAATTATAAAAGAGGTCATAGAATATACTTTTTCAGAAAACACCATAGAAATACTTAATATAATATTAAGATTCAAAAAGAGATAATTACACTGCTTTGAAACGATCAAAACCAGAACATTTAACGGTATTTAAAAGAATGGGAACTTTATCTGAAAAGAGTAGGCTTAATGTTATAAATAGTAACCATTTTGAGTTTTGGAAATAATAAAGTTACACAATAGCAGAGTGGAAAATCACAGGAATAAAGACAATATTCATGACCTTTTTGGTTTATATAGGGATCATGGTAATGAAACTTTTCAGCAGAGAAAAGTGGTAAGGCTCACCTGCACACATGGAATATGTAGGAATGAACTGATACATGGTATAATTGTGGAGGATTTAACGTTATTTTATAGGAATCTGAACTAGACCTAGTCTGGTAACCAGTTATCATTCAGCAAGCTGTGGAGTACAAGACATGTGCTCAGAAATAAAAAGAGGCCAGGCAGTGGTGGCACATCCCTTATTCCCAGCATTCAGAAAGCAGAGGCAGGTGAATCTCTGAGGCTGAGGACAGCCTGGTCTACACAGCAACTTCTAGGATAGGCTCTAAAGCTACAGATTAACCCTGTCTCTTAAAACCAAAATATAAATAAAAATAAAAACAGAGTTTCAAGGCAAAACACTGCCTTGAAAGACTTCTAAAGACTGATAACACAAGCAATTGCACAAACAAACCTAGATGTTGTAGGAGCCTATGTAAAGTTTGTTTGGTAAGGAATAATGCTATCATCTTTTATAGTTAGGTATTAGGTAATAGCTGCTAAAGAGTGTCAAATATTTTAAGAAAAAGTTTTTGAAGAAAATAAAGAAAAATTAGTTTATCTCAGATCCCTCCTTCAATTGGATTTTTTTTCCCACAGAATAAAATCAGTGTGTAAATTTTACATAAGTGTATTCTCAAATACAATGTAACAGTACTACAGTTCAAGAGGAAAATGAACAAATGATTGGTCAGCCTCACACATTGCTTAGTTTGAAAGAAAACATTGGACAGTCATTTTATTATTAGGAAGAGGAAAATTACACAGGCAAGCTCAGGAACTCTCTGAGTGTCAGAGCTTGAGTTTTATCAATTATTGGAAAACATTTAGTTGCAGGGAATAACTGAAAATATTACAGCAATCATATCTACAGGAGTGGCTCTTGATAAATGACCTGCTATTAAAAAGAGCCAAAGAGAACCTGCGAAGATGAGTTTTACCAGGGTGAATGGAGGAAACTTCAATATTATATTCCCTGAAAAATAATGTATTATGATTCCAAGAGGTAAGATGAAACATACTTAATGTAAAGAAACAGACAACCATTACTCAGGAAGCACCCTAATACTAATGATGAGCACAGAAAAAAAATCAGTGTATGTTTTCTGAAACAATTCTTACCATAAAAATTATTAAACTCAATCAGAAAAAGAAAATATTACTTATAACCTAGAAATGACATGTAACAAACTGTAAAAAATAACAGATGTTTGATTTAGCAAAGTCCTAAAATATAGCATAGATAAAATCAAAACACAACTTATGAGCTATGATTAAAGTCTCAGTATAAGGTGTCAATGTGGAGTAATATGAAATGTTTTAATTATGAATTTAAATACCTAAATATTGTCCCGTGGATAAAATCAATATAAAAGACATTTGGTTGAAAAAACCAAGCCATGTAGACAGCAAAGTAGTATGTTCTTAAAACAAAGTAATAACATGCTTAAGACCAAACGACATCAGTGTAGTGACTGTGAAACACCAATAACAAAGATTTCACTATCTGGATTTCAATTACATGTAGGTAAATCAGAGAGAAATGCAGCAAAAGAACAAAAGATACAAGTACTTTTGTTGTTTATTGTTCTAAGTAGATAGCTGAGTCTTCTGTCCCAAAAGTGAAAATGTGTGTTCTTGTTGTTCAAATGTTCCAAGAACAGATGGTGTGGTGGATAGAAAAAAATAAAATTAAATTAAATGATGCTCAATGGATCTAAAAGAATGAAAATAAAAGAATATAAAACAAATAAAAGATTTTTTCAAAATCCTTAATGAATAAATTTTAAAAATTATAAGAAAGGAAAATTTAAAACTGGGTACACTAGGTATAACATACCTAAATAAACAAAAGTGGGAACAAAAATACAAGACAATTGGAATCGAAAGTGTGATGGATTAAAGTGATGGATTAAAACAAACAATGTATATTAAACCCATGCATTTAAAGAAAGTCAGATTGAGAAGTCTATATACACATGACAATATTTAAAACAATGTAAGACCTCTAAAACTTACTCTAGGGCCTAGCAATAGCAAAAGAGGAACAAAATAACATCAGAACAAATACAGGACATAGAGATAAAAAATAATGACAGGAATCAATGAGATTAAGTGCTTGTTGTTTGGAAAAACTGACAACCATTACCTACATTATAAACCAAACCAAATGAAGTCTAAAAATTAATCAGTGCATTAATAATCAAAACTTTATAAAAATGGATTAAAAACAGGATCAAAAAATGCTAAAGTAATTTTATTAGATCAAAGACCTTGGCATGGAAGGAAAGTTTTGATTTATTTACCTTATTTTATCCATATAAACATTTTGCATATATATATGTATATATCTGTGTATTAGATATTTGCCTGGTATCCATGGAAGGCAGAAGAGGATATCGGCTCCCCTGAAACACAATTATGGATTGTTATATACCACCATGTAGTTGTTGGGAATTTAACCCGGGTCCTTTCAAAGAATAGGAAATGCTATTAACTTCTATCAAGGGCAAGAACCAGTAAGCTTTGAAAAGGTACAAAGATCATTTAAAATCAAGGAAAATGGTACTGGAATGGCATCACCTGACAACACATATTCATTCATTGTTTTTTTTTTCGGGGGGGGGGTCTCATACACAAGCATTAACTCAGAATAGACCAATGAGAAAAATGAAAAAGTTAAAATTGAGAGTTAGTAGAAGACTACTTACTAGTAGAAGTACATGATATTGGATATGACAATAGATTATTTTATATGACACTAGAGGTACAAATAATGGGGAAAAAAACAAATTGGACCTGATGAAAAATAAAAACTTATGACAGTGTGGGGAAAGTGAAAGGATGCCTTCAATTACTTACAAATTATAATTTCGATAATAGACTCTTAGGTGCATTAAATAAATAAGTATAGCTTCCTTATTGAAATTAAAGTACAGGTTGAGTTTTTCTTCACAGTAAGGTTTATTAGAAAAAGCACTATTAATTCAAGATCATCATAGTGTTTATTGTATAAGATAGCCAGGGACAATCCTGGAGCTTGTATAGATCAGGCTAAAAAGTAACTTTCAATTCCTCTTCTAACACCTCAGTAAGAAATCACTTTACTGGCTCCAAAAGACCTGAAAGATCATTTAACAAAAGAGGAAAAGCATAACTATATCTCAGTGTACTGTAACAGTGCCTACTATATCCCACAAGGGAAAAATAATTTGAGTAGAACCAAGATTTCTCTCTAACTACTGGATTTCAAAATGGAAAGTTACAATAAATCAAAACAAGCAGACTAAACAAAACACACACACACACACACACACACACACACACACACAACAAAACAGGCCAACATATTCAATAGTTTCCAAATAGATAAAGTTGTCTGACTGTAAACAACCAACTGAAAATTGATTTGTCTGATAATGAGTATTTAGTCATTCAAATGCCAAATACTGTTTCCAGAAAATATATCCATATATTACAGTCAGCTGCCAATACACAATCTGTATAAGGCACAATTCTTTGAGTTTTTCCAAGGAGATTATGATAAAAACAACCCTTCAGTAAAGAACATTAATGCTTAAAGAAGGTTAGTTAGCTAAATGACTAACAAACTGGAGAACATAACTGGAGATCAACAAATACCACATTCCACATAACTGGATAACAACAAATACCAGCATTAAATGTAATTGGTCTAGCTACAGAAATTGCTTTATCAACGCATATAAGATTATCATAGCTGAGTAAAGTATAACACTGTGGTTAAGCACTATTTAAAGGAAGGTTATAGCAGGGTACTCTTTCACATTTTAAACAGGTGTGTGCAAATTCTGAAAGCATGAAAAATCCAATTTCTACTAGATAAACATAGAGCTTCTCCAATTAAATATTTCCCATTTGTCTCAAAAGTAACATCTGAACCTGAGCTAATTAATTTCACCTCTAAGCATTCCCTTCATGTTACATTATTTTCTGTCTTTGAATAGCATCATTATCCAACTGGCTGGCTGCCCAAGTCAAAATCCTTGGGGCTGTTGAGTCTTGGATCTAGTTCCTGAGAAACATGGAAGAGGCAAAGGTCTTCCCACCAAGACTTCTGATACACAGCAACTCTGTTTTCAAATCCCCTGTCAAGTTTAAGTATATTCATTCATTGTTTTGTTGTTGTTTGTTTTCTCATTCTTTTTTTATTTTGCTTATTTTATTATGCTTTATTTTTATTGGAAATAGTTTTACTTCACTCCTTCTCCCTCTACTCATCCCAGCTTCGCCAACCACCCTTTTCCTCCATATTCACACTTTCTTCATTTCTTCATCAGAAAAGGGAGGGCCTCCAAGGGACAAGAGGCAAACCCACCAAAACTAGGTTCAACAATAAGACAAAACCCCTCAAATGGAGACTGAACAAGACAACCCAACAGTAGGAAAGGGGTCTCAAGAACAACGGAGTCAGACCTGCTCACACAGTTAGGAGTTCCACAAAATCAACAAGCTAACAGCCATAACGTATATGCAGGGGATCTGGTACAGACCCACGGAGTCCTTTGCTTTCTGCTTCACTGTGATTCCTGAATTGTTGATTCCATGGGCCATATACATCTGATGTCCTCCATCGGCTCTGATGTGTACATTATTTCCTCCCCCCTCTTCCATAGGATTCCCTCATCTCCAAATAAAGGGACCTCAAATTTAGACTTTTCTCTTTGCATAATGTCTTGCTGTGGGTCTCTGTACCTGTTTCCATCTGCTGCAGGATGAAGCATTTCTGATGATACCTGGACAAGGCACAGATCTATGAATATAACAGAATATTGTTGGAATCATTTCAGTGGTTCCACCTTAGCAATCCAGGCTATCCATTTCTGGTTCCTGGTCATCCAGGCAGTACGGGTTTCCTCTTGTGGAATGGGCCCCAGGTTAAATCAAATATTGGCTGGCCAGTCCCACAATTTCTGTGCCACCAGCGACCAAACACATCTTGAAGGCAGGACAGATTGTATGCTGAGTTTTTTGTGTCTGGGTTGGTGTCCAGGTTTCTCTTTCCATAGCCTTCAGAGTATCCAACGCCAAAGAGACTAGAACATAAGGGTTAAGTCTCCATAGCCAAAACAGCTCAGCTCTTCTATGTTCAGTGAACTGTGTGGTTGCTGTCCTCCTTGACAATGACATCCTGCTGTCAGTTTTCAGAGAGCAACTTTTTGTCTTACCATCAGCCTGGCGGCTCCATCTTAGCTCAAGCTATGTTCATTGTGATTTTATTTATAATAATGTTGACGTCCACCAACTGGCAAAGTGATAAAGCAGGTGGAGCACATTTACAATGGAATATTACTCAGCTGTTAAAATAGGGAGGTTAGTTATAAAGAAGGGGTCAAGGGTGGGGGGAGGGGAAACACTCTGGGAAAGAGAAATAGAGAAATTTTTTGTGGATGGACAGAGGGTGGGTGGAAAAGGGAGCTAGAAGGATCACATGGCATATTGGGGGAGGAGTGGAAGAAAAGACTGTGGGGAGGGGAAACTGGAATTTGGGGAGCACTGGTAATGTTTTGTGGAAACTTAAAGTAGTAGAAAGTTCCTGGAATCTATCTGTGACCTATGAGGACTCCTAGTATTGGAGATTAGAGAGCCTGTATGGGCCATATTTTTTAGCCAGGCAAGGTTTTCAGTTGTGAGACTCAGTTACATTTTTCTTTATTTTAGTATGAGATATTTTAAATATCTTTAGCTCAATATTACAATTCTCAGTACTTGATTCTTTAAACTTCTGTTTGATATATAATAAATTTATGTAAGTTGACAGTCAGAGCATGATCAAAGACATAATTCTTCATACACACCAATAATAAATATCGAAAGAATAACACAACTGACACCTTAAATCACAATAACAAAATTGGGAGACAAATTAAGGTATTATTAACCTTCATTAACACTTTGGCCAATATAAAATGCCATGTGGTTTCCAAAATGTCTTTCCAGTAAAGAAGGAAAATGCGGTCCAAATTTACACAGAGGCACAATACCAACTTAAAATAGTATCTGTGATGGGAATTGGTATAGAAAAAGAAGTGTGTAGGAAGAGAAGGATAACTGTTGGAAGTTGTAGGTTGAGGTAGTGAATGATGGATATAAGCAAAGCACAACATGTGCTCTGATGAAAAGGTAATAGTAAAATCCACCAAACACTAAACTTAATGTAGTGCTTAATCCCTTTTTTTTAGTAATTGTCTACAATCAACTCTTCATATTCATTCTCCTCACATACACACCTCAGCATGCATTTGATGGAAACCTATCTGCCATGACTTTATCAAAATAATGTTTGAGTTTCACTCAGGTTTGATTTTTGTTATTGTTCCCTTAACTCATTTTTACATCTAATACTAAATTAAGGAGTATTTCATTTTCTGTTGTTGTCTCAAGATTTATGGTGATAAACTCTTCCAGGTCATTTCCTTCAGGTAGGCTTCCCATTGTCCTATTGGTTGACAGCACCCTCCTCTTTGTTTTATGTCCCTCATTTGTTTGGACTTTTTTGCATCATTTTCAGTACTTCAAGGTTATGCTTATACATGAGGCAGGGCAGAATCTAATTTATTCAATTAACACTTTCAATAATATCAAATAATTACAGTATGTTTAATATTTTCATTATTCATAAATAATTAATGACAAACTACATTTTATAACATTATGAGATTTATGTTAACCTGTTAGATTAAAAACCTAGCATTGAGAATTAATGTTCTATTTCTCTTGGTATTACCTCTTTGTTCTTGATGTAAATCCATTTTCCTGCATACTAAGTAAGAAATATGATTTGTGCTAACCCTTTCATTTCCGACTTCTGTGATCAGTAAGCTATTTTTTCTTCCCAGCTAAAATAATTATCCATCAATGATAACAATGTGTAATATCATTTCCTTAGCTGGGCCAGATGCCAGAATTTGTACAATTATTTTAATTGGATGTTGTATCCTGGATGAAACTTAAGGCTATTTTCTCCTTATCAATATTTGTAGTATTATTTTAATGAATGAAGTTTAGCAGTCATAACATTCAATTACTTTTAAGAGGAAATAATATTTTCTCTCTAATGTCTCAAGGACAGATTTTTTTCTTTCATAGAATGATGACATCATTCTTCATAAAACTAACAGATTAACCTTTTACCATAAGAGATATCAGTCATGAAATCTTAAAACACATATAAAAACATGTTCCTGCCTCTGCATTGATACTGGGTCCCTTCATTCTCTATAATAATTTCTGATGATGAGATCACATTTTGATGATTATCAAGTTAAAAAAATAGCATAATGTTATTAAAGTATTGTTCCCAGAATTTATCATTTTACATATCAATTAAAGGTAATTTAATACAAATAATTTATTTTTATTAAAATTACATGAATCTAATGCAAAACTGGACACAAGTGCTAATTCTATGGAATTTTGCACACAATAGATTAGGCACAAATTTCATATAACTAAATACTTTAAATTTATGAAAAAAGGAGTACTCATAATGAAGGTGATAAAGCTGGTTCTTTTGATTAACTTTATTTTAAATTAACTAACTTAAAGCTTTGGATCAACTTAACTTATTTTAAATAACTAAAATAATCAATAAAATCATTCTTGAAGACATTTCACATTGCTATCAACAAATTTTTGTCAAAATTGTAGAAAAAGAGTAAGACCTATAAATAATTTAGAAAATGTTATGACAGAAGATAAAAATGAAGTGTTATTCTAAAATTCACTGGGGTAGTCAGTTGAATTTATTGTGAATTGGTTTATTCTTTTTTTTAATATGATGTATAAAAGACTAACTTTTCACTATATCTTTGCTGGCATGAAGATGGAGAACTGGCATGCAACCAAATCTCACCTACTCTTCCAAATAACGGCCTTTGATTTCACATACTTCTGCCTCAGCCTCCTGTGGGCCAGAATGATAGGAATATACCATGATACCCAGCTTATTTTCTTTTAAATTCTTTGAATTGTGAACAAATTATATCTATTCTTATGCTTTGAATGAACTTTGGATTGTGACAAATGAATTTGACTAAGACTCTGATATGATTTTGAAGCTTATGTCTGGTATAGTTTTTGTTTTTCTTTCTAGTTTCAGTAATAGAATAAAATCATGGACAAATATACACATCACATTTTCAATGTGATTTACAATATCCAGATGAGCTTTTAATGTGTCAAAATTACACTTGCCACATTAAGAGGAAATAACCTATCTGTTTTAGGTATATTCTTCTTTAAAAGGGTATAAGAAACAATTCAGTGAGATATGTTGCCATAAAATAAAGTGTCTGAATAATAATTGTAATAAAGCTAACCAGACAGATGGAAAAGCTTAAACCAGTTTTCGGTGCAAAAGTAAGACATCTAAAGGCCAGGGGAGAAAGAGAGTTACATACAAAAGAAACAGTCAGGAGAGTGACCTCCTGATACTTGAGATGCTAAACCTAGCAGACACAGTGCAGAAATGACTATGGATAGTCCTTAGTAAAACAGCATCTTCTTATTCCATTGGATCATTGTTGACAGCCACTTTTGAAATGTTTATAAACTTTGATACTATATGATTTTTGTTCAAGAAGATGCCAAGTCTTTCTTAAGATACAGGTTTTTTTTTTTTTTTTTTTTTTTTTTTTTTTTTTTTTTTGTTTTGTTTTGTTTTATTTTGTTTTTCAGCACTGGAAGTGAAATATTGAAGGGATAACAAACAAACCCAAATTTCATAATCTAGTCTCTATCTGTGCACCCTCAAGTTACAGAGAAGCAGCACCCATGTGGAAAGTTAAAAGAAGCTTTTACCAGGCCCTTCAAATTAAATTCTGGAAAGAAAGAACGGACTTGAATACTCTAATTTTTCTTACTACCTCTCCTTAAGAGTTCTCAATTCTTTTATCTGTATCATTTCTATAAACACCAAAATCAAAATTCAGGCTGCTTGGAATCTCTTCTGGAATCTGGGAGAGAACCAAGCCAAGCCCTTAATATTATTGGTTTACAGTTGGGCGGTGGTGGCCGCAAAGCACACCTTTAATCCCAGCACTCGGGCGGCAGAGGCAGGAGAATCTCTGTGAGTTCGAGGCCAACCTGGTCTACAAAGGTACACAGAGAAACCCTGTCTCAAACCAGTCCCCTATCCCCCCCCCCAAACAAATTATTGGCTCAGTATGACTGAGAAATCCATTGTAGAGTTGTATAGCCCTGCTCACTGACTATTGTTCAGGAGTACCTAAATTTAATCCTTCCTGATGTTTCAGGCTTGTCTTCCATTTATTTTCAGACCCATCCATGGTAGATCAAGTTCTTCTTACACTGGAAGCTCTCCTACCGCCTTTGCCAGCCTCAGCCTAAGTACTCCCTTTATAAAGACCCAGTGACTATATTGTGCACATGAAGACAGGGACACTTTTTGATTTCAATCTTCATACCCATGATTGCCTTTGAAAATCCCTCTTCCCCATGTGCTTTAACCTAGTCATGGGCAACAAGATTGAGAGTGACAACATATTTAGAGACTGTGCTTATTTGAGAATGTACGTGGCATCTGACTGTCAGCAAATGTCACCTAACAGCTTATGAGTCCTCTCATAAGCATCTGGTTACCTAACATGCATTGTGATTGGGAGGAAACAAAATGAACACTTGATGACAGCCGGCCTCAGACTGAATCAGGAAGTTCCTGAACCATGTCTTTGAAGCCACCTCATATCTGACCTCTAATGTCTGTCCTTCTTATACTCTCTAGAGTCTCCCAGCAAGAATAAGCTGTGGTGTACAGCCAAAGGCCAGCTAAGAGCACTTTTTATTTTTTGCATTTTTTTCTCTCCTCCATTTCTCTATTCCCAACCACTCTTCCTAAGAAGTAACTGCTTATTATTCTCATTGCTGAGATTATTTAACACACAAACATCTCAAGATAAACATTTCCAAATGAACTAGAAAAGCTTATTCATGCCCAATCTTTTAGATGATAATCATAACTAATCCATGGCTTGACACCTTGTACAGAGCCTAATTTCAAGTGGAATTAATTTAAATTTCAGAGGTTGTGTGATTAAAGAAAATAATTTCTTGAATATGTTATTAGAATTCCTGCTCAGAACTACTGGTATCAAATCAACCCCCCCCCCCAACATAAACTGGCTTAGACATGGTATATTTTCCAAATTTTATTATATTATACATGAATATATATTTACAGGAGGCATTTATAATTTGAATAAAAATTTAAGCCTAGTAAAGATTACAAGGAAGACAGAAATCATCCTATTTTTACTACAGATACTTTCTTTAATTAATATTTTATGGCAATGCTTTTAAGCCATCTGGGGCTAATTTATTGAGTGTCTTCATTATCAGCCATAGAATACTGAAAGTAATCCATTTGACAATTAAGATTCCTGTTCCAGGGGAGATCTTTGGAAAGTAAATTGATGAAATAGTGATTTTATATCTAGCTTCATATATTCTAGCCTTTGGCAAAATTAATGGCAGGTAGTGCTTTAAAAATATTAATCTGTCAACTACATAGAGGTTGTTTGGAAGAATAAGAGTTGAGGACAGACAATCTAAAGGAGTGCCCATGGCCTCTTGAGATGGGCTAAGCTCGTGCTATAATAAAGAGTTTTTTTTCAAAACATTAACATTCAGCGATAATGATTTAGAGTTGGGGATAGCAAAACTACTGAAGGAGATATACATCAATATATATCAGGGGCAGTGACAGTTGGTGGAAGAAAGAGCTTGATTATATAAAAGATGTAATATTACATCATGTTGGGATACTTAGGTTTAACTCTTTAAAATACAGGAAAATATTCTGTTAGCATATGATGGTAATAACGGTCAATTTATATGTACAAATAAGTGTGCATGTATTTTATCTAGGTATACAATGAGTATTACTCAAAGATTGAATGATGCACATAATCTACTATATTATAAACCACTGGTTTCCTTCACTCATATGTGAGTAAGAATGCATTTGATAAATATATGTGCATATATAAATTTTGTTTTATATATATGAATTTACATATGTATATATAAAGCCAGTGTTTACCTAAACTATACAACATTTATGAAGGCTTATTATATATCTGGACCATGAAAAGAAAATCTTTAGTTGTAAGATGTTACTCACTTCTGTAGTGATCTAGCAATATTCATCTACTGGCGTGGAGTGCTTTAATCTGCATGAAGGAGAAGTCATCATCATGTTTTTAACATTGCTTATAATGATGGATTTGAGTGTGCGTGTGTGTGTGTGTGTGCGTGTATGTGTGCACATGCGTGCGTGTGCACACATGCACGTGCACACACATAAATGTGCTTATGTTTGTAGGGAAGTATAAAAGGTATTAATCACAAGCATTATGTGCATATTTCTATGAAGTAAGAAAGTGACCCATTACAATTTCCTTCTGTGCATAATCTTTTCCGAGTACTCACTCTCCAAATTACACTACAGCTGATGCTCAGTCTCTTTTCCCTACTCTCTACTTACAACTTAGAGCAGCTGTGGAAAATGTAGATCTTCCTCCCTTGCTCCAAACCAGTTTTCAATTCAAAACACTTCTGTCTGTTTTATAATGTTAATCATAGCCAAGACCTCTCCCTAAGAAAGGCATCCCTTGTGTATGAATTTCTGTGACTTGGCTGCTTGTGTGAATATGTGTCACATGTGTTCAGGTGCATGCAGAGGCTAGAAGAGTAAATTAAATACCCTGGTGATTCGCTGACAGGCAGTTGTGAGGCATTGGGGTCTCCTGAGCAGGAAATGCTTTTAAATGCAGAATGATCTCTCTAGGTTGCCATATGGCTTTTCAAAAACTAGATGTTTATTTTTAATTTTTGTAATTATAAATATTCCATTTCTAGCTGCCTCACTATACATCCTCCAGTGTAGTTCACACTCTGCTTTATTTCAAATCTTTTTTTACTTAATTGTATATGTGTATATATAATTTTATATACATATGTATGTATATATAATTACATATACTCCTAAATACATAAATACAACAAGTTCATATTTGACTTCAGTTCTTTTCTAGGTTTGAGGCGGTCTAAGCTATTGTCCCAGCTACCTTAGCATGTCTATGGATGTAAACCTTGTATAACTCATATGTAGGCAGTCATGTTGGTAAAACTTCATGTTTGTACCTTTTGACACATATAGAAGACACAATCCTCAAAACACTCTTTGTGCCTCTGCAAATTATCCCCGAGCCTTAAATGCAGTTGCTGTGCTATTGATGTATCCATAGGAAATAGGCCCACAACTGTGTACTTTCTTCACTTGTGGTTTTCTGTAATCGTCTCTGTCTGTTGCTAAGAGAAGTTTCCTTGATAAATAGTTATAACTCAACTTACCTTTGGATGTATGAATACATCTTTTGAATGGGATTATTCTGGGATTTAGTATTGGATTATGCTGGTTTAGTAAAGTTGATGTTTTTCCAAGATCCATGAACCCACTTGTCTGGCTTGTTAGTTAGGTTTAAAGTCAGTCATGATTTCTCTTTTGTTGAGCAGCTCTTAAGTCTGGTTACAGAGCTGTAAGTGACTTTCAAGCTTTGCAATCCACTGTTGCCTGGTAGTGCTATCATAGGATACTGGTGGTAGTTTTGATTCATTGGCCTCATGGATGGGTATGATTGTTGGTTGCTTAGATTCTTTGGAATCTTGTATGGCACTTTCTGGTAACATGAAAGCTAACCCTTATAGAAGAAGCTTTCATACCAGAGCATGGTGTCTCCATCAATAGCAACTGACTTTCTACCTTTGGAAAGGGGGGGGGGAGGTAAAAAGGGCACTAATAATAGCCTACAATATTTTGAGAATCTATTGAAAATCTCTGACCAACAAATCAAAATGATGCTTGCTATGTCTGTTGTGGGGTTTTGTAAGATGGAGATTATAATTATATACTCCATTACCTTTCATTATGTCAAACTCTCTCATGTATTTTAATTGAATAAATATATTACATTAGATACATTTCTTGTAAAACATAAATGTGTATATTTATAGATGTATAACTTTATACATGAATGTATATATTCATATATATGAATTTATTGTGTCTACACACAAATGTCTGAGTGTACTACTAAGTACAACCTTTTTAGTCTGTTTAATATTAGTTGTATTAAATGTTTCCGATGCTTAGTATTTGGTGTTAGTTAACCAATTGGTATGCTCTTCCATAGCAAAATCAACTGAGAAATTTTGAGAGTGAAAAAGCTATATTCCCACTCTCAGAATCCCTTAGTTGACTTTTCAATTGATAATAATTATTATATTACTTTAATGGTGTTTATTACAATATGTTTATATATATATTTTCCCAAGGATATCCATTGATGATAACTATATTACTTCTTCAGCAAGCCGTCACTGCCCCTTAGTATAGAGAAGACCATACTTGGCAGTTGAATCTAGGGGCTCTCAGTCTTGCTCATTTGATTGTTATTTTCCCTTTTATTAACAGTTCAATCAAGCCTCTATATACACAGATCAAGTTAATACCAAACAATGTGAACACATATAGTTATCAAATTAGTTGATGGTTTGACTATGAAATAACTAACTACTATGTCATTTTCTGACAATAAATATTGCACAATACTTATACCTAAGAACTATGAAATAATCTTCTTACTATCTTTTGTTCTACTTATCAAAATTATATTATTGGTGGATATAGTATTTCTACCTTTTAATTATCTTGTGTAAGTAGAGATTTATTGTGTAACCTTGAATACAAAAACTAGAGTTATATGAAAGCAGGGAAACTCAATTAAGAAAATTTCTCCATAAGATCTGGCTGTAAGGCATTTTCTTGATTAGTGATTAGTGGGAGAGGGCCCACCCAGTCAAATTTTATCATTTTTTTTATGGGTGGTGTAACAACAGAACAAATGCCGTAAATGTATTTCTACACAGTCCTTTATGCTAAACGTCTTAAATCAAGATGATAATTAGATTTCCTCTGACTCAGAGAGAGACACTGTTCCAATTGACTGACTGTGTTCCAAAACTTGTTAGACTATAGCTTAAGTAACACACTGTAAAGTTAAATACTAATAGTTAATTGTACTTTATGTGTTGAAGTGAAGAAAGGTTTGGGTCCAAAATAAATAAGGACAATGTTAGCATATCAGTTAGCCCCTATGCTTCTGGACTGCTGTCTCTGTATATGCTATATGACTACCCAACCTACTGCCCTCTGCTTTGTTCAAGCAAGCACCTTAGCTAATCAAGGTTGTTCATTAATTGAGTTGGCCTGTATCTTTGTTCCTTAATCCTCTGGGCTATTACTAGACCTGTATAAATGGGAGAGCAGTAATTTTCCATTGGTTTTAAAAACAGAGCATATCAGTAATACTATATCCTCAGAAATCTCATATATTAAAAAAAAACATATACCATTGTACAGTTATAGTTCATTTACTCATTGGTAATCAGAGCAGTGCCAGTAAAAATATAAGTATATCTATTCAGGTTAATATGGGGGAATGTCAGAGATGGGATTTTAGGATATCACCTTCCCATGATTCAGGGTGGTTTTAACATCACTTCTGGGTATCACGTGGTTTACTTATTCTAGAAACATGGGGTTAGGAGGTCGAATTGTATGAATGTTTTACTCACCATTTTCCCTTTCCAAGTATAAAACCTTCCAATCTTAATAAGGGCTCATTGCATGAGATCTTCAAGCATATTGTCAGTTTGTACTGTGCTATTCATTAACTCTGACAGCAGGTGTTTGTAAGCTTTAATTTTATACTGTTGCAAGCTTGTCCCTGTTCTCAATCTGTAGGTAATTATTCAAATGCAAATTAAACTATCTTCCTCATGATCTATAAGCTGGCATTGGGTAAAATTTCTAAAAGTCTTGGTAGATTCTCAAGGCACCTACCTTTAAAGAAAACTGATTCTCCTTCCCGCAGAAGTTATCGGTTTTCAAAACTTATCAGATAAGCATAAGCATCTCTCAATCCATGGTGGGTTTATCATGCTTTCATCTTGTGCATACAGTAGTTACCATTGCTGTGAGTTCATGTGGGCAAACTTGTGTGATGCCTGGAAAATACTGTTTCTCTGCAGATGTCTACTCCTTCCATCTCTTACAGTCTTAACCCCACATTCCATTCCACCATCATCTCCTAGCCCAGGGAAAAGGGACTGAGTACAGCTGCCCCATTTAGAGCTTAATATCCCCCCAGTCTCTTATTGTACATAAATTGCTACATGGGCCTTTCTATCTTTCTATATTAATTGTGATAAATTGCAGATAGAAAAGCCAGTATGATAAGGGTTACAAGATGATGTATCTATGGATACAATAACAAGAATTTAGGGGATAGTTTATTACTATGGTCATATAATAGAGAAATCAGTAACAATTACATTTTTTAAAAAGAATAAAGAGTTGGGAGGGAAAATAATGAATTGGAAAGTGTTGGAGAAGAGTTAGTGGGGGTTGAATTTATCAAAATATAATATACATATTAGGAATATTCAATATAGGAAGATTAATATAATTTCAGATATAACAATAAAACATCTTAATTATAAATTATTAAATTATTTTATTAACAAATATTTGAGTCATTGGTTTGGATTTTTACAAATACTTCTACTTGTCATATATTATCTAGTATTATGTAATGAAGGCAGGTTCATCACTAGACTGTTAAAATTTTCCATGAAATACTCTTAAGTTACAAAGCATCACCATATTTCACTGTTTGACTGGAGGAAATCAGCATGTATAATAAAACAGAGCTAAATAAAACTAAGCAATATTATAGAACTTTAACTTCATCATGAAATTGAGCTATAGAGATAATGTTAAATATACATAGTGATATTTGTTAGAATTTGTCATGCTTGTAACAGTTACATATAATTATAATATCTTTCATACTATGACACATTATATATATTGTCTTTCTCTCTAACCATGTTTGGGGAATCTCAGGATACACTTCTCTGATTATTTGACAGTTATTGACTTGAGTAATTGCTCTACTATGCAGTCCTTCCTCATTATCCTTGTAGGGCACAGTGATTGATGCAAACAAGTGAGGCCATGGAGCTCCTTAATTAGAATAGTTGGCAGAATTTAGCTTTTAAATTCACCAAACACTATGTGACACCCATATCCTTGATATCCATATGACCTGCTTCAGTGTTCGCAGTGAGTTCTGGAATACATTCTCATTCGTGAGGCGACCTTTGCTATTTAATAGTGTACACAATGCCAGTTTTTGAACCTTGAATTCTTTTCTGATGGTGAAGTAAGTGCTTGTTGGCGAAAGCTCTGTCTGGTTTCTTTCTTCATTGACGTTTCTCATTTCCTCCTCTTTTCCTCTTTTCAGAGGGAAATGAAGTCATTTTATTGTCCCTGCATCTTTTGATCTCTTCCTTCTCATCTCCTGCATTTTTTTGTCCCTTAATTTTTGTCATGCTTTCCTTCAATCTGTCCCTCAGTCCCTTTCTTCCAGAATCCCTCATTCTTTCTTTCTCTTCTCTCATTTCCTTCATCCCTCCCCCTTTTTTCTTCCTTGTTTCCATCTTTCCTTTGACCCTGCTTTTCCTTTTACTCTTCTGCTCCCCTTTCTTGTACTGCCTCTTTCTTCCTCCCTGTGCCTTTTCTTTCTTTTTTTATTTTTATTTTTTTTATAACCAAGTCCGTTTAAATGAAAACAAACAACATTTATAGACAATATTGGGAATTTGGACGTCATTCTTTCCAAACTATTTCCTGCTGGTAAGGGGCACTGTAATGGGGGATTTGAAGAAGATGCAGAAATCCTGGCTGTAGTCTGCAAGGCTGCTTTGTCCAGCTGTTTTGAATGTAGGATCACCTGACACTCTGTTTCAGGCGGTCTGGCTTGATCAAACCACATTAGTCTGGAAGGAATCCACCGCTTTTCATTTTCTGTGGAAACAAAAATAGAAATCCTTTTCCCCAGTAACTTGTCCTTGAACTTAAATTTTGGAGTAAAAGCATTTTTTTTTAATTTATTTTTTTACGTGTCGACCCAATTCCCTTTCCATCCCTGCCTCCCTCCCTCACTTTTACCCTCTCTGCCCTCTCACATGCACCCTAACCACCCTACCCTCCCATCCCTCCACCCCAATTCCATATGTAGGGGAGTGCCATCCAGTTGGGGTCATGTAGATCTGACAGGTCATGTGAAGTAGGGACAAGGGCTTCTCTCCTGTCTCTAGGTTATGCAGTTATCCCTCCATGGGGGATGTGTTCCCAAGGTCCTTTTGTGCACAAGGAATACATACTGGTTCCACTGTCTGAGGTCCCTTAGACTGCTGAGACCCATATTCGGGGCGGGGGGGGGGGGCTGAGTCAGTCCCATGCTGGCTTCCCAGCTATCAGTCTAGTGGCCCGTTAGCTCCTCCTTGTTCAGGTAAGCTGTCTCTATGTGTTTCTGCAGCCTGGTCTTGTCCTCTCTATCTGCATCTGGGTTCTAGTTCAACTCAGTGTTTATGTATGGGTGTTTGCTCCTGTTTCCAACAGGAATTAGATGAGGGCTCCATGGATAAGTTAGTTGTTGATCTCACTCTCCCGGAAGGGCATTAATGGTAGCCTTTCTTGGATGCTCAAATTTTTAGTTGGCAGCAGTCTTGTAGTTCTCTAAACCTTTCTTTGAGTTCAATTTTATCTTCAAACCAATATTGACTCCCTCCTTTATGTTCTCTCTCTCTCTCTCTGTCTCTGTCTCTGTCTGTCTCTGTCTCTGTCTCCTGTCTTCTATTCCTAATTGGGCTCAATCTTCCTAGTTGCACATGTTTTCCTTTCTTCCCCCCACTTTCTCCTACTTCTCTCTCCATTGCTCCCCCCTTCCCCTGTGCTCTGGGGGACTTTTCCATTCCCGGTTCTGTGAGGGACTTTATATGAATCTCTTAGAATACACCTTGTATCCTAGTTCCTCTGGTGGTGTGAATTATAGGATAGTAATCCTTTGCTCTAGGTCTAAAATCCATATATGAATGAGTACATACTATGTTCCTCTTTTTTGACTGGTTTACCTCATTCAGGATGGTTTCTTCAAGTGCCATCCACTTGCCTGCGAATTTCAAGATACCATTATTTTTTTCTGCAGAGTAGTATTCCATTGTGTAGATATGCCACATCTTCATTAACCATTCTTCAATTGAGGGGCATCTAGGTTGCTTGTTTTATTTTTAGCACTTAGAAAATTTTTCTATAACCTAATCTTTAATAAATATTTACTATATGGTGTCATCTAACTGATTGGATTATCTGTTCCATTGCAATGTAATGGGGGATGTCCTTATGTGTCTAAGTTCTTTTATTGGTTGATGAATAAAACTCGGTTTGGCTGATAAAGGCAAGAAGATAGCAGGGACTAGGAGACAGGGAGAATTCTGGGAAAGGTAGGCAGAGGGAGACCAGAAGGAAATGCCATGGAAGGACCTGGAGGATAGGAAGCACTAGGAGTCGGTAAGACAAGGCCATGTAGAATTACAAGTAGATATCGGTTGACAATTAATAGAGAACTAGCCAAAAGAAGCCTTATTCATCGGCTGACAGTTTTGTAATTAATATAGTATCTCTGTATGTTTATTTGGACCTAAGAAGGGCAGTGGGACCTAACAGGAGGAAAAAAAAACTGCAACAGTTATGAGGTTTTATTTTATTTTTAACAAAAATTAAAACCAAAAAGAATAATTTTATTGGAACATATAACAGGTAGCTGATGTCTACTCTAGTTTCAATTATAAATGCTGTGGAGAATACCATCACCGTGGACACTCTTTGTCTCACAGATGTGAACATATCTCATAAAACAACTACAAAGTATAAGAAAGATTTTTTTTCCATTAGGGTCTGAATTTTATTTATTTATCACTAATAACTAGACTCATTCTGTTTGGATGATTATTGTTTATTATAATTAAAACAAATTAACTGGATTTAAAGTGGTATTAATGTTTTATGTTAAAACTATTCCCTTCTATATTCATAAGCTATCTTTAAGATATATATATATATATACATATATGTTTATATATATACTTGTCAAATTGACCTACTTATGAAAAATGATTTTCTTTTAAATTTGTTTTAGACAGAGAGATTTTTTTAATTTAAATTTTTCTGTATAAAGTTATATTGTCATTCAATTAATGCTTTCTTTAATATTTAATTTTATTATTAAATATACAATAAGATAATACTATATTAAGACTATCAAAAGTAAAGAAGATATTTCAATCATGAAATAAAAATTTCAGATATTTATAATTTAGGAATGGCATTTAGGTAAACAGCCTAATGAAACAAAAGTCATTTTGGATAACACTACTCTGCAATAACCTGAATTATAAAAATGAATTTGATTTTCTCATTTCTGAAACATAGCATCACAACACTCCACTAAAACTAACATAAACTATTGTATAAAATAAATTTCAACATAATTATTGTTTCTTTTTAATACTTGCTAAGGAGACTCATTGAGTATGACTATGGCCACACTAATTTTGATTCATTCTTCTTTTTTTTTTTTTTAATCAAATTGAACATATAAAAATAGAACACGTAAATCAGTTCATGACTTTGTGTGAGTAAAGCAAACACATTTTGCCATTTTAGGAAAACCTAAACTCTGCCATTTATAGAATTTGTACTCTGAAAAGACTAACCAATAGTAGTTTAAATCATGTTAGGTAAGATAACTGTTTAGTAAAATAAAACATGTTTTTTGACTGTTACAGATGTTAGAAAAATGAAGAAAATTTAAGCACATTTGCTTTTGATATGAATAACACAATGCCAAAGGCCATGTTATAACGCTATAAATCAGTGTTTTGCCAAATTCAAATCTCTTGGAATGCATATGAAATAATAATTATTTTGTACAATAAACACATTAATATTATATGAAACCTAACCATCAGTTGATGGAAAACTTTTGCCAAAAGCTTGGTTTGCTTTGTGTAGGAGAATAGTATTTTCATTAATATTACATCTGATTTTGTAAACTTCTTAGAAGTCGTTTGACTTGGAAAAGCTCTCAAAGCAAGTGGGACACATTTGAGTGATGTCTTTGTGCGAGGGCATATGATTGCCCTTAGCAACAAAACTAATCAATTTTGTATGGGTGAGCATTATTATTTTTGTTGTTGTTCTGGGAAATACACTATTTATGTCCTGGAAAATTCTACTTTTATATTTGTGAGGAATTACACATCTTTGATTCTTTGTAATGCTAACTGGAACTTCATAAAAATACCACACTAGTTAGCAAAATAATAAAATTCTAGTACTTTTTGTATTTCAGATATTCATCTTACTTCTAAAACTCACATTTTAAAATTTTGTTTAAAATTTTGTTGTATGAATATGCACCTTTTAGGTATATGTCTAAGAGTGGAATTACTGGATCTTGTGGTAGACTGATTCCCATTTTCCTGAGGAATCACCATACTGATTTACAAAGTGGCTGTAGGAGTTTGCACTCCCACCAGCTGTGGAGGAGTTTTGTCCTCATCCTCTCCAGCATAAACTGTCTTTGGGGTTTTTGATTTTAGCTCGTCTGACAGGAATAAGATGGTATTTCCAAGATGTCTTGATTTGCATTTTCCTGATGGCTAAGGATTTTGAGCACTTTCTTAAATGTCTTTCAGCCATTTTAGATTCCTCTATTGAGAATTCTCTATTTAGTTTTGTACCACACTTTTTAATTGGATAATATGTTCAACTATGATCATGTCAGCATGATTTGTAATAACCAGAACCTGGTAGTAACCTAAATGCCCCTCAGCTTAAAAATGGATAAAGAAAATGTGGTACATTTATGTAATGGAGTACTACACGGTGGAAAAAAACAATGACATCTTGAAATTCACAGTCAAATGGATGAAACTAGAAGAAACCACACTGAGTGAGGTAACCCAAGCACAAACAGACAAACATGGTATATACTCACTCACTCATATATGGATTTTAGACAAAGAGTAAAAGATACCAGCCTATAATCTATACTGCCTGCAAAGGAGGCAGTATAGGAAACAAGGAGGACACTAAGAGAGTCATACATGATCCCCCAGAGAAAGGGAAAGGGACAAGATCTCCCAAGCAAATTGGGAGCATGGTGGGAGGAGGTGAGGGAGTTAGAAAAAAGAAAAGGGGAGAAGAGGAGTGTAGAGGAGAGCTTGAGGGAGCAGGAAAATTGAGTCAGGGAAAGAATAGAGGAGAGCAAGAAAAGAGATATAATAATAAAGGGATCCATTATAGGTATAAAGAGAAAACTAGCACTAGGGAAATGATCTACAAGGATGAACCAAACTAACAATCTAAGCAATAGTGGAGAGGCTACCTTAACCACCCTTCCCCAATAATGAGATTGATGATTACCTTGTATACCACTCTAGAGCCTTCCTTTATTCAGTAGCTGATAGAAGCAGAAGCAGACACACTGAGCCCAACTCCTGGGATCCAATTGCTGAGAGGCAGAGTTGATGAGCAAAGTGGTTGGGACAAGGCTGGAGAAATCCACAGAACTTGCTGACCTGAACAAGGGGAAGCCATCATAGGACCAACCCAGACCCCCTGAATGTGGGTGTTAGTTAGGAGTACTGGGCACTCTATGGGGGTCTCTGGTACTGGATCAGTATTTATTCTCAGTATACAAATGGACTCCTGGAGTCCATTCCACATAGAGAGATACTCTCTCAGCCTAGACAAATAGGACAGGGCCTAGGCAATAGAAAAGGTTGCTAATAATATTTACAAATTTAAACATATTTAAAATTATTGCATTTACTGAAATGCCAAAATCCTACCACCACTAGCTGTGAACAGAGCCATTCTGTCTGCTTTACCTATATATAGTTTAAATGGCATCATGGCATAGGCAGCTTTTGTACTGGAAATCCCAGTGTAGAGTAGAGCAATAAAAGAAGGAGGAGGAGGAGAAGGGGAAGCAGTAGCAGCAGCAGCAGCAAACAGAGCTAGAAAAGGAATGCGAAATGTGTACATTTCACCTCACAGAAAGTTGAATTTAGAGTTATTTTGTGTACACTGTTCTTCTCTTCAGTTCATACTTGAATTTTTCCACTATCTATGGTTTTTGTTTGTTTTCTTTTGTTCATTGTCTTCATCTCGTCCTTTCATTTTCTTTATCAAGTATTGAATGTAGCTCATTTTATTGATGAACAATCAACAATACAGTGGGATTACATTCTTAAAACTTGGAGATTATAATATCAGTTTGCTTATCAAGCACTCATTGCGTGTATACTGGCAGAAAATAACAAATATAAAAATTAAAACAACTACTGATAAGATTCCTATACTGTAAGTACCTGCTGCTTGAAATGCTGTATTGAACAATATGTAAAAAAGATTCTGAAGAAGCTTGTACAAAATAGCTATAATTTACAGTCATAACTCAAGGGAAGTAGGAAATAGCAGTTCAATTCTTTCAGGATTTATATAAGCAAAAGAAGTCTTAGCAGGTGTTCACAGGTGGGCAGGTTGTCAAGATTGGTTCTTTGAACATCATGACAACATACATAATTATCTCTATTTGGCACTCTCAGATTAATAGAGTGACGACTGATTTCTGGATTTTATTTTTGTCATTATTTCCAAAATAATAAATGAAGGTTCAGTCCACTCAGATAAATACTTGATGTAGGATAACTTTTGATCCCCTGCTCCATTACTAGTGTTTAAGATTCAGTAAATGAAGAAGCATTTATTACTTACAGAATTCTGGATAATTTATGTAGATAATCTTTTCTCAGGAGAAAAGGCTTAATGAGTCATGTTTTCAACATGGTCTATGCACGCTCACCACTTGCCAGGACTATAGAAAAGAAAACAAGTAAACAAGGAAGTAAATGACATGTACAATGTTGGTTGATAGCAGTCCACCCACCACAGAAAACTTTAAGCTTCTACACTATTGCATCACCTTCAGGAAAACAGACTTAAGGTAACTTCTTCAGTGTCCCTTATCACATGAGTGAGTCATGACAATGGGGTGTTTACACAAAAGCATTCTCCTCAGTGATAAGGAAGAATGAAATTTTTTTTGTAAAAAAATTAATGTAATTGGCAGTTATTATGTCAAGCAAACCAATATAATTTTTTATTTTGACTTAAATTCTCACTCAAAAAAAAAAAGAGCCCTGTAACTTTAACAGAGTTCTCAATACAAGCAAACAATCAAAATGGCTAGGAAATACTTTAAACAAAGTTCATCTTCCCTAGCCATAGAAAAATATAAATAAACAACTTTGTAATTTCATTGTACCATGGCAAGGATCAATAAAACATCCTACAACAACAAGCGCTGGAGTAGATATTGTTTAATGAAAATTCTTGAAGAGGATGTGTGGCATTGGGGTGGGGGGGTAGTAAGAGAGACAAATAGAGCAGAACTTCAACCAATCAAAATGCAGAGTTGTGGAGCCCAGTTCAAATGGTCTCAGCTACAATACAATTCCTGCACCTAATGCTCAAGGAACATTGCAGAAGAGAAAAAAGAAAGACTTTAAGAGAATGATACAAAAAGTCGTACCTACATGATTACCCAACCACCAACTGAGCAAGTGACCATGTGCTAATTAATGTATTGAATAACACCTTTAAAATGCACTTAGACTTAAGTGTGTAAAGAATAAGAGTTTGAGAACTGGCCCTGTGTTCAAAAGAGCTGGAGGGCCAACACAATTAGCACAGGTGTGGGTGAGCCAGTGAGTAAGTTGTAAACATGGGCTAGCTGTTGTCATTTCTCATTTGCTGGCACAACCTTACATGTGCTCAGGCCCAGACCCAAGGTTATTATTTGGCCATAATCTACCCAATCTGTGATCTGCTGCAGCATGTAAAGGGAAGCATCCTGCAGACCCAAAGCTGTGGGTTAGCCACAATACACGGCAACGGCAGGATATCCAAGAAGAGTCCCAGTGAGGATCCAGGATCAATATTGTAGTAGAAACCAGGGGCTTCGAACCAGACCAATGCCTCCTTTCAATGAATACAATAAATAAAGATTACCGACAAAGGAGTTTACGGTCAGACATACTACGTCACACTGCAGCTTCCATGACAGGACTTTTAATTCACTCCCCCACTTTTAATTTTTCCCCCATTTTTGCTCTTAAATTTTGTTTTATTTGGAGGTGGGATACAAGGGTAGAGGGTAAATTTGAAGGGACAGGGAAATAAATGGTATCAATGGTATTTAATGTAAAAGGATACATTTTTAAAAAGCTCATAAAAGAGTAATAGTTTGACCTTAGGAAAATTAGACTAAAGTAGTCAAAGTGAGAGTGTCAGTAATCCCTAAGATTCACAGGTTAATATTTTCAGTTCAACATGTTGAGTGTATTATTTCATATAAGTAATACTAATACATTTGCCAACTCTGTGTCTTTTTTTCTTGTTTGCATGTGGTATCTGCTCACTATTTATTGCTTCATTACAGTTACGTCCTGTCCTCTGCTCCATTTTCCAATGCACCCTTTCACTGACTTGGTCTTTTTGTTTTTGTTTCTTTTTTTATTTATTTAATTTTAAAACTGGCTTGTTTTGCATGTTGATCACAGTTCCCCTCTCCCTCTTCTCCTCTTCCATCCCATCTCCTTTCTGTTCCCCAGGGAGGGTAAGGCCTTCCATGGGGGATTTTCAAAGTCTGTCACATCATTTGGAGCAGAGCCCGGGCCCTCCCCCCTGTGTCTAGGCTAGGAGAGTATCCCTCTATGTGGAATGGGCTCCCAAGGTCCATTCTTAAATTAGGGATAAGTACTAATCTACTACCAGAGGCCCCATAGTCTGCCCAGTCTTCCTAACTCCCACATTCAGGGGGTCTTGGTCAGTCCTATGCTGGTTTCCCAGATATCAGACTGGAGTCCTAAGATCCCCCAGGTTCAGGTCAGCAGGTTCTGTGGGTTTCTCCAGTCTGGTCTTGACCCCTTTGCTCATCACTCATCCCTCTCTACAACTGGATTCCAGGAGTTCAGCTCAGTGTTTAGCTGTGGGTGGCTGCTTCCTTTTCCATCAACAACTGGTTGAAGGATCGCATTGAAGATAGCCTTTCCACTATTGCTGAGATTGTTGTCTAAACATCCTCTTTTCTAGTGCATACTGGTAGGGTCTCTCCTTCTTCTGGTGGGTGTGGGAACAAGGTTCTCTTCCAATGTGTGCAAGCAGGTCTGGTACTCTGATGGCTCTCCACTTCCAGTGGGTGGATGTGGGTGGAGTGGGTGGAGGACTAGGACACTGGCAGACTCTGGAAAGGCTGGTCTGCTGGGATGGGTTCCCTTGTGTGTGTGCAGTCCCCAGGCCTCAGGAGGCTCTGAGCAGGGCCATGAAAGGCAGCACCTAACTCTATGTGACCTCAAGGAAAAGATAGGTAAAATTTGTAGGACTGAGACTTCTGCTAGATTATATTAGCTGTGTTGCTGTGTTCAAGCAACAGTAATTTATAAGAATTGGACAGTGGGAGGAAGCAAGGTCAGTTTTATGTTGAATAGCTTTTTGTTTCGTTCTTTTTTTTTTTTTTTTTAAAGACATGTTCTCACTATGTAATGCTAGCTGGCCTGGAACTCACTGTGAACATCAGGCTGTCCTTGAATTACAGGGATCCTCTAGCTTCTACCTCCCCCTTGCTGGTATTAAAGGGATGGGCCACAATGCTCAGCTTTGTTGAGTACCTTAATTAGTCTTCTGTAGACAGAGGAAAAGAAAGTGAGGCAAAGCTACAGTTGAACAATGAAATAATATTCATATTAATAAGGGTGGATAAATTTGGAAGTTTTAATTCTGCTTTATAGTGACTTAGTATCTCTATGTGTGTGCTTAGAAAGAATCCAAAATGAATCTATTGTATTTCTGTCTCTTTTATTCCTGGTCACAGTGTGAGTTTTATATTGTTTTGTGAAATTGCTTTTCTCCAATATACAAGAAGACATAACTGCAAGTTATAGAACAGTGTGAGGTAGAACGATTTCCTTGATCTTTTCCAAGAGAAAAATAAATGACTAACAATAACAATTACCACCTGATTACCATCATTCTTTTGGAATAGAGGTATATGTAAGAAATAGATAGGAGACAGAATGTAGATGTAAATGGTGTCACTCATTTCTCCATGGGTACATCACACTTGGAAAGCGGAGTTGCCTAAGAGTGCTCACCATGGCATACTATTAATTGCCTGCAACAAAACTTAATGAGCAGCTTTCAAGACTAGAAACAGCATCACAGAAAATAGTATCAAGGGCTGTGATCAGAAGATCTGTTGGTCCACAGTGAGAGTTGAAGTGGAAGAGAGCAAGGGAAGGGCTGCTAAGTAAACTCTGAAATCCCAGGCCAGATGTCAGATGTCATGCATCACAGATTCAGGGTCCAGACTATGGGTCAGTAAGACATGTGCCTTTCCTCTCAAGTTATGAGACTTCCTTAGTTTCGTGTATTTATATGTGCCTATATATTCATGCATATAAACACATAAAACACAGATGCACACACATAACAGAGATACTCATACATGTGTTAATATAATGAGCTATAGAAAGATCCGACTAGCTTAAAAATGTGCTAATCATTTATTTGTGAAAATACTTCAAATAATTATTAAAATCTCTTTTAATAGGTTTGTACTTCACGTTTCATACTTCTATTTGGATGTATAAGTGGGGAGGGTTTTCTTTCCCCGCATTGTGCAAGCTTCTTCTTTTCTGGGGCAAAGGTTTTTATCTTATTTAAAGAATTTTTTTTTTTTTGATTTCATGCAGTCTCAGTCATTGTTTGTTGACTATAATGCCTGTGCTACCCAGTTCTTGGTCAGAACATCCTTGCCTGTGCCGATGTGTCCGAGCATATTCTCTACTTCTTTTCTATCAGATTTATGATAACAGAACTTACGTTGTGATCCCTGGTCAAGTTGGAATTGAGTTTTGTGCAGGATGAGAGATAAAGACAAGTGTCATTCTTTTCTTTTACAGGTAGTTATTCAATTTTCCCATGAACATTTGTTGAAAATGTCATTTCACCAACGAATACTGGTGATTTCTTTGTCAACAATTAAGTGGGTTCATACGCAGATCATAAATTCTCTTCCATTGGTCAATTAGCTGTATGCTGTATATATTTTTCTCCTTCCTCTTTAATTTTTTGCAAAATGTTTCTTTCCAATGTCTGGAGAAAAAGAACACATAAGGCAACTTTTTGCTATTCAGCTCTGCTGCTGGCTCAAGGCAGATTCTTCACTGAGCCACTTAATGCTCAGCATTAACTCAACACAAACTACTTTTCCTAAGATTGTAAGATCATAACTGTCCCCCCAGGAGCTTGTTTAACTGACCAGCTCTGTAAAAAGTAAATCCCATTCTCTCTCCTCTCTTCTCTCTCTCTCTCTCTCTCTCTCTTTCACTCTAATTTACTCATAGACAAGGTACAACTAATTCTCTTTCCCATTCCCAGCAAAATTAATGCACAACAAATGTAGCTGATGGGAATGATACTTAAGCCTAAAATGAACAAAACAAGCACTTGAAATATTATATCCAAAGAAAAAAGTGTTAGGAACACCTGTCTAAAGTTTTTTTTTTCCCCTTCTTGGTAAATACCTGTAATTTATCTTTAAAATAATGAAATCATATTAAATTTAGTTCCATTTGCTCCATTTGTTTAACGGGAATGCTTTTTATGTACCTTATCAAGAGTTTTCTTCTGGAAACATTAGACTAAGCATTACTGGGTATGTGTGAAGCAGAATGATGGAACTAATGTTGCTGAGGAAAGATATTTAAAAGTTTCTCTCACACTCACCATCTACTTTTCCCTTGATGCAAAGTTTTAAAGCAGAGAAAAAAAGTGGCGTTTCTGAACACAAGTAAACTCTAGAACTGAATTCCATGGTCATATGTTGTTTATACTTTTAAGATTATTGCGAATTTGTTCACATAATTTAGGAGACAATTAAAATCCCTTGACATATTACATACAGCTTTTATAATATGTTCATTGCTTACTTCTCAGATTTCAAGTCAAATATTTTCACCACCCGCACATTAAAAAATCCAACTGTTATTATCTAATATTTCAAACTATGTCAACTAAAACATTTCTTCTAAAATTTACATATTCTACTTATCAAACATCTATGCAAGTACTCTATCATCTAGATTTTTTATAATTAATATTTTGTTTAAATTTGAAAATATTGAGAATGAACTTACACAACCACAGTAGGAATTTACTCACTTAGGTACATTATATTTGAGGTAGCTTATTTAGAATTGACTATAATTAGATCATTATACTCAATATTTATTTTTATGTTCTTGAATACTAAGATGAAATATGTGCTGTATGTGTGGAATACTGACAATATACATATCCCTATGAAACCATAGTCGTAAAAAATATATGAGCAAGTTTTAACAATATGAAATATGACATCAAATTAAAGTTATTGCCTGGCCAATAGAGATTTACAGAAACTTATATTATTATACCAGTTCTAATTTCTGAGGGGAGAAAATATAATAGAAAATGCAAATGTCTGAAGTATTGTATCTTATGATCTGATTTTTGTTTACTTCTATATTATCTTTCATATAAAATGTAATCACAATAAGATGTCACCTCTTCTCATTGCCAGGGGTGCATTAAGATGTATGGAACATAAAAGGAAACTCACCAATGTGTGTAAGTCAACTTCCATAAGCATTCTTTTATTTCAATGAAAAGAGTCATGCAATAACTTTTCATATAATCATGGAGAAATTAATTTGGAGGCATGAGGCATTAAATGTAACTGTTTGAGCACTAATAGGAAAGGATGGAAGAAGAGGTAGCTAAGTGCGTGAAACATTTGCTTATTCTCAAGTATTTACTGTTAGCCTTAACAAAGGAAGCATCATCGTTAATGGGCTAGGCTCCCTGCCCTTGGCTCCCAAGATTAGATGTTTTAATTTTCACTGATGTGGAGTCACCAGAGTCTGGCACATTGAGCTGGGCCTGGACAAAGTTCCTCCCCTCTGCAATTAAATCTGAGCATGGCATGCTACCATAGGGAATGGGTTCCAACAAGCTAGCTCATGCATCAGGGACAGATCCTGCTCTTACTCCGGGGCCCCGCAGTTAGACCAAGCTTCACAATTGGCTCCCTCATGCAGAGGGCATAGTTCAGTTCCAGGGAGGCTCCACAGCTGTCAGTCCAGAGTTCATAATTTTCCATTAGCTGCTCTGTGGATTTCTCCATCATGGCCCTAACCTCTCTTGCTTGTGTATTCCTTCCGCCCTCTCTTCAACTGGATTCTCAGAATTCGGCTTGGTGTTTGTTGTGGTTCTCTACCACTGGTTCTCAACTATCATCATAGACCCTTCATCCAATAATTGATGGAAACTTGTAAATTTTAATAGCATCATTTCATATATTATAAACTGTATGACAGTTGATATACAATCAACTTACCTTTAATTATTTGACAAGAATATTCCCTATTACTCTTAACTTGCAATACTAAATTTTAAATGAATCTTTAAAAGACAAATATGACATCTCTTTTTGATATGTTATTATAGCCAATAAACTACATTAAAATACGAGTTTTACTGCCATATGGAAAGAGGTGTTGGAAAATAGGTTTAGGCCTTATAAACTGAAACCTTTTTCATACTTAGCATGAATGGGATGGAAAGATCACAGATGAGGAAGACTAATTCTTCTCATTGAAACATCTTCCATCTGCAAGACAGAGTAGGTGTAGAAGAATCTCCAAGTTCACCCTAAAGATCATAAATAAATACATGATTCAGATGAAATTTCCAATACTTTTTCTCACTAAGCTGCTACGGAAGTAGTTTATTTCTATTTATTTGAAAAAAAATTGTAAATACAGAAACATGGAGAGAGAGAGAGAATACACATTTGTGTGTGTCACTTAACTGGTGGCAATTTCCTCTTTTTTATGTAATTAGACATAATTTGAAATTAAAGATGCTCACAGGTTGATGTAACAAATCAGTAGATTTCTCCCTTTCACACTGCTTTCTTTGCCTGTCTTTCTTTTGTTTTTTATAACCTCCTTTGTCTTGGAACTTAAGGACTAGCTCTTAGATATAAGAGATTTAATTCCTCTAGTGAGAACATGCAAGCCTTTGGCCTGAAAAGTAAACACAAAAGTCAATGGCAATACTATACTAATCCAATAACCTTTTCTTTCAACCTGTGATGAGCTATACTGTTCTGCATTGTGTATTTGATTTAGCACAGATTTTATTCAATGTTCTTTACTATCACATGTGATTTCAACACTCATACTTACCTATGCAAAAAATCTGCTGCTTTAGTTATTTGAATGTCTCAATTCTACAATATTTTCATAGCCACTTCACTTCATGAGGTGCTAATCCTTGAGATAATTAATTGATCATACTGTGTTCTGTTTACAATTCTTAAGTTCTTAGGTTTTATGAATCCTTGCTCTTGACTCTGAACTCTGAAATCTTGAATTTTGAAAGACTCAACTCAGCTTTCATAGTTTTGCTCATGTATTTTACATGTCATCTCTCTTAAATTGCACTGTAATTATACATTGTATTTTATTCAGTAGTTAGAAATAGAAAACACTGGGATCCTGCTCATAATATTCATGCGTTGCTATATTAAGTCAAAGATAATAACAATATCGTTTCCGGGTATTTCCAAAAGCCAAAGGGAAAACAGAAAAAGGGAAGAAACAATATTCATTTGGAGGAATGGTTTATGAAGCTGTTTGTTATTATGATTATGCTTTGGAGTTAATATGTATTATATAATACCAAAATTTGGCATAGAAAACCTAAAGAAGAGAAAGATTATTCAGACTCAGGATTCAGATAGTTCAGCCAGTTCTGGGGAATCATATCAGGACATCAAAGTTCATATAATTACTCAGCAAACATCAAAATGGGATTGCAGAGTTTCTGGCGTTCTCTTTTCTTCTTTTCTATTTTGTTCAAATCCACAGCTCCTAAGATGGTGCCACCTATATTCAGGATGGGTCTTCACTCTTCAGTAAATCTCTTGAAAATGCTCTCACAGACCTGTCTACAGGTATGGGCTTCAGTCTGGCAAACCTAGTCAAGCTGGCTGGGAAGAAGAATCAACACCCTTGATTTTACCCAGTTCTTATTTCTATTTATACTACACAAGAACATGTAATAAAGAAATAATACAGTAAATTTTGGGTTATGCTCCTTTCTTTGATTAAGTCAATGAATTTGAGATTTAATCATGTTTCACATATTGCTAATTCACTTCATTTGCTAAAAATGTCTTTCATAGAATTCAATTGTAGAGTAGACTCTAGAATTCCTACTGACAACTCAACTTGTCACGGTTTTGTCGTTCTAGCTATGGAATGTTCAGTGCTTTTACTTTTGGAGTAATTTAGGTACCCAAGCCAACCATTTCTGTAGGCCAGAGAACATCTGACCTCAACTCCTATAAGTCAGACTTAAGAAATCTCCCTAATCACAGTGCTTCCTCTTGGTTCAGTACTGGGTAATTCAGCTGCTTTTGAGTTATCCCTGATCCTTTTAAGTAATCTATCACCCATACCCTTTTTTATAAACACCGATAAAAATAAATCAGTGTTTCCCCTAATACAGTCATCACTGATCTGTTGTGGGCTTTCTTTCTTGGGTGACTAGACATGTGTGTGTTTTTGTGGTTTGGGGAAGGGTTGGGGTTTATCCACCCAGGAAAAATCTGTCATACAACAGTATTCTCCAAGATCCAGGAGTTCACAAGCCCCAGGTGGATGGCTAGATCTCCAGAACTAAGAAGGATTTCCCTCTTGTTGAATATCCTGTCTTACTTATTTTCTCCTAGAGACAAATAAAAGTATTCAACCCACTTTCCCCTTTCTCCCTCTCCTCTTTAATAACCTTATCATATCTAAGAGCGTTCTTAGAAAGCACACCCTGCTCTCCCCAGGTATTAGATCTGTAGCACATTATTAAGCTATCTAAAAGTCTTTCTTTATCAATATTTTGCTTATCGTTCTTCTCTTAGATAATATCTTTATAAATGATGGCATACTTCTATCTATTCTCTAGTTGATCACTTGCTCACTTCAGGATATTAATATTCATTATGACTTAACAGACATGATTATGCATCTTTTAGTGGACATCCAACTATTGATTTTAGATGCATAGTGGTGGAATACCTGTCTCTGGAGCAATGTTGAAGCATTAGTCAAAAGTGGCTTCCTGTTATATTACACGGAACAATCCAGTCCAGATTCTGCCAGTGTTCTGTTGGGTCTATATACCTGCCAACATTAGATTCTGTCAGTATTTGAATCTCAGTGTTCTACACAGGTGTAATTTTACAATACAGTATTATTGACATTTCTCTTATGACCATGATGCTGAGTTCTTCTTATTGTGCTTCTTGACAGCTCAATTACTTTCCAGGCTCTGAGCCAGTTGTCTTTCATTCCACTTAGTTACAAGACTGTCTGGACATACTGGGTAAATGATTTTGAGAGATATATTAAAATTTCCCCTTTGTCTGTGCCTTGACTTTTCTTTATCTATGTTTATATAAAGTTAACTTTTTAATTTAATTTAGTTATCACATTGACTTTTGCTATATATGAATTTATGATGTGTTCTGTCTTTTTAAAAAGGAAAAGGTTTCATCAGGCTATTATAAAATGGACAATTCATTTTGTTCTTGACAGTTTGGGTTTTAATTACTATTTCAGTTTAAAATCATTAATATAATCCATTCAAAATAATTTTGAATTATATGTGTTGTAAGCAACAAGTCACATTTTCCTACTCTGATCATTCCATCCTATCATAAAATCTATGGAATAGTAATAAATTAGATAGTGAAATCCTACAACTTAAAAAATATTAAAAGAAAAAATAAATAAGAACAGAATAATCAAGTATTCTTAGAATAGTAATAGTTAGCCTTATTTTGTAGTCTTTCAAATTTTAAACCGTTAAAGTAAGCATATAACATAATTAAAGTTGTGTTTTGTTCGTGGGAACATCATTTAATTCTTAACGACTTTTGTTTTGAGTATTTATTATAGTCGATATGGAAAGTATTTACGGCAGTTACAACAAGATTGCCACCTAGTGGCAATAGCCGTAGATTACAGGCACATAAACCCTGTTAACTTGTAAAGGATCATTTTAAATAATCGATTTAGGTTTATTCAAGGACTAGATTTGATATCAAATTTAAAAGAGACATGGAAAGATGTGTTTAAAGAAGACTCATAATGTAAAAGTTTCTAATTTAATGTCCTACCCTATTCCCAAAAGGAACATTCCATACTGTTGTGTAAAAGATGACTTTGTGAAAAATTAAGTAGCTATTGATACATATTTACGGGTATAAATCAGAAGGGACACCTACATACAGGGCGATCCAGATGCTGGAACACTTCTGTAAACAATGATACATGGCTTGCTTTTTACCAGATCCTCTGAAATCCCATATGTGTTACTTGACCTATAAGGTCTTCAGTGCAAGAATTTAGTCTTTAGATTTTAGTTATTTAAAATCACCTTGTGCCAGGCTAAATCTTCCTGGTCGCACATGTATTCTTTTCCTCCCCCTCGTTTTCTCCTACTTCCCTCTCCATTTGCTGCCCCCCACTTCCCCTGAGCTCTGGGGGGGGGGGCACCCATTTCCGCCTAACCCCACTTTCTCCAATTTCCTTCAGAAAAGAGCAGGCTTCCCAGGGACCTAACACGATACAGGAAGACTAAGCATAAACCCTCATATCAAACCCAGTAGGAGGAAAAGCATCTCAAGAGCAGGGAAAAGATTGAGAGACATCCAAATCCACTCTTAGGAGTCCCACAAACCATGAAACTAAGCAACCATACCATGTATGCAGGGACCTAGGGCAGCCTCCATGATTGCAGCCTCAGTCACTGTGAGCCCCTATGAGCCTTGTTTAACTGATTCTGTGGGCCATGTTCTCCTAGTGTCAGTGGCCCTCTATCTCTTATTGCATAGGCTTTCCTCCTGCTAGGGCAATAGTGGCTCAGAGTTTTCCAGTGTGGCCAACCAAAGACTGATCTAACTTAAGGACCAACCTACTAAAGGGATCCCATGCCCAACTCTGCCTGGATGACCAGAAACCAGAAGCTGAATGGGTCAGAGACCTAGGGTAGAACCAAACACAACTGAAAAAATCAAAGCCAATAAAATTATTCCTAATAATACTCTGCTGTAATTATAGATCAATGTCTCCACCAGTTGTTATCAGAGAGACTATCTCTTGCAGCTGATGGGAGCAGATGCAAAGACCCATACCCAAGCATTAGGAAGGATAGATTTTTGCTGAGAATATAAGGAGTGCAATCCTGTATGAAGCAGGCATACCAACAGCAGTGTTTTGTGGCTTAGTCATTCTGTATCGTCAGTCCAGAAGCACAGAGTGGCCAGTTTTTCTGGTTAGTTGGCCTTTCCCTGTTGTTCAGTCAAGGACTCCAGAAGATGGGATTTCTTCCACATTAGCAATGAGTCTTCTTGTTCAGTTAAGCCTTCATGCCTACACCTAAAGATGTGTTTCGATGGGGTAATTTTAACTCCATTCAAAGTAACAATAAACACTAACCCTAACAGCTACTTTGTTGAGATATTTTTTTAGAAAATATTGAAAGAAAATTTGTATCATGACATTTACTTGAGATTATTTATTCAATAATTTTTCCGATTACATACTTAATGATGAGTACAACAACATAAGCAGTTAATACATTTATAAGTAATCAAGCATAGTATAGTTTAATATAATCTAACATTTTACAGGATAATCACATGATGAAATTTTACATTGTTAGGTTAAAGGTTTTAGTAATTCAAAGTTGAATTACTTTGTAAGAAATGTAAAAAGTTATATTGGTACAACTCAAAGCTATTTTGGTTTTATAGTTTGACAGATTTCAAAGCCTACTGTCATTTTTTTTTTAAACAAGCAAGCAAGCAAACAAACAAAAAACACTCACAAAACCCTTCCACTATAATGCAGCCCTTGAGAATGCTGTGTCTGTCTGTCTCAAGGAGGCAGGGGGAGACCTAACTGTGAAGATGCAGTTACAGTATCTCCCTGAGCATAGTTTTATGTGTTCTTTACCTGCGAAGATCAGATGTAAATCACACCCTTTGATTTCTGCTCAATTATATTGCTATATAAATTGTCTAAAGAACCTATAAGCCTTAGATCACATATATTATAATGTAGTTTGCAATCTACTTAAGGAAGATAAAACAAAAACTTGTCAGAATTTTCAGATAAGACAGAATACAATAACTAGACATGGGCCCTGTTGTTTAATTATGGGAGAAGAAACTCAAACTCACTTGTCTGGTTATGTAAATATCCAGGTAATAAGAAAGTAATTGAGAAAAATGCCTCAGTGACTTTTGAGATACTGGGTTATTTGTGTTTTAGGAAAGTGCACACACTTTAGCAGTGATTTCCATGGGACGTTAGTGTTTTGTTTCCCTTGCTTAGGTTTTTGGTTTTTCAATATGTTTATTATGAATTACTGGCCAACGTAGTGTACTAGAAAGGGGGAGAATGAAGTTCAGTTATGCTTTTAAATAGCTATTTGATTTGAAACAAGTTGGTACACTTTTTATAAAGTACATAATATTGTATTGGATATTTCCTGAATATGTATTAGAAATATGCTAATTATTAGTTAATCCCATTTTAAATATTCAAATATGCAATCCCTTCTTGATTTAACCAGGCAAAACAACAATTAACTTTCATAGAGGATTTTCTATTATTGTTCATATGAATATTGGTATAAGTTGCAGCTTCTGAATTAACAGCATGTGTTGAGATCCTGTTGGAATTTTCTTTTATTAAACTTAGTCTTTGCAACTCTCATGTCAGTGGTCATGTAAATTATCCCAACTAGTTAGCTCATTTCATCTAATGGTATGGTAACAGGCTATGATATTATGAAATAAGTCCATGTATGATTTTAAAGAAAGAAAAAAGTACTTTAGCTTTAAAAATTAGACAGTAAAGGATAGAGTGGAAAGAAGTCTAAAGGCAAAGGTCAGAGAGAAGGGAAAAATATACCTAAAATTCTACCTTCTTACTTGTGCATTTATCTTTATTATTTGAGAATCTCATGCAAACATAAACTATTTGATAAGATCTACTGTCCATTCCTTTTGCTCCAAACCCTCCCCTTTCACCCTCCTATCTCCACTCAGTGCTTGTTTGTTTTTAAGACATAGGAATTTACTTAGCACTATTGATATGTGCATGAGTGGGGCCATATGATGGGTGATGGGCAGCTCTTTGGAGGCTTCATCCCTACAGAAATGTTCCTAGCAGCATTGGAACTAGCTCCTCAGTTATCAATGGGACTAGGTTTTCTTGATCTTAGACAGGCTTTGTGCAGAATTCCTAAATATGTAACGTTAGATACCTATCTTGGCCCTAAAACTTCCTCAGTCTATTAATGTATCTCTTTTGAAAGTTTTGTATTGAAATTTATTAGTTGTACATAATAATAGGTTTCATGGTGACATCTTGTTACATATTCATAATGTAGTTGAAACACTTATTTCACACTCAACTACATAGTTTTATCTATCTTCCATTTCCAGTAATCCCCTTCTCCCCACCCAATGCCCAAATGCCCAACTTCTTCCTACCCCTACCCTTCTTATAATCTTGTGATATATATATATATATATATATATATATATGTATATATATATATATATATTCATTAGGGTTGTTTACAGGGACATGATGAAGGTTTGTTTATAGGAACATGAGTAGCACTACTTTTCTTTTATTGAAAATGGAGTTTAATTTCTAACATAATAAGTCCTGATTATAATTTCTCTCACTATCTTCTTCCCATTTCCCTACCACATACCCTCCCATCTGCATCCATCCTGTTTCTGTTTCTCATTACAAACAAACCAGGCTTCTAAAAGGAATAAAATAAATATAATAAATAAAATAAAACATATAAGATAAAGCAAAAAAAAAATTCAGTAGAATAGGAAAAAACTAATAGGATGAAAAGAATCCAAGAAAAGGCAAAGAAAGAGAAACAAATAAGAACCAGACACAGGTGAAGAGTGACAAATAATCAGACACAGGTGAAAAGGAACAAATAGGAAACCGACACAGATGAAGAGGAAAAAGATGTTCACACACTTAGCCTTTCCTTCACTTTGGGATTCTTTATTGATGATATGTCCATAAATTTACTTACTTATTTCCATTGTTTGTGTTCATAGATTTCTTTAAGGGCTTTTAACTTTTTTATTCTCTTTGTAAGGCATGTGATAATATATTGTTTGTGACCTAATAAAGCTTGCCTGAATATCAAAACAGCAAAGCAGCCGAGCCACCAGAGAGCTCTTACCTCTTCCAAGGCTGGGCCACTCCTGTCTCTAATTTCCTAAGACTGAATGCTAGCTCTGAACCCCTGCTCCTGTCTTATATAGCTCTGTAGTGCTGGGATTAAAGGTGTACACCATCACTGCCCATCCCTTATGGCTAACTAGTATGTCTGCTGGGATTAAAGGTGTGTACCTCCACTGCCTGGCCTCTATGACTGCATGCAGCTTTGCATTCTGACCTCCAAGCAAGTTTTTTTTAGATCATAAACAATGGATCACCACAAAGGAACTGGACCATGTTAATAAAGTCTATTTTAAGGTATGTGTCCTATGTTTCATGTATGCTGCAATTCTCAGGGCCTAATGTGATGAGGTGTCTGGGTCTGAAGGAGACATATTGTGTATAGTGACATGTATTGTGTTTTGATGTTGGTGTCTAGGCATATGGGTTTGAACGACTATAATTTTGGGTAGTGATATCTGGAATTGTCTTTGTTGGGAACTGTCTTTGTTAGGTGGTTGTTTTGTTCCATGATCTCTAATGCCCTTGGTAGTTCTTTGGAGAATTTGGTGGCAGTGTGTTGCCCAGTAGGAAATTCTTTTGGAATTTTACTATGTGTGGCTACTGGGGGTTCTGGGTAAAATGTTTTTGTGTTTTGCTAGCTGACATTTAAGAATGAGGATGAGCTAATGAGGGTAAAGAGGTTTAGAGAATAGAGGAAATCAGGGTGTTCCAGCAGGATCTCTTTAGTTACCCTGAAATGGATACAGATCTGAGAAGAGGCCACAGGAAGTACTCTGCAAGAGAGCTGGGATAAGACTAGGGTGTTGGACCTGGAGGAGAGAAGCGGAAGTGGAGATCTGAAGCTCTCCTACTTGTTATGCTGGTATGCTTGGTTGATTCCCAGTGAATGACTGATGGAGTTGGGGGCGGGGTTAACAGGAGAGAAATGTTGAAGAGGAAGCTCTTCCTATCAGCAGGGTAGGGGTCAGAGAGGAAGAAGCAGCAGCAGCAGGTGATCCTGCCACAGAGCTAGGGGTGAGACCAGGGGATTGTATCCAGAGGATCAACTGAAGATCTGGAGTTGGGTTATATGTTTCTCTGGTCTGAGTGGCCTGTGAGTTTCCAGGGAGCACATGCTTTGAGTTGGGGACTGGAATAAAGGGATGATGGGGTGGAGAGAAGAAAGAGGAAGAGAAAATCCTTGTGACACACTGGAGATAGGGACAAGGAGAGAGGGGAAGACACATGGTTACACATGACAAGGAGGGATAGGATTTGAGAAGAGGGAGTGGTGATGATCTGCAATTAGCCTGCCTTCTTCCTTGGCAGGGGTGGCCTGTGGGTTCCTGGGGGGAATGCCTGTTGGTGCTGGCAAGTGGTATAATTGGATGAGTAGGGAACAAGACGTTTGGAGGCAAGATCTAAGAGACCATTGAAGATAGGAGCAAAGAAAAAGGAGAAAGCCATGGATTCAGTAAACAGATACAGATAAAAGGTAATGAAGAAGAGACAGCAACTGCTTTTGACTATTTGTCCACTATGTTAAAGGTTATGTATCTGCATTACAATGTCCACCTTCCCCTCCAGTTAAAAATATTTTTTAGTAAATGACTGAGTGACACATGCTTATATTAAAAGTTAGTTTAGCATGCTAGAATCAGTACCCCCTTATTTTGGTAAACCTTTTTTGCAGACATAGAAACCCTTGGCTACAATTAATTTATGAGAATATTTTAGGTGAGGGAATCAAATAGCTCATCAATTATAAGAGTTTGTGTCTCAGATTTGAAAGAGTATCTTGCTTATTTTTATAAAAATATTTAAACAGGGAAATTCTTACTAGGCTTGACAATGTTTAATTTCAAAACAGGCATTATTCCAAAACAGGCAAGCCTATTATGAATCTCTATCTCATCTTAAGAATCTTCTACCCAGCTACATTCAAAAAAGACTTGATAAGACATTAAGCAAACTCAAGCCCATGATATGTGCATCCTTGAAACTTGGAGATGAACAAACAAAGCATCAGTGTGAGTGAGTTCTTCACTGTCTCATGATAGCATGATTTATCATGCACCCTATTACTCTGAATGACTTGCAAATTCTATGCTACACATATACATACATACATACATGCATAATACAATCTTCCAGAATCCACTGGGAGCCTGAATGTGACTGCAGAGAGAAAGTTATAGATGCTAATACACTAAAATTATATTGTGGAAAATTTCCCAAAGTAAAGTGATAATTATGTGAATAGATGAGAACTTATACTTTAAAAGATTAGATATTTTTGGATGAATATCAATATTTTTTATGCTTGAATATACATTTCTTCAAGGCTGTCCATTGCTGAGGGCCAGAAAAATTACTCTGTACTTGTTTGGAAATACATATATGTGTTAACTTAAAGCTGAAGATATTACACGGAAGACTTCTATTTCAGTTTTCTACAAATGACATAGATATTACCATGGGAACATTCATCTCACACTTTGTGTAATATATACAGTGCAAAAGGCAGATGTGTAAATGATAATGACATATTGCTTGATTTTTCTTTGCAAAAAATTAAAACATGAATAAATAACAAAAATATTACATGTTATAATAGAAAGATTGACACATGATATCCCAGAGCAAAGCATGCATTTTATCATTTGATTTAGTTTTGAAATTCAACAAAATACCATAGAATATCCAGTAAAATATAAAAGAACCAGATAGCAATGGAGAACTGTAAATAGTGGTGGTGACATGATATGAGACTATTGGGACTGGTCTATGCTGATTGAATGCCACTGCATTCAAACCCAGGCCTAAACCTAGACTGTTTTATCACTGCTATTCATGCTCTCAACCTTTCTAAAGCTCAGAATTGTACTTGAGTTAGTTTAACAATCCTGTAGCCAAAATATCAAATTGTTTTTAATCTGTAATCAGATGAGTTCTACCAAGAGGAATGTATTGCGTTAATTCCATAATGCCTTAGACATCTAGCCCCTCACTTTAAAAATATATATAATCTGTTAATGTTCAAATAAATGCAGAAATTTGCAGAACAATATTTCATCAGATATTTTATACAGCTATATAAAATAATACACTATTAAGCAATTTAAATGCATAATTACTAAAACATATTAATGCTTTTTTTACAATGTGTCTTTTGAGTAGCAAGTATTGTTAAATATAAATTACTTTGGCAACATTTGAGATAATTAGTGATTAAACCTGCAAAACCAAAGTGCTGAAAGGGAAGCTAATAGAAAGGGTTCTTTTGACTTTTGAATCTGACTTGAAGTAGGACAAAAGAAATCAGCATCAAAGGCCAGGAAAAAAAATCTGTCTTTTGCATGATGAAGTGATAGCATGGGTCATAATGCGTTTGGGTCCACAGCAGCATACTGATTTGTGATGATCATGGAGTACAGGACAACATGAGTGTGTGCGTCCACACTGAGTCTGATTTAGAGCTACCAGATGTTGTTGGCACCTTTTACCAAGAGATTTGCTTCATTTAGTCAGAGCGATTATGAAAAGAACACATGCTAGAGTGAATCTCCTCTCCTGTAAGCAAAGCTGAGGCAATGCTGGAGCAAAATAGCTTATTCAGGTAAGTCAGCAGGAAGTTTCCCTCTGACACCTCTGTTCATTAATCTGCACCCATGCCTGCTTGGAGAGACAGTGAGTTGATTAGGTCTGCAGCACCATCACCATGCAGACACTCATCACTACTTCTCATTTTCATATGACCCAGATGGTGTAGCTGCTTGACTGCAATTTCCCTTGTATGTCTTTTTAATAGGTTTCTTTTTTAGAGATTGACTTAGGACCCTCTTACGGATATTTAAACCAAACCCAATTCACTTTGTGTCTAGCAGCAACTGGAAGTAACTACAAACTGAAAAAGAGTGACACAGTGTCAAAGTGATGGGTTTCCAATTATTTTGTCACTAAAGGAAACTCATATGCCACAAATTATCAGCCAACTGGTTGTTGAAATGTTTAAGGAAAATTATCTCCCCCAATTCCCAGAATAGAATGGTGAACTAGAGCAGATATCCACTCCACAGAAAGACAAATAAATTTAACTTAATTGTAGAATGTATATTTAGATCAATCAAAATAAATCAAAGGGTGTTTTAAGTGAGGGCATTAAAGGGATGATAATTTAAATTTCATAACAGTTGCACATGGAAGGAATTGGATACTAGGATTAGGTAAATACAAAATAAGATTTATGTGACTTATCTGTATTTTTTATTATATATAATAGATTTCAACTGGGGGACACACTTCCTAGCAACACAGAAGACCATCATATTGGTACTCCACTGACTTCTCCATACATATTCTAAAAATACCATTCCTACATTCTGTCCATATCTGAAAAAAAGGACTGATTTGTTGATTTGAGAGAACTCTTATTTATGCAAGCTATTTCATTAAAATCATTTTATTAGTATATGTTAGGAGTACATCTGCAGAATAAAGACTTAGATATAAATATACAGGCTAATGAGTAGAAGGACACAGAGTGCTAATTATCCAATGAACAGAAGCAGTATTTACTCATCACTTGTTTTCTATCCATGTATTGCACACATCTCTTCAGTGGCAGTTAAATCAGTATCATAATGATACTGTACCATGCATTTTGTTACCTCTGAAACTGACTTTCAAAATTTCTCTCAATGGTTACTACTATTGTAAAAATTACCTTAAGTGCATATATATGAAACTTTGTATCATTTAAAAATAGAGTTAGAATACTCCTAATTCTAATTTAGAATGGTACAACATCCTACCATGAATTAATTTGAAATCTTATTTGTTAAAGATTTCCATTTTAATGTATATACATGTGTGCCTGAATTAATTTACATGCACCTTAGACACAGGACACCACAGAGGCCATATGTGGTATTAGAAACTATGGAACTGGAGTTATGGCCTGGTGAGAGCTGCCTGTTATGATGACTACCATCAGAACCCTGGTAGTCTACAAAAAACTTTGCAGCCCCTCATTTCAAAACTTGTAAATATTGACCAAAAGTTTTAACTTTTAATGTTGGCGTTGTATTAGCCTGGTGCATGAAGACATATGGCATTCAATGGAATTGTTAAAAGATAATTGTGTGTTGATTGTCTTTTTCATTTGTGTCAATGGCAGAAGACCAACATATGAGAATAAATCAGCAAGCTGTCAATAGGAGAGCATTGCTTGGACCGATTTGTTAACAGATATTCAAGAGTGTAATGGGTAATCATCCAGGGTGGTGACTTTAGGTACTCAGGGATAGATGCTCAAAAATTGTAATTACTGTAGCCACTGCTATTCAAACCTTGAGTCATAACCTTTTACAGCAATATATATGAATTTCTTATGCCTCACATATTTGTGTTACATCAAGAGATCTCTAGGCCTTGTTTCTGAACACCCAGCATGTGTACTTTGCCCTGCACAGACATTCACACTGTACATTGTTTACCAGGCTTCCTAAAACATCACAGCTCATTTAGCGTTTTGAGCCATCTAAATTTCAGTTTTCTAATTGCACATGTAAAATGTCTGCCATCACAGAAATGAGCCTTTTAAAACACTTTCTGTCAGTTTCTCAGGAAGTAAGTGTCAGATTAGTGGTTCTGCAGATTGCATTAGAATTGCAGTGTCAGAAAAGGCTTGACTTTAAAAACTGATGCTTGCACCATTTTTACTTACTTTCACATAAAAATTTCAAAATTGGAAAGAAATCTATTTATTTTGCAATTAGGACAATTTTGCAACTAGGACAGAATTTCAAACTACTTGTGGAATTACCTAGACATACTTCTGTTCTTTTGTAAAGCTTAGTCATGTAGATGGCATTTTCAATAATGATGTGTTTTAATTTATTTATTCAAAATCAAACTTAAAAAACTTTGAAGATACTGAGTAAAAGGCAATATCACATATTTTGCCAAGACTCATTTATTTATGTAAAAATAATTAAACACATTAGTGTCATTAGTATGTCTCATGCTTTTATTTGATACATCATAAATTTTTGTGTATTAAGGAATCATTTCCTTTTATTATCAGTACGTATTTGATATGCATTCCTGTTTTTCAGAATGGCATGACTGTAGTCACATAAAATTTCTCAAGTGAAAAAAATAATTGCATGTGGAAATGTTTTTGTAAAGCCCTTCTACAGTCTGAGCCTGGTACCATTGCCAAAAGTGGGCAAACAAGAGTATGGACATGTGGTTCAAACCCAACCAGTACATAAGCACCATTCTGGTCTAATTCAGTACAACGACATAAAAGAAATACAACTATAGGCATTTGGAAATCTTGCCTTTCCAGAAAATTCATAGAACTGAGGATATGCTTCTAAAAGGCATGACTGATAGTCAGAAAACTTGGGCACTTGTTAGTTGTGGACAGTGATTCAATACAGTACTTTTAGCTTGGGACATACTGTAATTTGTTACTGGTCATGTACAGTATGGCTCAGGGGCTTACGCTTGTTATGCTGCCTATGTGTCTTACCTAACACACAGAAGGATAGATCCCATTCCTACTTTGTCTCTTAGTTGTATTTTTGTCACTTATAAAATTCCAGTTAAATTTTGACCCAAATATAAGACATTACCAAATTCAACAAATAAATACTTATTAGATACTATACATTTTTGAGAGCAAATTTTTTTTTCTGTTCATTGATGACATTTTTTAATTTTGCAATAAACTTTTATTTGAATTAAATCAATCTTAGTTTACATACCATTCCTAGTTTCCTCTCGCTCCTGTCTTCCCATGCCCCCCACCAATCCCCATGCCACCCCCCATCCACTCCCCAGGCAGGGTGAGGTCTTCCATAAAGGATCATCAAAGTCTATTACATCATTTGTATATGTCCTATCCATATGAGATATTGCATATAGTTATGCTATATGAAGTTTTGGGGTTAAGAAGACAATTTTTAAAAGATATTACATAAGAATGTTACTACACAAAGAGTTACTATCAATATTTTTCTCAATATTAAACATGAAGAAAATCTGTAAAATGGAAACATACATATATGTATATGTATATATATATATATGGGATATAAACATTTGAGTTACTTTTATTCTTATTTATTTATTTATTTATTTTTATTTACTTTTATATAACAAAGTCCAATTAAATGAAAACAAACATTTATACACAATATTTGGGAATTTGGGCGTCGTTCTTTCCAAACTACTTCCTGCTGGTAAGGGGCACTGTCTTGGGGGATTCGAAGAAGATTCAGATATCCTAGCTGTAGTCTGCAGGGCTGTTTTGTCCAGCTGTTTGGAATGTAGGATCAGCTTGTACTCTGTTTCAGGCGGTCTGGCGTGATCAAACCACATTAGTCTGGAAGGAATCCACATCTTTTCATTTTCTGTGGAAACAAAAGTAGAAATACTTTTCCCCAGTAACTTGTTCTTCAACTTAAATTTTGGAGTCAAAGCGTTTTTTTTTATTTTTTATTTTTAATTTATTATTTTACATGTCGATCCCAGTTCCCTCTCCCTCCCTCCCTCCCTCCCCCCAAGCCCTCCCTCCCTCCTTCCCTCCCTTTTGCCCTCTCTGCCCTCTCCCATGCACTCTAAACACCCTCCCCTCCCAACCCCCCACCACAATACCATATGTAGGGGAATGCCATCCAGTTGGGGTCATGTAGATCTGACAGGTCCTATGAAGTAGGGACTAGGGCTTCTCTCCTATCTCTAGAATAAGGCAGTTATCCCTCCATGGGGGATATGTTTGCAAAGTCCTTTTGTGCATCAGGGATACATCCTGTCTCCACTGTCTGAGGTCTCTTAGACTTCTCAGACCTTCTGGCTGAGACCCATATTCAGGGGGGTCCGAGTCAGTCCCCTGTTGGCTTCCCAGCTATCAGTCTAGTGGCCCTTAGCTCCTCCTTGTTCAGGTAAGCTGTCTCTATGTACTTCTACCGCATGGTCTTGTCCTCTCCATCTGCTTCTGGGTTCTAGTTCGACTCAGTGTTTATGTATGGGTGTTTGCTCCTATTTTCAACAGGCATTAGTTGAGGACTCCATGGAGAAGTTAGTTGTTGATCTCACTCTCTGGGAAGGGCATTTATGATAGCCTTTCCACGGGAGTTGAGATTGTTAGTTGGGAGCAGTCTTGTAGTTCCCTCTACCTTTCTTTGTGTTCAACTTTATCTTCAAACCAATATTGGCTCCCTCTTTTATGTTCTCTCTCTCTGTCTCTGTCTCTGTCTCTCTCTCTCTCTCTTTACTATTTTCCATTCCTAACCAGGCTCAATCCTCCTGGTCGCACATGCCTTCCTCTCCTCCCTCTCATTTTCTCCTACTTCTCTCTCCATTAGCTGTCCTCCCCCACTTTACCTGAGGTCTGGGGGACTTGTCCCTTCCCAGTTCTGTGAGCGACTTTATATGAATCTCTTAGAATACAACTTGTATCCTAGTTCCTCTGGTGGTGTGAATTATAGGCTGGTGATCATTTGATCTAGTTCTAAAATCCATATATGAGTGAGTAGATACTGTGTTTCTCTTTTTGTGACTGGGTTACCTCATTCAGGATGGTTTCTTCAAGTGCCATCCACTTGCCTGCGAATTTCAAGATACCATTCTCAGCTGGAGAGCGCCAGTTTCCAGTGAGATCCCACTACCCTGCAAAACCTTCTCAAGTTCCAGCCCAGCCCTAGTCCTCTTCTGCCAGCTATTGGCCAGAGGTGAGTCTGGGCCCAATTGGGGCTGCCTGTTCCCTTCAACCTCTTTCCCCCCCTACCCCGCCTGAACTCCCTGGATTGGCCCCTGATCCTGCTACTTTTATTCTTTATGTGTGTATAAGATTACTTCATGGAGAATAGAAATTGTATCCGATTATAAGCTATAAAATATAATTTGTGGTATTTTAGTTTTCTGCACAGGATATAACACTTTTACATTTGAACTATTGAACTAAAACTGGCATTTTTAAAATGTGAAGATGGACAGCAAAATGTATGCAATAATTAAAATTCTAAATTACTACTTAGATTGGCATTAATTAACAGGCAAAATATGTCAATGCATAATTTCAATGTTTATGCACATGATTTAATACATTTTCATTTGAATTATAACTGGCATTGTACATTATAAATTTGGACAATAAAACATACAATAGTTTAAATTTTTAATTATTCCTTAGAATGACATTCATTCCCAAAACAGGGAAAAATTGAATATGTGAATCAGAAATAATGTTTAAACTTTTAATTTAATAATTTCATCATATATTTTCCCTAATGTTGAAAATAGAGGTCTCACCTAAATAAGTGTTTGTCTGAGATGACAATGCACAAAGAAATGCCTTATGAATGTTTTAAGTAACTGCACTTACTTTCACTAACATAAAATTTTACTAACAAATTTTTAAGGTTATAAGAAAATATTTTTGGATACTGAGTAGCTTTCATTTTGACTATATTTTTATCTCCTAAGATGCATGCAGAAACATTAGATGTCACATGGATGACTTATAAATTAGAAGTGTATATTTGTGAAAAGAAGCATAAAGCCTATTATTGACAACTTTCTCTTTTTCTCATCAATTCTATTTAATTTCAGGAATGCTCATTAATGTACTTTCCGGAGTGCATAAAAATCCAACAGTTGCTATTAAAAAATAGGGTAGAGCTTATTACAAAATCTATGCATAACCTTGAGATTTTCTTTCCCAGACATTGCATAAACATAAATCACTAAAGTCTTTTTGCCCATACTTGGGTGAGTAGAAGAATGGAGAAACATCAATAAAATAAAAAAAATCACACACACACACACACACACACACACACACACACACACACACACATATATATATATATATAATATAGTAGGTATTATGCTTGATGCTTGATACTTACAAAATGATACTTTATTGAGCCATATTTTTTTAAGGAAAATCATTATTCAGCTAGTATAACCTGCTTCTGGAAGTTAATGAAAAAATAAAGAAAAGGAATTAAATTGCTTATTGATTTTATTTAGGGTAATAAAAAGATGTTGGAAATTTATGGGATGTTGTTATTGATGCTACACTAGATATGGTCTGTCAGGTACTATTATTGTTCTTGTTCCCATTGGCACCTCTATCAAGAGAAGTAATTTAGGATAACTTCAAGGTCATCAGGAGATGTAATGGTTCCATTAAGCCCATCTAACTTATCCTAACCATTGTGTTTCCCACTATGCACTCACAAACACTAACAAAGAGGAAAATAAAATTTGAATTAACACTAAATAGGCTCACCAGTAGACATTACTTAAGAAGGCAACTAATACATAATAGCTCTGCAAATATACTATGTAGAGTGAGAAAAGGCAACTCCAACAATAAAACCGATTTAACTGAAATGAGGAGAGAATATGGTACAGACATTGGACTTTGTTTTACTCATAAAGTTTGAATAAAGAGGAAATAAAATGTCAGATACACTTATAATGATACTAAAGAAGGGTGTTAGTCTCAAAAATAAAATTCTCCTACTTCAAGTAAGACAGAGATATATGGGTTAAATAGAAATGTGCTTATTAATTCTGTATGCCTTTCATGTGTGTTTTCTTTTGAAATGTATATTTTTTACATTTCAAATAAATAGAAATATGTATTCACCTTTTTAAATGAAAACATGATGTAATTGAGAGCTATGAAGGAGAATTGCATACACCTGGCTTATATGTAATACCATTAGAGGATATCTGCCCCATCCCACCTAGAAAGCCTTAAAAGAATGACTGGGTAACCTTTTCCCCAAAGGCCTGTCCTTTCCTATTTTTTTCCATTTTTCTTTACTTTTTTTTTAATTTCATTTTACATTCCAACCATATATCTCCCTCCCATCTCTCCTCCCACCCCCTCTCTTCCTCCTAACTCCTTCACCTCTGCATTCTCCCATTCCTATTCACCTTCCCCCTTGCCACCCCTAGACCATCCCTTCTCATGGGTAGTGGCTTCCATGAGGAGTCAACATAATCTGGCACAAAGGCTGGGTCAGGGCCATCCCCTTCTCCCATGCAGAAAACAGAGCATGGTATCATATCATGGGGGAAGGGTGGGTTCCAACAAGTTAGCTCATTTAGTAGGATAATATCATGGTCCTATTACCACTAAGCATGACATCTCACCCAAAGGAATGGGCTTCAACAAGCTGGCTCATGTACCAAATTTGTAGTGTGGTGCTGCTGCCAGGGGCCCCTCAACTAGTCCAAGCTTCCCAACTGTCTCCCACATACAGAGGGGATAGTTCAGTCTCCTGGAGTCTCCACAGTTGCACTTCTGGATTTCGTGAGTTTTCAATAGCTCAGTTCAGCTGTCTCATGATTTTTCCATCATGTTCTTATCCTCCGTTGCTTTCTATTTTAAAGAAAATTCATAGTAATATAATGAAAGACTGAGTGAGAGTAAAGTATGGTAATGTGGAAATATAGGAATCTAATGGCAACTGTGCCATGCTTCAGGCTTTGAAGCCAATTCACCTACTTGCATGTAATGATGCCTTTTTGAAGGCAGAGGTATTGATTATTGATCTTCAGAGACAGCATACATTGGATTACGATCTAATATCTAACACATTGGCAGACATAATCTAGTAGACAAGGTCTGAAAAAGGGAGGAAAAAAAGTCACCACCACCACCCCCCCAAAAAAAAAAAAAAAAAAGGGAAAAAAGTTTTTATATTTATTTGAATTTTTAAGCACTATTTGGTGATCCTACAATATTTTAGGTTGGACTAAAAACCAGATTTTTTTTTGTGTATTTTGAGAAATGAAGACTAATTATATAGCTCAAGTTCATACTCAAAAGTTATAATGAGATCCAAAAGAAAAATAAAACAACAAACAAAATAACAGACATTTAAGCATCATCACCTGTGTCAAAGCCTTTTTGAGATTCAATAAAAGAAGACAAGCACTTGTGTTTGAGTTTGACTGAACATACATAGTTGCTCAATTGATGTAGACCCAAAATGAATGTGGTGGTGTTTGAAAGTGTGGAGATAAGATGAGTCTTTAGAATATTTACTTTACAAAGGAATTAAGAAGAAATGAGACATGTGTAAAAAAGTTGAGGAGAACTATGCTACTATGCATTGTTCCCCTAAAGTTGATTGGTATACTTTAAAACTGAAAATGATAGCTGTAGAATGGATAGTGCAGTCAACATTCTTAAAATTAAAATAAAATACATCTAGCATGTGAAAAGTTTAATGTGTAAATTTATAGAAGAGGAGACAGAATAGAAGTGTTGATAAACCAAAATAATCCCTGTGTTTCTGACCATGGTATAACTATAGTTGTTTCTATCATGCTTTGAGGAGAAAAATAGAGGAAATGAGTTCACTTTATACAGTAAAAATAAGAAGTTATATAATTGTGATATATGAAAGCCCATCAAAACATAGGCATAGGAATTTCATAAACATAAGACATTTTTAAGTTGTATTTGTTATTTTTAGTGTTTGTGTGTTTCAGAGAGAGAGAGAAAGAGAGGTAGAGAGACACACAGACAGACAGTGATCTCAAGAGCTCACACATTATTCTGTATCACTTGTTTTGAATACAGAGGATAACTTTCAGGTGCTCTATTATGTCCTCCCAGTTCTATTTCAGAAATTCAAATTATGTCATCATTATTTTTCAGCTAAGTGTTGTCTGGGAAGAGCCATCAAGCAGATCCAAATCAGAAATCTCCCATAGAACTTCACCATTGGTACAGTTTGCATTTACAATAATGTCAGTATGTATTATTTGAATTAAGTATAAATCAAATTAACAGTTTTTTTTTAAAAGAAGCAATATATAATATCTGAATTAAGTTTTCACTGTGGGGGCACTGGAGGGATGGCTTCTTGTTTCAAAGCACTTGTCATTCCAAAGACGACCTTTTTTTCTATTCCCAGTCCCCATATAATGGTTCATAACTGTCTGTAACTCCAGAACCAAAGGAGACACCATGCCTTTTTGACCTACAAGAGAAGCAGGCATATTCAAGATCAACAGATATACATGCAAGCAGAATACTTATCCATATGAAAGACAAGTAAGTAACTATTTCATAAAAAATATCACTGTAATGTATCATGTGCAAACAGATATAAGGAAGTGTATAAACTTATTTTATGATGTCATCACAAATTTTTGCATAATAATGCTATCTAAAATCAGCAAGAGAAAAATTATCAACACTCTTGATAGAATATATATCTGTATTCACACACATTATTCCAACAGGAAAGATATTGTAATGGAATATCTACATTATTAATACATATTATTTCCAGCAGGAAAAATATTTTATGTATTACTTTAAGAGAATTCAATAGCAGGATTAGAAACAGTCAAATCTCTTAAAATGTTTTAACTTCAATATTTGGCAATTTAAAGCAACAATTTAAATGAAGTATAATTTGCATTCACAAAAATCACCTCTTTTAAAATGATTCTTTCTTTAAAATTTTGCTTGATGAATAATGAAATCAGTAAGCAATAATTTTTGTTAAAATATCTTTCAAAAATTTAAAGTCTGGAAGATTTAAATTTAAGAATGATGTTTTTATATTTACAATTCTTCTCTTATTCATAATCTATATTCTGAAACGAATGTGAAATTTAGATTATTGAATTATTACAGTCATTTCTCTTAATTAAAATAAAGCATGAGAAAGTAAAGATGATTTTTTACCTTTCATTCTCAAAATATCTCAAAAACTGCTCATAGTTGTTCACTGAAATGTACATCAACAATACTGAGAATTCCACAAAAATGTACTTTTAATGTAAATATAAACTAATGTAAAAAATTAGTTAAGATTCTCAATTATGCCATAATTGGATTTATGATTAAGCCAGCAATTTAGTTATATGCATTTAAAGACACCATGACATGATTATGTATTATATGTTCAACTGTTAGCTCACTTCTAACTCTACAATAATTATTTCAAATATGTATATGATTATAAATGAAACCATTTGCTACTAACAATAATGACTCTATCATATGATAAACTTCCAAAAATTATATAAATACTATATTTGAGTATGTAATTCTCTTAAAAGTTAACCTTTTACACACATTTTATCAACAACATGAAATCCTGCCTTGCTTCTATTTTTACTGACATTTCTAACTGCTAGTAGTTATAAGAACAATTTGAATAATCAAGCAATGACTGATAACTTTCTGGTTGAAATATTTCAGAAATAATGCTGAAGTAAATATTTATCTATTTTTTTTCTTTTTGCAAAGATCAATGGCCAAGTCGACCCTAAGTCAAATGGAAGGTGGAAATTGATCTTCATATTTCATACTTCAATTCTGTCTTTGCACAGTGCTTTTTCTTTGTGTTGCTTTTCTGATTGCTTACACTCTGAGCACCTTTGTGTATTCCCATTATTTCTCTTTCTTCTGAGTCTTTCCTTTGTTTACTTCATTATCATCAGTTTCAAATTGATCGTTTCTATAAATTTATAGAAAAGGTTTCTATAAATTCTTTCACAGTGGCCTCTAGGATGTCAGCTTGTCAGGATTTAGAGTCAGCAAGGACACACATCTTTGGCAATATGTAAGGGTGTTCTCAGAAAGGCTTAATCAGGGAGGAAAGACCCCTTTGAGCATGGATGGCACCATACTGAGGATGGCTGTTCTGGGCTGAATAAATACCAGGAAGTTACACAAGTTCTAGCAATCATCTCTCCCTGCTCCCTGACAGGATAAAACGTGTCTAGATTTCATGCTGCATGTCGTGCTTCCTAAAGCATGGGTTTAGCCAAACATACATCATTTCACTTCCCTAACCAGGAATTTTGAAATGGCCACGAGAAAATTCTCCAATCATTCATCTTTATCATTATTTGAAGACATGTTATTATTCTGTACATACCCTTTATGGAATTTAATTTCAGTCCCCTTTCCCTGAGAACTGGGCAATATTGTTCCTTCATTAATTCCACATTGGTATTTGTAGCTTTCTTTCATATCTTAATTTTATATTTCTTCATACATAAATAATTTTTTGGTAAACGTTCATGTGAATGACAGCCAGGTACCTGCTTTGCTGTTGAGGGATAAGAAGATGGTGGCTGCTGAGACCATACAGCCATTCTATCAGTCTGTATGGGCTAATGATCACACTGTTGGCATTGAAGTAGGAATAAAGAGATATTACATGCTCTATACCAGGGAATCTAAGTTGCTACAAAATATTGGAGGGCTTAAGCACTTAGTATGCAAAAGGAATTCACTTTTATTCACAATACCAAGAAATTAAATGAAAAAAACATATATAAAAACAAAAATAATCAAGAATACAGTTGATATCTCTTTTCTTGCTCTCCTCAATTCTTTTGCTGACTCAAACTTTCTGCTCCCTCATGCCCACCTCTCCCCTTCTCTTCTCCCTTTCTCTTGCTCCAAATGATATGATAGACTTTGAAGACTCCCCATGGAAGGCCTCACCCTCCCTGGGGAGCAGGAAGGGGAAGGGATGGGGAGTTTTGGGGGGGGGTAGAGGAGTATGGAGGTGAGGGAACTGAGATTGACATGTAAAACAAGCTTGTTTCAAATTTAAATTGAAGAAACTTTAAAAAATAAAGAATACAGTTAAAAAAAAAAAGATTAAGTCTATTTACTCTGTTTTTCCCTGGGTCTAATAAAGTTCCTGTTTTTCTTTTAAATTTTGTATGTTTTGTTGTTGATGATGGTGGTTAGTTTATCCTTTGGTTTTGTTTGTTTCTCTTTACACTGACTTATGGTCTTACTCTGTAGTTCAGCCTGCTGTGGAACTCACTTTGTAGTCCATTCTGACCTAAAATTCCTGATAAACCTTTTGAATCAAGTGTTATGGTATTGGAACAACAGACATGAATTAATGAATCAGACATCTTTGTTTTCAGGCAGGGTCAACTACTGAGCACAAACTGCCCTTGAATTTACAGTCACCCTGTCTACGCCTCCCAAGTAATTAGATAACAGGTGGTGTGCTACTATACAAAGGAAATGAATGAATAATCGTTTTTTCATTACATTATAATCAAACACAACTTAGTCTTGTACAGAAGGTTATTTTAGAACTCATACTTTTAGAAAGTCCCAATATTTTGTAGTTAAAATTTAAATGTAATTTGCTTCAAACATTTTTCATTGTTTAGTGTTAACTACATACCATAGTTACTGGCATAACTTCTGAATTATAATCATTATTCAACTATAGTTGCAATTATTCAACTAACTTTTTATTATTAGATTAGAATATTTTTATCAAGTCTTTCTAGTTAATTTTAAAGAGTAAAGCTTAATATATATAATTGAATGATTAAAAGTTTTTTTTTTAAAGCAGATGACTCTAATAAGATTGAAAACTTTAGTGTCATTTTGCATTTTAGTTTGGATATAAGCAATTTAAAAATATTTTTCTGTTGTGTTCAAAATTAAATGAGAAATGAGTTCAATAATAACTGCATTTAAAATATTTTTAATAGGAAATAATTTCTAAGAGATTTCATTTAATATATGTTTGTTGAAAATGTGAAAATGTGTTGTGTAACAAAGTAGCTCTGACTCCAATAACACCTCCTAAAATCTATAAAACTTCACTCTATAAACTGAAAATTAAATTATAAGCTTTGTGTAAATTGTGAGAAAAATAGCTTTATAATCACATATGAAAACATTAGACCAATAACATTTTAGTCACATTCACATATACAGTATTACGAAGGAGGTTTGTTTGGTTCATCACAAAATGAAATAATAATGTGAATTTTCTGTGAAACATTTTCACGATTCTTGGTTATTTGATTCCAACTTTTTAATTCCAAACTCAAAATATATCAGAGAGAGTTAACATGAAAGAATTTTTTTAGTCCATTTTTGCTGTATTGACATGTTTATCAGTATCTACAAATTGTTTTCTTCTAGTAATTTTTATAGCTCCTATAAACTAAATTTTATAAATTTTATTACCATTTAGTCCCACAGCACACTCTACTGATTTCATTTTTTTCTGTCTTGACTTGGCAGGCAATGTTCCAAATAATTTGGAGAGGAAAAGCCTTTGAATTTCATAATAAACTTGACCTTAATTCAACATCTTATTAAATTTAACATCAAGTCTAGACTACAAAATGAATTCTCATAAAAATAAGATGCAAATATGAGTTTGTTGAAATTTTTGTTGTTGGCTATTTACTAAGATAAAATATTGTTTATGAAAGTTTCTCGAGTAGGAATTGGTCATCATAGGCATATAATAAGCTATTTTTCTAAGTGTAAAGATTACCTAACATTTTCCTACTACATGTGAGATAAAAATATAGTCACTGAAACAAAACAGTGAGGACATATTTAAAATAATTTCTTATCTAAGCAAGTTTATTTATTAACTAAATTGAAATAAAATTGTTACTGGGAGTGTGTATAGAATTTTTTAAGTCCTTGATTTGGTCTGTTTCCAGATCTAATTTGAATAGACATTTGATAGAGAGTAGATAGATGTAGATGTACAGATATTCTATTTTCAAACTCTTTATAGTATGTCATATTCATACAGATATATGCTGTGCTATATTTATTGTACAGTAGTTGTGTAAATCACAATATTGGAAGAAAGATCATAGGGATATAATGAGTGTTAAAAATGTATGAGAGTATGACAGGGACTCACAGGTTGTTAAGTATCATTGGGGAAAACACAGAAAACAATTTTAAACATAATAAAAGTATAAGACAGCATGCTTGAAGGTAAGATGCAGGTGTGCACATAACAGTCTTCAGAAATTTGATTGATGACTGAAATGCAAACAGAGAGGCATACTTCTGCTTCCCATTATATGGCTCAAAGGAAGACATTCATATTGCCATATTAGAGATGCAATGTGTAAAGATGTTAATTTTTATGTTTAATGGACAGGGAGGCAGCACCTTGTCTGGTTGAAGCTTCTCACAACTGGAGAATTATGCAATTGGATTCACTCATTAATTCTCAATTACAGTTTTCTGGTATATGTTAGAGATTGCAATGATTATGTACCCAATGATGTCTAAACATGAAGGCCCACATAAAATTGTTCCTGGTTTTGTAGTTTTAAATATTTCTGTTTCTCCAGCTAGCAAATGTTGAGAAATTTTTCTAAAATAGAATGTTTGTATTTTCAAATCAGTAGACATTTTGTTTTGGTGAAAGTCACAGTAATCTCCCAGGTACCACATTGTGCCCATCTGCATCTCAACATTATCAAACAGCCTTAAACCTACTATAGACTGGAGCACAAATATGCTATCATGTTTATTTGATTATGATTGGACAGAATTTTTTCATTTTTATATAACACATAAGTTACTATGAAGTTATTAATACATATCATTTTATGTTAATAAAACAGATACTTGTTGATAATATATAACTTAATTGATTTTATTAAGAGTGAAATTACAGGAGAAAACCATCATATAGTTATTTCATAATTTCTTTGTCCTATAGATGATGTAAAAGTCAAATTTTATTCAAAACATTGTAGGATATGAAAACATTAGGAAGAGGTTTTTCATTTAAAACTTCAAGTTGTATTTATACATAAATTACTAAATGTAAAGTTATTACAATGAAAAAATATTGTGGTACCTTTAAATAATATTTCAGATTTCAAAAGTTCACAAAATTGCAAGGCTTCATGGAACTCTGAATTTCTTTTTGACTCTTTTCACAAAAACACACACAAAAAAATGTTAGTAAGGGTTTCCTGGTCTCTCTGGGGTATTTGGTAGCTGGACAGGTCTGGGGGTGGCCATGAGTTTCCTTACTGTACACTAAGTTCCATAAAGACAACCTCACCATCCAGTTCAGTGATGACTTTATTCTTAGTGCCAAAATCAATATGCAGATCATACGAACATAAATATATGCTAAAGAAATCCATATGAGAAATAATCACAACACTGCTTACTATGTGAATATGGGCAGTAGGAAGTCACACTCGAATTGACATTTGAATTAGCAATAAAACTTAGTTATGAAAGCAGAAGACACTACTGGAAATTATTGGAATGTAGTGACAATGTAGACTGAGAAAAGCATCACACGCAATTACCTCAGAATATTTCTAGTGTATGCATATGTATACTCTTTATGATACATTATATGTAAATATATATGCAAGCACACACAGATGAACACAATACAAGCATACAAAATAAGCACTATAATAAGCACTTTAATGCATTCCACTCAAACTGCTAGAGCGACAGAATAATTAAAATGCACAGGACTAGTTTAGGTTGTGCAATAATGGCTTTCAGGAAGTTGGAGAGGCTGAAAACATAGAAACTGTTTAGTCCACATATAGAGATAACTAAACTCTCCATAAAGTCCTGATGATCTGTGGAGACTTCTGTTTTCAGTCAGTTTAGAAAGCTGAAGTGTTTTCATTCAGCTGTTAGTAGAGGATGGCAGCAGAGATGGCAAAGGCTCAAGAAGAGACTAAAGCAGGGAGCTGAATTTGTGTTACTTTGACACCCTGGCAGTTAATCTTGCTTGGCAACTTGACAAGATCTTGAATTGATTAAGACATGTGTTCCGGTAGATTTTCTGGTGGCTTTTCCAGGAAGAATCGACTGAGGGGAAAAGAATCTCCCCAGAAGTGGGTGATACTTTCTGATGGACACCCTGGATATTGAGTTGAGAAAAAGAAAGGAAGAAAACTATGTTGCTTGCTTGTCATCTTTATTTCTTCATGGACGTCAAGTCACTGCTTCCTCTTCCATTCATTGGGGGCTGAAGATCAATGGTCTCAGTAATCTTCCCTTCCTGCTGAGGTATCTAGCTTTGTCAAATTGATTTTATTTATGAGTATGTCTGTGTACATGTGAACCCAGCCTCTATTGATGGGAATCTACTTTAACAATTTCCAATCTATATTAATACAAATTATATATATATATATGTATATATATGTATATATAATATGTATTAAATATACATAATGTGTATACATAGTATCTGATTTGTTCTTAGCCTAATATAAAACTTTTTCTTAAATATCTGACTGCTCACTGAAGAATTTTCTATAAGGGCCCTTCTTCATTCAGTTAATACTTTCCAGAAAACCAATCAGATAATTACAAGTCATATTGACAATCATTATGTACAGGTATTCACAATATACCTAGAATGTTTAGACTATGAGTGTTCTTTTTATTTTTTGTATTGTGCTTTCTCAAGGATCTTCATTCCATAATTTGATAACTCTTTACACAATTAAATTAAATTTATTTTAGTTTTTTTATTAGTTACAATAAAATTTATGTCTGGAAGCTCTGACTTCAATCCCCAGTATCACATACACAGAGGTTGGTAAGCACTTGGGAAGTAGAGGTAGATTAAGCAGAACTTTATAGCTAGTTGGATTTCTGACACATTTGAGGCTGTTCTGATTTGATGAGACTTTCTCAACAATAGTGCAGTTGATGGTTGTGTGCTTAAAAGAACTCTGGAACTGAGTGTAGTTTCAAAAGTTGAATTAGTGTCATTGATTTTAAGTTACTAGTTCTTGCTTAAGCTTTTTGGCATTGACAACAACAGTGTTTTCTCTTTTCTGATACTTCTGTCCTCCCTGGCATGTCTTCCATTTCCAACTCCCATTGGGTATATGATTTAAAACAAAGCAAAAAAAAATACCATTTAAATATTCATATGTTTCACAGAATATTCTTTTCTGACATATATTTTTTTGCTATTATTTTTGTTGGTGTAATTTGCTTTATGTGTAATACAAATTTGTAATTACTATTTTTTGTTAAACACTATGCACCATTGATGTGTCATGAATCATCATTCTCTACTAAGTGTAGCACTAAATATTTACTTGTGGAATGCAGACTCCTTTCAGTATAAGTGCTACTGCGTGGGGAGACTTAAATCTTCTGCTCCATAGATTTTTCTGTCTTCTCATTATTTCAAAATGAACTTAAACTCAGATGTGTGTGGATAAAATTATTTATAGAAGGTCATGCTTATTTTAACCTTTGAATTTTGCCATTAATTTATCCTACTAGTATATAAAGATAATCGATGCACATATCAAAATAACTCTGAAGTGAGGAAAGGTTACTATCTTCACCTCTGAAATAGCTAAAGCTTCTTTAAAGCCAGATCGTTGGCTTCAAGCCAACATAGATTCAAGTTGTGCTGCAGTAGAAGAAATCTAATAATAGAGTGCAAGTACTTTTTTAGTTCAACATAAACTTTTTAGTTGCTAAAAGTATCATACTTTTTAAAAATCTTTAAATACATTTCTTAAGGACTACTCAGTTAATTTTGAACATTTTGACCTTATACTTAACCTCTGAGAAAAATTAATATACATGTCACATTGACAAGTTGATAACAAAGTATTTTCCACACACGTTTTCACCTCTTCTGGGTCACAGTTTCTGGTCTGTCTGTTAAACCTACTTCCATTGCTTAAGCAGTGGCTAAATGTTGTCTTAAAGATAGTGTATGTTCCTTCATTCAATGACATCACTTATCTCCTTTCCTGTATCATTTTTAATGACAATCAACTTCTTTGTTTTACCATCTATTTATGACGCTTAGACTTCTATTTAAGTTTTGATGCCATTTCATCTTTAGTGATATAGTTAATTTTGAGCTTTTTTCTAGTTAACTAACACTAGTAAAATTGCTTTTCACAGGGTATAAATTTCAGAGACAGTTGTGGGATGTAGAACACCATGAATACAATGCCTTCTGAATCAACTAAGAAAAGTGTACTCAACTCACATAAACTAAAATAGCAAGTACTTGGCCTACACAGGTCTGCACCAGCTCGTCTGGCTATATATTGTAGCTAGTAGCGTAGTATATTTTTATGGGACTCCTGATGTTGAGAATGAGTCATTCTCTGACTCTTGTGCCTGCTACCAGGAGGCCACTTCCTCCTGTTGTGTTACTATGTCCAAATTCTATATGATATTTTTGGTTCATTTTCCTACATTTTATTTTGTCATGTTTGGTTATGATCCCTCAGAAGCCTGTTTTTCTACTGAGAGATAGAAAGAGTAGATCTGTAGAGGAGAGAATTGGGAGGAGTATAGGGAATGACCTAAAATTGGGATATATTGTATGAGAAAAGAATCTATTTTCAATGAAAGAAAAAAAAATGTAAAAGTCCATTTAATTTATGTATCTAAGGAAAATTATTTATTTAAATATAATTTATGACTGAATGCAAAAAAGAACTATTGTAAGTGAGTACTGTTTACAGATTATTTAACTTGGCAATGTTGATATGCGATGAATATCAACTTATAAACCAATAATAAATGCTGCCTGTGCTTGTAATTTTCTCTTGTGGTATGTGTTTTTATGATTAGATATATCTAAATGCATTTGTATAAAATATATATGTATTTGGGATTATATTTCCTCTGTATTTTGTATCTATATAATCTTTCATTAAAATTCAATATAAACATTTCCACTCAGGTCAGTTTTGACTAGGGTTTAATGATTCAACTTTTCACCATTTACCTTTATTTGTGTCAGATTGTCTTCTACTGCTGGTTGGTGTGCAAACTTGTACAGCCATTTTTGGAAATCAGTATGGCAGTTCCTCAGGAAAATGGGAATCAGTCTACCACAATATCTGGCAATTCCACTCTTAGGCATATACCCAAATGATCCACATTTGTGCAGCGAAGACATCTATTCAACTATGTTCATAGCAGCATTATTTGTAATAGCAAGAAACTGAAAGCAACCTAGATGATCCTCAACTGAAGAATAGATAAAAAAGATGTGGTACATTTACACAATGTTGCACTACTCAGTGGAAAACAAAACAAAACAAACAAACAAAACAATGGAATATTGAAATTTATAGGCAAATTGATGGAATATGAAGAAACAATCCATAGTGAGGTAACACAGTCACAAAAAGAGGAACATGGTATGTACTCACTCATATGTGGATTTTAGACATAGAGCAAAGGACCACCAGCCTGCAATTCATACCACCAGAGAAACTAGAATACAAGGAAGAACCTAAGAGTTTCACACAAAGTCCCTCACAGAAGAAGGAAGGGACAAGATCTCCTAAGCATATTTGGAGAAGTGGGGAGGGGGCAGTGAGTGGAAAAGGAGCTAGGAGAAAGAGAAGGGGAGGAGAGGAGAACCTGTGGGACCAAGAACATCCAGTAGAAGGATGAATAGACAAGAGCAAGAGAGGAGATACCATAATTGTAACCATTATAGGTTTGAAGAGAAAACTGACTCTAGAGAAATATTCAGAGACCTACAAGGATGACCCCAAACTAACAATCTGAGCAACAGTGGAGAGGCTACCTTAAATGTCCTTCCCTGATAATGAGATTGATAACTAACTTATATGCCACCCTAGAGCCCTCATCTAGTAGCTGTTGGAAACAAGTAGACACATGCAGCTAAACACTGAACCGAACTCCTGGAATCCAGTTGCAGAGAGAGAGAACTCGTGGAATCCAGTTGCAGAGAGGGAGAAGTTTTAAAAAACGGGGTCAGGACCAGGCAACACAAATCCAGAGAGATAGCTGACCTGAACAAGAAGGAGCATATGGACTCTAGACCGATAGCTGGGAAACTAGCATTGGACGGACTCAGTTCCCCTGAACATTGGATTCAGTTAGAAGGCCTGGGCAGTCTAAGGGACCTCAGATGTATCCCTGGTGCACAAAAGGACTTTGGGGGCACATTCCCCATGGAGGGAACTCCCTTAGCCTAGAAGCAGGAGGAAGGGGCTAGACCCTACTCCAAATTACTTGACAGATTATGATGATCCCACCTGGAAGGCTTCACCCTCCCTGTAGAGGGGGTTTTGAATGGGATTGTGGGGCAGGGGGTCATGAGAGGGAGGGAGGGAGAAGGAACTGGGATTGTAAAATAAGAGAAAAGTAATAAATGAAAACTTCTGTTCGATTATTAAATGCAAGAAACTATATAAATATTGAGCAGCTTTCCTCAGAACTGAAGCACCTAAGAGAAAGAGGGAGACCCCATGGAAGCCAATGGATTAGAGGCTGAGAAAGTAACAGACCTCAGCATCAGGAAGGTCAGAGACTACAAAGCTTCAATGGTGATTCACAAGGCATCTCCCTAAGGGTATGCAGGCTGCAAATGTTTGCTTAGGAGACTATGCAATTTGGTAGATTTGACTAATAGTCAGAAAGCTCAAGAATGATGGGAATCTTGATGCTGCTGCTGCCTTTGATGAACCCATGAGACTCAAATCCTTGATCCATGCTTCTCTTAGTACTCTCAAAAGTCTCTTCAGTTTTCCAAGGGGGACTTGGGTGGGATCACTTGTTTTACCTGGGTTTTTGTGTTGTTGTTGTTGGTGGTGGTGGTTGTGTGTTCGTGTGTGCATGCGCCTGTGAGTGTGCTTCCTAATGCAGTTGAATAGATATATATTCTTGTCTCCCACAAAAACACAATGTGTAGACATAATTGGCTACAAAAAATATATGTTTACATGTTCTAAATGTTTCCATGTTAAGTTGCATAATATTGATGCTTATTTCTTAAGTAAAAATTTTAAAGATATTTGCCATGTGGCTAGTAGTCAGGTTTGTGAATCATTCCCTTTACATTCAGAAATATTGATCTTATGGAATTGTTTCTAGGTCTTATATCATTCATTCATTTCATCACAAATTAAATTTTTCTACTTTTTTGAATAGCTGAGTAATTCTGATTAGAAGTGAACTACTATGTTTTTTTATTAATTACTGTGCTAATTGATCATTATTTAATGACTGTGCAGAAGTATCATTGTGCTTGATTCTGATACTCAGGAAAAAAAAGTATGACTTGTTCCAAGCTTTCAATTTAAGTTCTGCCATGCATTACAGATGACCCTGTGGATTTATTGTTAATATTTTCCAATATGACTATACCATCCCAAGTTTTCTTATGTATTGTTCTTTTAATAGATATAATTGGTAAATAGTTACAACTCTGTTGGTGAGTGTTGGTGTTCATGTCCTCCATTCTTTTTGTGTGGTACTGAGGTCAATGATTCTATTTATTCAAATGGTGATCAATCCTCAGGTAAAAATTTCATATTCTTTATTTCCTCTTGTATCAGGAAGAAGTCAACAGCAATGATATTTTAACTTTTAAATCTATCATACATTTGGTTATTCTTTCAAGGACAATATAAAATCAGTTGGAATAATCACCAAACATGTTTGTAAACATAAGTCAATAGAGTAGATGCTTAAATTGAAAGCAGCAGTGTGATAACTCATCAAAGAAAATGGAAAGGAGAAAAGTTCACTTTAATTCCACTGGGTAGCATTAAAATACATTTTTTGCTCTGAGATTATTTGCAAGTTATATTTAAACATACCATCTCAGTGAATATTTATGTGCTGCGAACATGACTCTCCTTTTAGTAGTCAGAAATTTGTGTTCATCTGTCACTCATACTGGCTACTTCAAGACTTATAACTTAGAAGACATCATTGAAACTTTTAGCATCTTTGTTCAAGGATATTTTTTTAGTATACTAAAGAGTATTCAGACAAAATATGTTATAAATTTTATATCTCTATTTCAGAAAAATGCAACAATATTAATCCAAGAATCGTGAATTGCTAGTTTTGGAAGGAGGTTGTGTGCAGATGAAAAAATAATATTTTAGGATATAAAGTATCTATCTTCCAGATAAAAAGCCTCACATTATTTAATTATAAATAAACTCTTTACAATTGCAAAGGTACATTTTAACACATTGCATGGGTCACATGATATTTTCATTGCCATGTTACAGAAAAAGTTCTTATATAGTACAAGAGCTTTTAAATATTATGTATTTCAGTTTACTACTTAACATTCAAAACCATATTAGTAGCATTTAAGTTAGCAAGATACACTGATTCTTTTTATTGTTTTCTTAGTTTCTACTTTATTGATGTCAGCCCTCAATATGATTATTTTCTGGTATCTACTACTCTGGCATAATTTTGTTTGTTTCTTTCTTTTTATCAAGAGCTGTAAGTTGTGATTTTAATTTTCTAGTGTGACTGTTCTCTAGTTTCTCCATGTGGTCAATTAGTGCTATGAACTTTCCTCTATCAATGCTTTCAAAGTGTCCCATAAATTTGGGTATGTTGTTTCTTCATTCTTATTGAATTCTAGGAAGTATTTAATTTCTTTCTTTATGTTAACTAAAAAATCTTAGTAGACATATTATATACAGACAATAAAAAAGCTGAGAAAGAAATCACAGAAATATCATCCTTTACAATAGCCACAAACAACATAAAATATCTTGGAGTAACAACAACCAAACAAATGAAAGTCCTATATAATAAGAACTTTTGAGTATTTAAAGAAACAAATTTAAAGCTATAGTCATGAAAACAGCTTGGTAATGACACAAAAATAGATAGACCAATGGAATAGAAATGGAAACCCTGATATTAACCCACACACTTATGAGCACCTGAGTTTTGAAAAAATAGCTAAAGTTATACAATGTAGCAAAGAAAGCATCTTCAACAAATGGTGCTTCAACAAATCCAGCATTACAGGATACTGACTGTTAGAAGACTGAAGATAGATCCATGCCTATCGCCATGCACAAAACTTAAGTCCAATTGGATCAAAGACCTCAACATAAATCCAGCCACACTGAACCTCTTATAAGAAAAAGTGGGAGATACCCTTGAAAGAGTTGAAAGAGACCACTTCCTGAACATAACATGAGTAGCACAGACACGGATATCAATAATTAATAATTGGGACCTCTTGTAACTCAAAAGCTTCAGTAACACAAAGGACACTGTTAACAAGGCAAATTTCATCAACCCCACATCTGATGGAGTACTGATTTCCAAAATATAAAAAGAAGCTAGTTACCAAAATAACAAATAATCTAATTGAAAATTGGGGTACAGAACTAAATAAAGAATTTCTCAATAAAGGAATCTAAAATGGCTGAAAGATACTTGAGAAAGTGATAAACATTTTTAGCTATCATGGATTGGCAAATCAAAACAACTCTGAGATACCATCTAACTCCTGTCAGAATGGCTAAAATCAAAACACCAAAGACAGTTTTTGCTGGAAAGGATGTGGAGAAAGGTACACACACCTCCACTGCTGGTGGGAGTGCAAACTCATACAGCCACTTTGGAAATCAGTATGGTTCCCCAGGAAAATGGGAATCAGTCTACCTCAAGATTCAGAAATTCTACTCTTAGTCATATACTCTAAAGATGCACATTCATATAATAAGGACATCTGTTCAACTGTGTTCATAGCAGCATTATTTGTAATAGCCAGAACCTGGAAGGAACCTAAATGTCCCTCAACTGAAGATTGGATGTAGAAAATGTGGTACATTTACATAATGGAGTGATACTCATTGAGAAAAACAAACAGTGGAATCTTGAAATTAACAGACAAATAGATTGTACAAGAGGAAACCATCCTGAGTGAAGTAACCCAGTCACAAAAAACAAACATGGTATGTAGTCACTCATATGTGGATTTTAGACATAGAGCAAGGATTACCAGTCTTCAATCCACACTGCTAGAAAAGCTAGGAAAAAAGACAGAGGGGAAAGGGACAAGATCTCCTGAGCAAATTAAGAGCATTGAGGGAGGGGAGAGGGAGTTAGGAGAAATAGAAGGGGAGAAGAGAAGAAGGAGAGGAAAACCAGAGGGAGCAGGAAGATTGAGTCAGAAAGAGCAACAAAAGAGATACCATAATAGAGCAAGCCATTAAAGAGAAATCTGGTACTAGGGAAATGTCCAGATATCTACAAGAATGATCCCAACTAAAAATCTAAGCAGTAGTAGATAGGCTACCTTAAATTTCCTTCCCCGATATTGAGATTGATGACTACCTTATATGTCATCCTAGAGCCTGTATTTAGTAACTGATGGAAGCAGAAGCAGACACCCACAGCTAAACATTGAGCCAAACTACTGGAATAAAGGTACCAGAGAGGGAAGTGTGATGAGCAAAGGGGTCAAGGCCAGGCTGGAGGAATCCACACAAATAGCTGACCTGAGCAAGGGTGATCTCATGGACCCCAGTCTGACAGCTGGGAATCCATCATAGGACCAACCTAGACCCCCTGATCATGGGTATTAATTAGGAGGACTGGTCAGTCTATGGGGCATATGTAGTGGATCAGTATTTATCTCTAGTTATGTATGGACTTTGGGAGCCCATTCCACATAGAGGGATTCTCTCTCAGCCTAGATACATTGGGGAGGGATTAGGACTTGCTCCAAATGATGTGATAGACATTGAAGATCCCCTATACAAGACTTCAACCTTCTTGGGTAGCAGAAAGGAAATGAGATTAGTGTTGTGGTGGGGCCACGGGAGGAAGGGAATAAGAGGGAACTAGGAGTGACATATAGAAAAAGCTTGTTTCAAATTTAAAAAAAAGTTAGCAAGGCACATCATAATTTACCCCAAATAACAAATTGTTACTAGTTTAAAATTCATACTACCTCTCCATTGTATTTATATCCAATGTTTCCTTGTTTTCAAAGATCCTAGATACTGTTATATCTTTGTGTTTTTACTGGTTTAATTGTTATGCTATTTAGACCTTGTTTAAGGATGACCCTAACAGGTTTGGGATTGTTTTTGAATATTTATAGTAACCCTGTTTTATATTTGTCATCCTGCTTTGTATTTTACTCTTGAACACACCAACAACTTACTTATCCACCATCATTGAGACCTCATCTAGTACCTGTTGGAAACAGAAGCAAACACCCACAAATAAATACTGAGTTGAGCTAGAATCCAGATGCAGAGAGAGAGAGGACAAGACCAGGTTGCAGAAGACACATAAAGGCAGCTGACCTGAACAAGGAAGAGCTAACAGGCCCAAGACTGATAGCTGGGAATCCAGCATGGGACTGACTCAGACCCCCTGAATAGGGGTCTCAGCTAGAAGGCCTGAGCACTCTAAGGGACATCAGAGAGTGGAACCAGGATGTATCCCCGGTGCACAAAATGTCCTTGCAGACACATCCCCCATGGAGGGGTAACTGCCTTAATCTAGAGACAGGAGAGAAGTCCTAGTCCCTACTTCAAATGACTTGACAGATTTACATGACCCCACCTAGATGGCATTGCCCTACATATGGAATTGGGGTGGGGGGATGAGAGGGGGGGTGGTCAGGGTGCATGTGAGGGGGAAAAGAGTGTAGGAGGGAGAGAGGAAGGGAGGGTAGAAGGGAGGGAGGGAGAGAGAGGGAACTGGGATCGACATGTAAAATAAAAAATTCTAATAAAATATAATAATGTAATATTTTGATATTATACTGTTTCTGCCACATACTAAAAAACTGTTACCAATCATTGACTTTGATGAGTATAATTTTTTTCAAAAGATGGCATTTTTCTATGGTTGATTAACTGTGAAGCAAGAAACATTTACTTGTTTGTCCCCTCATAGTACATGTACTGTTACACATGTACTATGTATAACAGAAGACTGAGAAATGGGTCTCCAACTTCAAAAATTTTAGCGTTTACTTTTCTGAGAGATTTATTTTCCAAGTGTCTTTGATTTTTTTGTATCAACATATATTCGTGAATATCAATTGTGTAATATGCCAGTGTGATCTAATAGTATGACTTGTTTTATTGTTAAAGCTGTTAACACTTTTATTATGGAATATAAAAGAGGCCACAAATAAACCCACACAGCCAATACCCACCCATCTTATTTTTCAAAAGTGTCATTGTGATACTTTGGAAAATAGAATGGTGCATTAACCAATTGAAATTTGGTGGTTAAATTTATAACTACCAATAGAAGAATAAAACTATTTTCTTTATCTTACACTGAACAAAAAGCAATCACAAATAGACTACAGCCTTAATTATAAGATCTGATGCTTTAAAACTGCTAGATGAAGTCCCAGGAAATTCAGTCCCAGAACTAGACATGGTGAAGGACTTTCTTAAATGACAAATTGTAATATGGTTCCCTAGAAGAACAGAATGTATAGAATGAGTGTATGTACAACATATACATACATACACACACACACATACACACACACACACAAATAGCATTTATTAGAATATCCTACAATCAGTGGTCCAGTTAGTCCAACAATGGCTGTCTACCAATGGAGGTTCCAAGGCTACATTAGCTGTTCATTTCACAAGACCAAATGAGTTATCCAGTGTTCAGATTTCCAAGAATTGCAGAGTAAGGGTCTAAAGTCAGTGAAAGAATGAAATCTGTAGTAAAAGAGATAGCAAGCAGACAAAGAGAGCAAGCTTCTTTCATTCATGTACCTGTATAATATAATGTATGTGGCAGCAAAATGTATGGCCCCGATTAAGAGTTTGTGGTCTGAGATATTTACACCATTCCTTATGTGGCTATTTTTCTGCCTTGTGGTTTTGTCTCATTATGTGAGCTCTCAGCAACTGCTCCTTTGTTATATTTACCTGCTCTCATAGACTTTAACTCTCTGAAACTATATGTCCCAAATTAAAGTTTTTCTTTTATTGGTCATGGTGTTTTATCATAGCCCTAAGGAATTAACTACAATAGAAGTTGATACCAGGGATTATGATTCTCTTGTGAGACAACTGTGATGTAGCAACAATGCGAACTGCTGAGGCCCAAGTACAGAGGATTCAGAAGGGAACAATATTAGCAACTAATGTAGATGTTCACTATTTGAGGTTTCAGAAGTCTCTATCTTTTAGTATAGGTGTTGTTGTTCTTTTGCTGCAGCTAATTCCTATAAAACACAAACATGAGACTCAGCGCCCACATGGAGTTTATTGAGAGAGGGGAGAGAGAGGGGGTAGCTGGTGGCCAACCGAAAGCAGGAGAGAGAGGGAACAGAGAGAGAGCAAAGAGAGAGCAAAGAAGCAGAGAGGCAGAGAGAGGCAGAGAGAGAGAAGCACTTGGTGGCACTTGCTTTAAAAGAGGCTTGTGCATGCGTAACTGAGTCCTCTGGCCACCAGGTAAAGCTGACATAGGGATGACATGGCCATAAGCGTCCCGCCCATCGTTGGGGCGGGGGTCAGCTGGCTGCTAGTTCCTAACAGGTGTGGTGAATATTTGTCTCCTCAAATTGCTTTTTTCTTGTTCTGTAACATCTTGGAATAAATTGTTGAATTCCTGTTTTAAATGGTCACTTGGTAGAGTATTTAAATTACTTTGGATAATTTTTGATAAATACTTAATGCTTTCTGCCATAAATAGCAGATATTTTAAACATCCTCACCAGCTTTTCTTTTGTCTTAAATTCCAGTTGCTGCAAACATCTCTCTTCAGAGAAGTTCCATGACTTATAAGATTGTTTATACCTGAAATACACAGAAGCATCAACCAGTGGATTTCTGAATCTATTGGTAGTAGTAGAACTTGAATATACCATGATAAGTTTCTGTACATAAACACATTTAGTAAGTGTAGATATGTAAACCATAATAAATTGTAAAATTTATGATACAATTTTGTTATGAAAATATATGAAGGTGTATATGTGCTTCTCCAAGACAACTTAAAAATGACAAATGGTTACATGTTATGCACAAAGGGGATGGAACAAAGACTTTGTGACAACCAGTTAGGACCAAGCAGAACAACATAAAATTCCGTCATGGCATTGAGACTGCTACACTGGATAAAATGTCTGAATTGTTTCCTTGTTCGATTTCCCACTATATCTATTTGGTCAAAGAAGACTGTATAATCCAAGGTGAAGGGATGGACAATGGAGTTCCATAGCGTTATAGCCCACAGGGGACTTTTCTGTCTTGGTAGAAGGCTTATAGTTGGTTATTCCATGGCATTTTTTATTTGATGGCTGATTTTTTTTTAATGTACCTGTGGTATTTTCACAATTACTTCTTTACTGGAATAGATTTTTCTTTCTTTTTTTTTTCTTTTTTCAATACTCTAATTCATCCTCCAATTGGTGTGTTTAAAATATATTTCTTGAAATGACACATTTTGTTTTTGTCTATTTGTGTTCTCTTTCACAAAAAGATGAAAACTAGAGCTTGCTAAAATAGAATGACTTACCATTCTCCAACTGGTAAAATTTTTGCAAAGCCTCTCCTATGATGGAACAAGAAGTTCTTACTCAGAAGGCTTTGTGATCAGTCTGCTTCCCTTGCATAGACAAGGGTGATTTTTTTTTTTTTGTAGGTATGTATTGGAGAAATCACACTGGGTTCTTGGGAATAAAATTACAGATGTCTCTTTTAAGAGTGGTAGTCCTGAAATTACTCAACCTCATGCTTGGCTATTGTCAGTCTCCAGCTCTTCATCAAACTTACCAATAAGTTTGTCCCTAATTTCAGTGGCATTTGGTTTTCTGTCAGATAAACAGAAGTAGACAGTGTCTCTGAATTCATGTGGCTTATTCCACCAGTTGTTTACCATACAAAATGAGTCTTCTTACAGGGAAAGAAAAACACTGTGTTTACCCTTGTTGTCCTATTTTAAATAAAGGAGAAATGACTTCTAAGGTGATGGCATAGCTCCCTGATAAAAGTCTTGCTTTACATGTACAAGTCATTGGTTTAGTCATTTAAATTACATTAAGAAGGATAAGAAGATGCTCTTTTATGCAAGATCTAGCAGTGTACTATAATTGTACATTTTAAGAACATTATTCATATTGTACAGTGCCTGATAAGTACATATATGTCATGTACTTTTCTTCCTGCAAAACTAAATTAATGACATCACTAAAATCTATGCCTTCATCCAGTTGTCTGAAAATTAGTGAGAACATACTGCACCTCTTTCTCATATGAGGTTCAAAAATATTCACCAATCTTATGGTTTATGCAAACAGTGTTCTCAGCTGTAAAGAACTCTCCATCTTCTCTCCAATCAGGGTCCTTAGGCACAAATAATATCTGTACTCAGTAAACAACAAGATCATTTCCCACAGCTGCAGATGCCTGTCAGTGTGCTACAGCTAATGGGAGAGAAGATTTGTAGAAATAACACAGATTAGAGACAATTCCAATATAACAAGTGTTGGAATACAAATAGTTGAAAAAGATGCTCCTGGCTTCTTTTTTAAAAGATATTTTTCAAAGTGGTAAACATTCCCACTTTATTATTTTGTCTGCAGGTATTCTCTGATATTTGTTAGAGAAAATCATTGTAATACTTGATTATATCTTGTGCATATGATGTTAAGCTCAATATGAAACTATTCTTCAGGTGCAATGAGATCACAAATTGCCATACATTCTCAAAAAATTGCAAGAATTCTTCAAAAGTTTTATATATCTGTGATAGAATAATCACAAATACTATATCTTGTGCAGATGATGAAATTTTCATAATTAATGTTTATTTCTTAAGTACTATAAAAACGTACTAGTAGACAGAATCCATAGAGAAAACAGTAGAATCCCTATCCAATATTCTTGTCCAGAATGTATAGAAGGAAGAAAAACAAAAAAAAAAAAAAACCAAAACAAAAAAAACAAAAACAAAAAAACAAAGCTTCAAAATTGACTTTAGAATAACATTATCTTGGAAACAATTCTCTTCACTGACAAGTGTATAAGTTCCCCATGAGGTGATTTAAGTAACTGGAAGTGAGCAACATGTGTTAATGATGAGTTAAATAGCTCACTTACCTGTCACTTCTCAGAACAGTGAAACTGCCTCACCATGTATAGCTGTACTTTCCATCACAGAGAGCAAATTTAAAATAGAGTATAAAAAAAATCACAAATCAGCTGTAATACAAGATCTTTGCTGTTTCTTAATTCCAGATATTGGATTCAAGTTTATTTTCCTATACTCCTTTGACTACCAGTTTATATCATGTTCTCTAGCTCTTTCTATTTCCCAGTAGAAACATTTCTAGAAAATAATTTACAATTACATTTCACAGTATAAATTATCATTTCATTGTGGTCTTTTAACATATTGTTCTGTGCTTGTATGAATGGTTTCCAAAAAGTATGTTGTAGGGTGACTTGTTAAAAGCATGTCATTAAAGTGTAACTATCTTATTAGATTCAGTGTACACCCATTCTTGAAATCAGTACAGTTATAAAGTTTTTCCTTTGCCCCTGTATAGTATTATGTTCCCTACTTTGAATCTCTGTAGGAATTGATTTTCTTAATATAAATCATTGATTTTCATTTAAAATAAGGCACTACCCACATTTTGCTCTCATACATTCTAGGCATTTGGTAATACCTCCAGATTTTCTTAGTTGCCTGGTGAGTGGAGAATGGAGAAGGTTCTAATAACATTGATGGGGTATGACCGGAAGTTCTCCTATATCCCCTCTACCATGCAGGGCATGCACCCTCCCACAAACGCCAAACATCTGACTCAAAAATTTAATAGGGCTGAAAGGATGTGCTAGAAAGATATTGAAAATTAATTTAAATTAGGTTCATGTGAAAAATTATCTAAAACTTTAATTCTCTTAATAATGTCATGATTATGTAGAGACGCTTCAAACCCTTTGCCAAAGCATATTTTCCATCTAGTATTTGATCCATTAAGATTGCTGATGCACTATTTATGAAAGCATTAACAGTATCCACCTAACTATTTCTTCTTTCTGTTTCTAGTAATGGATATTTCTTGGCTCGGATGTTAGTAGTACTTCACATGAATGGTTTTAGCAGTAGCATTTGGCAGCCTTCTCCTTTGCTCCATGGGTAGATCTGAGTAGCAGATTATTGATGATATGATCAAAGCCATGTGTACTGGTATCTATTCTCACCTACTAGTAAGATAACAAGAACCATTAAATTGAGTGTAACAGAAGAAATTTTTGATAACTCCTCTTGGGATAGCTAATTCGATAATGTAAATAATACTTTGTAGATATTACAACCTTGATTAATAGTCTAAAAATATAGATGGATACTGGTGAGATAACACAGTAGGTAAAGATTCTTACCTGTAAAAGTAAAAGTTTAGAAATGAAATCTAAGGAATCCACATGGCAAAGGATGAAAACTACCTTCTCCAGATTGTCCTTTGACCTCTACTCATGCACCATGGCATACCACACACACATAATTAAAGCAAATTGATAAAGAAGAAACCTAGGATCTTTGATAAAGTCACTATTTGTTAAAATATTCTGCATAAAGAGGTAGAAATTTATACTGCAGTACACTATTCAATGTCATTTTTGATGGACTTTTGCATACCAAATCTTGTTCATTCTTGTATATCATGGTTAAAGGAAGATCCTCTCTGTGACTGATGTCAAATATGAAGTACCCCCTAAACTCCTCCTTTGCCTAAATTTTTCTTTAAATTTAATCCTTAATACTTTATCCTTACAGTGTCACTGTTTAGAAGCAAGCAAGACAAACCATACAACCAGTACCCAGTACTTTATTTACTAAATCATTAACTGATTAATGTTTCCAAACTTGTACAAATACTTAACCTCTGAGGAGCCTTATTATCAGTCTCATTGGGAACAGCATCAAACTCTATATTTCCATACGTTAGATATAAGCAAATATGAAATTTATACCACTTTGTGTCATTTAAAAGGACTATGTACTAGTTTCTTAGTTGTTGAGGTTGTTGTTAACTCTTTGGTAACCCAAAAGGACCAACATATTTTCAGGAAAGTACATGGTGCTGTCAGGAGCAACAGTGTCTCATGTCAACAGAGTACTAATATTAAAACATTTGAATGCCATGTTCTGTATGTCTATGAAGTGATTGAAGATTAAGCATCTATATCTGACTAATCTCATAGGAACAGGAAACATGAGTGAAGATAATCTGTAATACTCAGGAACTTAGCTAAAAAACTGACTAAAACTTCCCTGAGTAAAGCTGGAACAAATACTTAAACAATATAACTATATACATATACATACATATAAATCCCTAAAATAGAGGTAGAGTAGAAATGTCAAGACAAGAGGTAGAACTATAAAGGGCAGCATGATAAATATCCCAAATTGTATCAATATACAAAATGTCTTGAATACAGGAAAAGTATACATACATAGAATATGGTAAAAATAATGAGCATAAAACATCATAAGTGGAAAGATTTCACACAATATAACAAAATATAAACTTAGTTTTACATAGCTTACCACATATAAGAATATATAACAATGTAAGCTGTAAAATACTATCTCATACTCAAATTCACAAGAAAATAGGCTAATCTACCTATATCCCATCTAAACCATACCTAAGGAACAGGATAAACAAATAGGCCGAAAAGATGTTTATTCAGGGAGAAATAACTTACAACCCAGACAGATGAACACCAGAAAATTCCACCGGATGCTCTCCTGTCCAAGTCCTGCCAGCAAGAGAGCTTTTACCCTGCTCTTCCTCAGACCTCCTTCCACAGGTCACATCCGCCCATGGCTTCACCCCCAAAGGGCGTGGTCAGTGCCACAGAATGACTATCTCACTACAGACTTCATTTCAGACTGAACACTCCAAAGTCTTTGCACATTAGGTTTCATCTGCTTCAAGAGCAATGTTTCCATGATAACTGAGGTTCTGATCTACAGTGTAGCAGAATATCATTAGCAGTCATTTTAGTGTTATGTATCTTCAGCAGAGCAAAAGTATTTGGTTCTCTTTGGACTTCATGTCTTGATTTATGAGCTGAGATAGCCTTGTTCTGGACTAAGTTTTCAACATTCTTTGTAGGGAACATTATTGAAGACACAGACAGTGGCTAGTTTTTTTTTTCTCAGAATTTAAAAATAAGATTCTTAATGGGAAACACAGTTTGACAAATCTGTTTTTAGCTATAACTATCAGCATCCCATTGTCCCAAATAAGATGAACTAAAACAGGTTAAAAAGTATCTTTCTTTGTGACCCTCATCTCTGGGTTTTGTAAGTACAAGGAACAAAAATTTATTCATTAGACACACGAATAAAATTGATTATCTCATTATGTTTATTTTAATACCTGGTATATCAGCCCGACTTATAAGAAAAATGTTTCCCAGATATATGCCATTAGAAGTAAGTGATGATATGGAAGATGATGGTGATGCCTGTTTGCTGTTACTCAAGTTCAAACTTTATAGTTGTATTTTGTTTGCTTTCTTCTTTTTAGAATTTCTTCTTTTAATTTTTTTTAAATATACACCCATAATAACAGACATATACACAAAGTTACACATGTAATCATCTGGTGGGACTTAAAAAGAAATATGTTTCTACTTTAATTGGGCCTGAATTCAATCAACTGATATTTGAAATAAATATTTTAGAATTATAAATCTCTGCACTTATATTCATTCCTAAAAGTGCTATTTTGTGGACAGTTTATTTCCGCTTTATACTGAAATATTTCTTTCTTTCCATATTTTACTTAGCTATATTACATACTCAATGTTTTCTATAATAATTTAGAATTTATTGTACTTTAAACATATTATTGCATATAATATCCACAAATACTACTTAATATAACATTTCAAAGATATTTTATTTAAAAGACAAAAAGGCCTTCTAACAAAGAAACAGGTACCGGATGCTGATAGCCCAGAGACCTAGTTTAGAGTGAACCATGACTTGTAAAAAGAGGGAACGCAATGATTCCTCATAACATTCATTTATATCATAGACCCAAGCCTACACCAATTGTCATCCAAAAGGCAATTGACAGAAGCAGATGAAATGACCCAGAGTCGAACCTTAGGCAGGAAGGGAAGGGGGAAGGATTGTAGGAGGCACGGATGTTGAGGACGCCACAAGAACACAGCCCAAAGAATGAACCAAGCACGGTGCGTAGAGGCTCACAGAGACTGAAACATTAATCATGTAACCAGTATGGGAATAAGTGAGGTCCTCTGTATATGTTAAGGTTATACATCCTGGTGTTCCTATGGGACTCCTAACAATGGGAATGGGGATGTCTCTGACTCTTTTGCCTGTTTGTGGGACTTTTTCCCTCTTAGTGGGTTACCTCATTCACATATGGCTGTCCCAATATAAGGGTATGTGCCTAGTCTTTTTGTAACTTGTTATGCCATGTTTGATTTGTATCCCTGGAAGCTCTGTTCTTTTCTGAAGGGAAACTGATGAGAAGCTAGTAGATCTGGGAGAAAGAGGAGACTGGGCAAGGGACTGAGATAAGTGGAGGGGGAAACTGTGGTTATGGATGTAATACATGTGAGAAATATAAATAATATTACTAATTATATATACACACATATGTTATCCCCTTGATAAAAGATCTTAAAATCTGTGTTTAAACCTGCTTTATTTTTTTTTATCCTCTAATGCATTTGTTTTTATCCTTCCTCATACTGCAACACCTTAATATAGTTCCTCATGCTGTGGTAATTTCTAATCATAAAATTCTGCTACTTCATAACTGTAATTTTGCTACTATTATGAATTGTAATGTACCTGTGTGTGTGTGTTTTTGTGTTTGTGTGTGTGTGTGTTTTCATCTTCAGGATTTCTGACATGTGACACCAAATTTTCACAACCCACACACATGTTGAGGACCGCTGCTCTAATGTAGTATCTACTTGCATCTACATAGTGGTGACCTCAAACAAGGCAAGTACCTACATCCTCGTAATGTTTTATTGACGATAACTAGAATTAGGACTTTTAGTAGTCCAGCTCTTCTGAGACCAGACAACTAAGAAAGACAGTGGAAAAGATTGATGGCCATGACAGGAGGCCTTGTTGTTATACATTTATGATAGACTTACATTTTAATTATAAATTGTGTTACCTCCATACTGGAAACTTTAGACATTAAGGGGTAATTATGGCCCATTTATACTTACTCATTCAATGTGAACATTCAACAGGGTACATGTTTAACTTAGTAGTTTACTTTTGACTTGCCCTAATATTTCCATGCATACTTTTCAATACTGTTTACTGTCACAGAAAATTATGTAAGCAGAGGCTCTGAGGCTTGAATCAATATTATAAGGAGATATAACATATTACATTATTACATAGGCTTTAAGATTACTGAGGAAATTTGAGCTGATAATACATCTTTCATAGTGAGTAGACTTTAATCATAAATCATGAACTAAATTTCTTATTACATATTCTCTTAGGAACTGTCTTTGTTTTTGAATTTATTTTTTTATTTACTTTATTATTTTACATGTCGATCCCAGTTACCTCTCCCTCTCTCCCTTCCTGCCTCCCTTCCTCCCTCCCTCCCTTTTACCCTCTCTGCCCTTTCACATGCACCCTAACAACCCTCCCTTCCATCCCCCACCCTAACCACCCTCCCCTCCCATTCCCCATATGTAGGGGAATGCCATCCAGTTGGGGTCATGTAGATCTGACAGGTCATGTGAAATAGGGACTAGAGCTTCTCTCCTGTCTCTAGGTTAAGGCAGTTATCCAAACAGGAGCAAACACCCATACATAAACACTGAGTCTAACTAGAACCTAGATGCAGATGGAGAGGACAAGACCAAGCTGCAGAAACACATAGAGACAGCTTACCTGAACAAGGAGGAGCTAACAGACCCCTCAGACTGATAGCTGGGAAGCCAGCATGGGACTGACTCAGGCCCCCCTGAATATGGGTCCCAGAAGCCAGGATGTATCCCTGGCGCACAAAAGGACCTTGCGAACACATCCCCCATGATTTTGAATTTTTTTCAAAGTCTATAAATGTGCAGTAAGAAATGAAGATCTTTAATGGAGTCTTGTTTTTATGGTACTATGTTAAGGCCATTAACCTATTAAAGAAGGATTTTGAAGACCTAGAAAAAGCCTCTGAAACATTTTAAGTGAGCTGATATACATATTATATGAATACATTCATGGAATGTTTGCATATAAAACTAAATAAACAGAAAGCTCTTATTTTAATACAAGGAACACAATTAAATGTAAACTAAATGGCATGTGGTTGTATCAATGTACTTTCTGATATTTATTAGAGATTTATTCTCTAAAACAGGGGCCACATAGTGATCCAAGTCTGTCTGCCATAGCAGGGGAAAGAGTGTTATGGTGGAAGATGTTGGTATCAAATTTTTAGTGAAAATATTTCCAGATAATTATTTTTATTTTTATCAGTTAGTACAGTTGTCTTCTCTTTTCTCATGAATTGGAGCAAGATCTTTCTTTTGCTGTATTTCTAATGTTCAGATATCCCCATATAATTATTTTGTTTATGTTAAGGTTCTGCTTTGTAATCTCCTAGTAGTCTTTCACTATTCTTTTATGACAGTGAATTTCGAAGTCACACTGATGAATATGATAATACATGGATTAAAATGTGCATGCATTTGGTAACCATCTAATGTTTATAAAGAATAAAAAACTTTTAACAGGGAACTATGCCCTAGAAACAGAAAAAATTTCTACATGTACCACATTTTAATGAATGGGTATGACTCACTTTTATGTCCTTTAAAAAATAGACAATGGAAATGGTTTACTTGATAAAAATGAAGTCTCAATACTTGGTTTAATCTCCAGTACCCAAGTTAAATTCTCAATGTGTAGTTTATCCCTAGCGGTATGAACTTTAAGGATCTAACATCATATAGTCTTTCAATTACCCAAACTTAACATTGTCGCAAGTGCTATGGAAGTAACTACTTTATGACTGGTATTAATGCCTGCTCCATGAGGTGGGATACACATTGCTAAAAATGAATAAAACCTGAGACTAGATATTTCATATGCTTAGAAGACACCTAATACTATAATTGTGCTAAAGAAATATAGCAATAAAATAACTAACAATGACATACTGGTATACTTATACAACTGTTTTTTACTCAATTCTTATGAGAGAAGCTTATTCTTGTAGTATATAGGAATTAGCAGTCACTCACAAGTGGACAGCATACAAAGAGTGAGATATTTTGGAGCACTCAGTCCTCAGTGTGGACTTCTTCAAACCCTTACCATCCAAAGCTAGGACATATATACAGAAGAGGGGACAGAAAGATGCTAAGGGGCAGACTTATGACTTTAAGGAAACAGTATCTTTTGTGTAAAATAGGACTGAGACACATAGGAACATACATGACCTCCATTGATTCAAGCCAGACATAGTCCCAGCACTGAGATGAGGTAGACATGGGGTCCATTTCTTAGCCATGAAGTTATGTGCAATTGATCAATGCTGGGAAAGTGAAGTTTTCTGCAATAGAGTGTTACTGGGTATATCATTCATACTCCAAGACATGTCTCACACCCATGAGTGTTTATTTGCTTTTGTTTGTCTTTGAATATGCATATTTTTCACTTTTCTGTTATGATTGTCTGATCTTATTGATTTTGTTTTCTTTTATATAGTTATTTTTAAGTTTGTTTTGTTACTTCTGTGCTGATTTCAAATTTTTGAGATGGAAATAAGTACATGAAATTGAGTGGTTAGGGATTTGGAGAAGTATGTGAAAAATTATGAGAGGGGAATAAATATAATCAAATTATATTGTAAAAAATATATCTTAAATAAAACTAAAGAACATGATCAGTATATTAGTGTTATCATATACATCTCCAATCACTGCCTATACCTAAAATTTTAACATGATGGTGTAGTTCCACAAAATTTTATAAATAACATATTTTATGTTATTTATTCCTTCTTGGTATGACTTCTATTTATTTGTATATTAATTTATTTTAATAGCATATATTTGTACTATGTTTATTTCAATTTCCATTGTATTTGAGGATGCATTTATTCAGGACTTTTATTCTGCAGAATAAAGACATTAGATATTGAGCTCAGTGTGGGTATAAGGTTAATGGAGTAATTTTCTGTCATTCTGTGGATAAATGGTTCTAACATGATTTATTTTGTTCTCAAAATCTAGAAATATCAGAATGAAAACAGACTTAGGACGATGGGGAAGCTAAAGTGTTCCTCCGAAAATATCAAATGCAGAGTGGAAGTTGTCCTTCTGGAATTATTCCAAAGCTATTTAAGGATATTTGAGTATTTATGCCACAAAATCAAATAGACATTGTTGATTCTGTGGGAGAGCTATATCCTTTGATTAAGACCTTGGGAAGAGAGGGATAGAGGTGACTAGTATTCCTAAACATTTGGATAAAAGTTACATATAGACTCCCATCTCTCTCTCTGTTTCTCTCTTTCTCTTTCACTCTCTCACAGACATTCCAACATACATACACAGAGAGAGACAGAGAGATAATGACACACTTAGACTTTAGAGAGACAGAGAGAACAGGTTTCAGAAGATATACTACACATAAAAAGACAGAGATAGGATGAGGGAAGACCAGCTATGACAGTAACAGCTAACTTCTCAATGAATACCATAAAGGAATTGTAAAGAAACAACAGATCTTCCACACACTTTGAATAAAATTTTAACCTTTTATTAGATTTGATAGAGGAGAGTGACAAAAGACATTAGAGTAAAACTTATTTCTTCATAGTTATAAATATCTGTTCTCGTGATCCACTATGTGTTGTTTACAGATTAAGAAGATATTTGAAAAATAGAATGTTTGTTACAGAATATGCTGAAGTTGTGATACTTATTTTTGTATTCATTACTGAATATTCAAATTGATTTTGTAGGTCTGGAATTTAGAGAAGTCGTTATTGACATAATGTCAACATTGCTACCTACAAGTTGTCTTTAAAATTTGGTGCTTAAAAATTATCAAACCATTTGAATCTACAGTAAATATATTTTTACTACTTACCCTGTATGAAAACATAAATTTTATCAAGTATTCTAGAACCACTTACATTCATTGAGGGGTACTGATGTTTGAAAGTTCTCATAAGATATTGCAAGTCACAAATTTATTAAAAATTTCATAGTGTTAGCGAATATGGGATCCCAGAGGATGCACTGACAGTTGCTGATGATGGAGAGATTTTTGGGTACAGTTGCCAAGTTTCCTCTTTGAATTGCACAGAATGCATTCATCTTTAATTTATGAACCACTCAGCTCTGCATATGGCATCTTTGTTTTGGAGAATTTCCAGTGGAGTCATCCACACCTCAGTACTCAGATTAGCACGTATGGTTGTATTAGCTACTAATGCAGGTGCAACTACTAATTAAGTATTTTAAACTTGTGTGTATGTGTGTTTGTGTAACATTCATGTGGCTGCCTGAATCTTACTTGCATACTGATATTATACCAGAATGTTTGAATTTTCTTCTATTGCCACCAAGACCTCTGAGTCTGACTCGTTCCAGCCACAACAATGGTAGTAAAACCATGACTAACCAAACTAACCTGTTTTTACTTTTTTTTTCTTTAGACAGGGTTTGTCAGTGTAGCTTTAGAGTCTGTCCTGGAACTCACTATGAAGACCAGGCTGGCCTCACACTCCCAGAGATCTGTCTGACTCAGCCACTGTCTCCCTGCTCAATTAATTTCTTAGAAAAGGTGATCATGAATGCAGTCAATGCAGGGGAGAAGAGCCTCTCAAATATAGAATTCAACACTTTCATGGAACATTTTTGCTCAAAAATAAGATTGAATTTCTCTGAACAGACATAAACTGTCTGGTTACCATCCTATAACACTACCCTTAAATTTCTCCTCTATAAAATTCTGCTTCTACTTCCATTTTGTTATTGTATTTTGGATATAGTCTTCTAGCACTCATCACTTAAGCAATGTCCAGCTTAAAGCCCTCATTGAATGTCCCTTCCCTTTATGTGGGTATTTATGTCCTCCCACATTTTGTCCAAACTGAAGATGATCCATCATTCATCAAGAGGTTAGATGCTCTCTCATTAATTAAGCACACTGTAGTTTCCTTATTCTCAATAATCTTTATCTCCCAAGAGTTTATTAGTATCTCTAATTCTTAAATTATTGTTATTTTTGAGTGTACAACAATTTTTCCCTTCTGGTTCTCTAATCTACAATTTTTTGTCAAGCACAGATTTTGTTTATCATTTTAGTTCTTTTTCTGTTGTTTAACACTTACAAATCAAAGAGAATCTTTGCTACTATTACAAATAAACTTATGAATGAATTGATAAAATGATCATTTAACCTCATACCTCATGTCTTCTCTTGAAAACATAATATCACAGTATATTTTTAGGTCTTAAAATATGTGCTCTGGGTATGTCTTCCTTCTTTCCTCCTGCCTTCTTACTTTACTAGCAGCGTTTTGAGAAATCAGACTCTTCTAAAACTCACTGAGGATGTAGTTGAGGATGGCCTTAAACTAATGTTACTTTTTTTTTCCCACTTCACAAGTGCTGGAATAACAGTGTACTTTCCTGATCCGCTTATTTTTTCAATGTGTTATAACAAATACATTAACAAATGACTCAAAAATTAAACACAGCATTGACATATGCACAGTTATTTCAGTAAATATTATTTTTACAGCATTATTAGGTCATGGGAGATTATAATTTTTATTATTACAGATATTTTATTTCCAATATAAATCTTTACATACATTATCTTCACAGCAAGCTGATTTTAGTGTACTTAAATTCTCTTGCAATCTTTAAGAGAGAACATTTGATGTATGTCAAATATCCTTTTGATAGAAGTGATATAAATATCCAATTGCATTTTGATTGAATTTTGCATAGTAAGGATCTTGCCTTTGAACAATGCTGAGACAGCACAGTATCAGTATAATTGCATTGACATCATAGCAGTTCCTTGGCAGCAATTGTGCTCTCAATAATGCAAATCTAGTGCATAATTAAGGTAGAGAATACAGCCATGATCAGCAATATGCCTTCTCTGGAGCCTATATGATGTCCCTGTATTATTGCTAAGAGAGCAGTGATTACAGCCCATGAAGTCTAAGGGCAGCATGTAATGGGCAATGTGTGAAATCACAAGTGATGGAAACTGTCATGGGCAACAGCTGCTTGTTTCAGTTTCTTTAGATGTTTATTCACAAAATACTTATTGCTCTTGTTATTCTTCTTGGATGCTATGGGTACACAATGCAGACAGGAAATTAAAAGTGAACGCCAATAAAAACAATTTGCTGCCTTTCAAATTGCATTAAATCAAATCACTGGACAACTTTGAATCTTATAGACAATTTGTTAATTTATAATGCATACAGATTGCTGTATATTTCATTAATGTGCTATGCACATTCTTTAACAATACTGAGAGCAAATATGGTGTCATATCATACACTTCTAGGCTGCTTTATGTCATTTGTAGTCTAAATTATTTGAAATTCTATTACAGTTTACTCATAAATTAAAAAAAGCTATGTTACTTAGTATTGTGTTTTAATAGATTTAAGTCAGATAGTGTAGAATTATATTGGGTTTGATGTCTCTTCAATTGCAGATATAAAAATAATTAGTTATTGTCCTTTGTAAATAGGCTATAGAATACAGTAATATCAATTAACTTAAGAATCAATTAATATTAAATAAAATGTCTTTCAAGGCACAGTTGTGGCCTTGCTTACTACTGAATGTCTAATAGCTAATACTTCCTGGTGGCCCCAATGTATCTATCAAATACATTTCTTTCAAATTGATTTATTTAGTAGTATAAGTGTAATATTAACAACATCTCAAAATAAAGGTTCTGTTTAGTTCTTTAGTCCATTTTAATTGTTTTTTTTAAAAAACTTATGTTAATTTTTATAAATTCTTGCTATATAATAGATATTAAGTTTTCTTAGGATATATAGCTGGAAAGATTTTTTTTTATCATCTTGAGGGATCCTTTTTACTCCATTGATAGTATTTCCTTGTTTTACAGAAGCTTTCTATTTTAATGAGGCCACATTTGACAAGTATTGTTCTTATGTCCCTCATGACTAAAAACCTATTTATAGTCTACCTGCTAAATATATTTTCTCCTCTAGTAGTTTCAGAGAATAATGTATTATGTGCAAATACATTTGTGATTTAGAATTGTGTTTTCTACAGGGAGATGAACAAAGATTTAGTTTCATTATTCTTTATGTTGACATCTCAGTACATAGATATATAATGGTTGAAAATGTTATTTCCAATGTATAGTTTTGATATTTTTTAAACTCAGGCACAGGTAATAGTGTGTATTTATATCTGGCACCTCTATTCCCCTCCATTCTATTGAAATAAATACCTGCTTTCTGTCAGTACTGTGTTTTTTGCTACTATGACTCCGATATAATACTTAAAATTGAGTGTGGTAATATCCATTGCAGTATGTATTTTATAAATGATTCCTTGGTTCTCTTTGGACTTTTTGTTCCCCTATTAATCTTAAAATGTTTTATTTTCTTGTTTAATGATGATGTTGGAAATTTGATTGCCATTGAATTAAGTGACTAGATTTCTTTTGGTAAATGGCCACTTTTGTAATATAAACATTTTTTTTCTGACCCATAAGCAAGAGGTATCTTCCCATTTCTGGTAACTTCCTCAGTTTATTTCTTCAGTGTCTCACAGTTTTAATGATCCAAATTGTTCACATTCTTGTTCAGTCTTATTGCTAAGAACTTCTGTGGGAGCTATTGCAAAAATTTAATTTTTACATGCTAATAATTGGTATATGACAAATCTGCTGTCTTTTGTTTGTTGATTTTGTAACCTACTAGTTTGTGTAAAGTATTTCTCAGCTTTAATTTTTCCCCTTTGGGTGGAATGTTTAGAGTCTGTTATATGTAAGATCCTATCATCTACCCACACTTTAGCTAGTTCTTCTTCCATTTGTAACATTTTATTTCCTCTACTTGACTTACTGCTCTAGCTAAGACTTCATGTTGACTGAATGGAGTGGGTTTAATTGTCTTGTTTCTTATCTTGGTTGGGATGCTTTGAGATATTCTCCAATTAACATGGTGTTGGTTATACGGTTTTTATATCACTTTCATTGTGTTGCAATATGGTCCATTCTTGACTACCATTTCCATGACTTTTATTATGAAGTGATATTGATATTTCTCAAAAGCCTCTCTTCTGGTTCATCTGAAACAATTGCATTATTTATATGATTTTTATCCTTGCTATCACTTTGATGATATATTGCATCTACTAGTTATATATGTTGAACTACCACTGAGTTTCTGGAATTAAACCAACTTGATCATAAAGCTGGTCATTGTTGTAGTTATTGGATTTATAGTGAGGTAGTATTATGGAATGCTACTGAAATTATTATAAAGTAATTTAATATGATAACAAATAATAAATTATTTAGCATAAGGGATCAATCATATAGTATTTATTACATGAATACTCTCTGGAATTACAGAGCTATTTTGTTATTTTATAATGAATTTAGAGTTTCCATAAAATATGCTGCTGTATTTCAAGCTTCAATATATGTTATGAGTTTAGGCTGCATTGGGCTGCATACAAAATTTCAAGCCAGTCTGACCTACAGACTGACATATTGTTTAATTATGAAAAGAAGAATTAAGTAAAAGTAAAAAAAGAAAAAAAAAGTTCATTAGACCATACACTTAAAATATGTTTTTCAAGTTTAGAAATACAAAGTAAGATATAGCTACACTACTTATCCATGTCATATTTAGAACATGCCAAACAAATAACTAAATGTACTTGATAAAACTTGTTAAATTAAACAATACATACTTTTGCTGAATAAACGTTGTGCCTTGTTTTTTCTATAAATAATATATAGTTTATGAAATGTTTCATCAGTATTTTCTCACCTAATTCCAATTAAAATATTTCACTATAACTATTCACTCCATAAGAGCAATTGTAATTCAATGCAGCAATGAGGTAAAATAAGCAAGATGATCCTAAAACACATTTTCCACAAAAGTTAACTTCACAAAGAGACAGCAGTAGACAAATACAAATCATCATATAGCCTACAGCAAAATAGAGACAAGATCAAGCTACATACTAGATAGATACTCTGGAGAAAAGGGAGGAACACAGTATCAGCATATGCCTGTTTAATCATATTCCTGCAAACTACATGCATATTGGAACTTGAAAATTAGAGTTTGGATTCCCTGAGTTTGGAGAGCTGCTATGGAAAACAGTGCAAATAAACAACTAAAATGGAAGAGACTGTGCACTCTAGCCAATGCTTGTTCTCATCAGCCATGCCATACTTTCTTGGTCAGGTAAAGTATAATCATCCCATGTAATATGAAGAATAGTCATGGTTACATAAACTTTAAGTACTCTACAGTTAGTAATTTATAAATCAAGCATGACACTAAAAGCATTTCATGCTGGTTTTAATATATAATACATATTATTTAATCCACTATTTTAGTGCAACAGATGTATAGATAAGTGTATTTCACATTATAAGAAAGAAGCAGATTGCAATGTGTGTGTGTGTGTGCGTGCAATTTTAATATATATTATATTCTACACCAACTTAAATGGAGAAAAATCTCAAAGCAGTTACAATGAAATCAGGAACAAAACAAGCTTGTCCACTCTCTCCATATCTATTCAATATAGTGATTGATGACTTAACTAGAGAAATAAGAGAAATGAAGGACACTAAGGATATAAACATCGGAAAGAAAGAAGGCAAGTATCTCACTTTGCAGATAATTTGTTAGTATACATAAGTAATCTAAAAATTCCAACAGGAAATCCCTATTGCTAATAAATATTATCAGAAAAGTAGCTGATTACAAAATTAATCCATAAATAAGTATCCTTTCTTATACAAATTACAAATGGACTGAGAAAAGAAAACATCTTTTGCATTGAACACTATACAGCTTCAAAATAAAGATGTATACAAAGAATTATAGATATATATAAAAGATTCATTTTTGGAACAGTCTTGATTTAACATAAAACATTACCATAGAATAATTTCAAACAATTTAATATTAGAGAAAATACACATGGAGCAAGAAACAGAATATATTATAAGAAATAAGAAAGTTTTTCATATATTCATAAATTTACATTTGCAAAATATTTCTGTATATATATAAAATGAGTTTGTATTTTGCCACATTTTAGATTTCATACAGATGTTAGGGAGAAAGTATATTAAAATAATCTTCTGCAAGGTATGTTCCTCAACAACATCAAATCTTGTTTCATTGGGTTATGTTTTTGCAACTCAGGTTCTGGCTCATGCTGTGATTATATACTACCAAAGAGAATGTTCAACCATATCTATGTTCATTTTCTCTCTAGTAATATAATATCCATATACCGATGAAATTTAAAATATTATATTTATTTTGAAATGACTTCCTAATTTAAAAACCTATCATTTCCATGTTTTGTATTAAATAAACATTTTACTGTTTTATAATCAGATATATAGAAATATCTACCTATACTCAATAGTTTATATGACAGGGAAAAAAGTTCCACCAGTTTTCTGTGTCATCTTTGTGTTTTGCTGAAGGAGTCATTTCTTGGCTAGGAAGTCTATAACTATAGTCTTATTACTATTCATTATTTAATGGAATGATAGTGCTATTGGCCAATCATAATTTGTGCCAAGATGTCCCCTGTTACTTTATACTCATATATTTACATTTTGAGGGTTTGTAGAGTAAACTACAGTTCACAATTCTCTTTCACTGAAAGAAAATGTAATTATTATATAAAAAGTTTGATGTAGTAGGAAGAAGAGAGTAATAAATGGCCTGTCACAATGATAATTTAGTAATAAATTTGGGTATAGGTTGAAATGAATTCAGTTTAATCAGAAATATTGATTTCCCTCGTTATTCATTCACTTAAAGGAGAACTTATTTCCTGCTTCTGCAGTTCAAAAAAAAATTGCTTCTATGTGTATTCTGGAACCATTAACCCCCACTTACTTGAGAGACATAATTAACTTGCATGTTAAGGACAGCTAATATCATGTATAAACTAATCATTTTAGCTTCCCTTTGAATAATGATTTCATAGAAATTGCCTGTACAATAAAGTAGTTTCATGCTCGGCAAAAAAAAAATCTATTTTTTAAAATTTATTGAAATTGTCTTAGTGAAATAGAAACTGCATCAAATATTCACTATAATCAAAGAAGTAATTAAATTTAATTGAAAGCCTGGTCATAAGGAGCTATTGCATATTAGAAAACAACCAAAGATACAAGAAAAAAACATGTTTTATTTATTCCATTATTCTCAGATATAAAATTAACACAATTGAAAATCTATTCACATTCACTTTTGTTTATTACCTAGAATTGAATTTACTGAGCAGAACACTGATAAAGTGGAACACAATATTTTCTCTATGAAAATACTTTATACATTACTTTTGTTTCAGTGTTTAACTTAAATGATAAATATTTAAGAGCTTTCAATATTTTGTACATACAGTTCTTCATGTACATAGGTTGTAATAAACTTTCAAATATTTTAATTAAAAATTCCATCAAAATAAAAATAGTATGAACTATTTGGCTACATGTTTCATCCACCATCAGTGTGCTGGCTAGTCTTTCAAGCTAAACACTTTCTTCAAGTCCTACAATATAGCACAGAAGGGTTAAGATTATTCACATATGTATAGTACGTATTTTATACTGTGTTAGTGACTTGTGGTTATAAATAGGTAATTAATCAAATACTTACAAAATAAAAATCTAACAAGTGGTGGCAATTTCTGTTTCAAATTATGAGTATTTACATATCATGAAATCTTACTCCTGTGTATGGAGTTCTTAAAGAAGTGTGGTATTTGCAAACAAACTATGTTTGAGTTTTAAAGATAGAAAGTAGAGGGTGAAGACAGCACACATAAATATCTGCTTTGTACTAATCTGTAGCAAGTAAATAGAAAAGTATGCATTATCACATATTCAGAGTCTGATTAAAGCAAGGTTTTAAGGCAGCAAGGCTATGTAAAACCTTGGGTATTGGCAGGAAGAGAAAGTAGACAATCGTTGCAAAAGATAATTAAATAAAATGTTTTTATCTGTATTGATACTTTCAAAATTATGTTGTTACATTCATTTATTAAAATAAAAAACAATATTGACCAAAAGCCCCAAATATGTAAGAAAAATGAAAGATTGAAATTAGGGATTTCAATTAAGGAAGTGATTGTGTAATCTCATCTGAATTTAATGATTTAATAGTGCCATGAAGGGATGAGTTGATTTACTTACAATATAAATCTATCATGATTATTATTTACATAGGTTTGTCAGCAATAGGTGAAAATTAAGAATAGTAGGCATTGAAAAAATTCATTTAGTATTCTTATCTCTATTCTTTCATTTCACTCTGTACAGTGAAATTTTTTCCTTTATTTATCTGTATCAGTTATCATGTTTGATATCTATTTGTTTTAAGACAATTTGGTGTAATTCTACCTGTCAATCTTATTTTTGATTATTCTTCACTCAGTCTCTCTCAGTCTCCCTATATGTCTCCTATACTGACTGCTTGTGTCTACTTGGTCCCAGTAACAGTACTTAGTTCCCCATTACATATAGCCCAGTCCTAGGTGATATGTCCCATTCCCATAACTCAGTACATAGGTACTAAAAAAAAAAAAAAAAAAAAAAGAATTGCGAAATAAAAGTTTCCTACCCTCTCTCTTTGGCATCCCTGGTATGTTATTAAGCTGTATCTTTATACTAATCTTTGTAAAATATAGTTGTATTGCTTATGCAGGTATATTGAACCCATAATGACAATGCATAGTTATTAAAATATTCCCTACTTACTATTTTAGAAATATATCAATTTAAAACTGAGACTCCTTCTCACAGTGGAAAACATTAACAATCCTGTGGAAAGTCTACATTCATTTCACTTATCAGCCTGGATACTGTAGGTGTTCTTATGGGATCCTCTTGGAAAACAACTAGATAAGATGTAAACCTTTCCTTAGAATAGGGGTATCATTTGTTCATGAACGATGTCTAGCTAGAGGTCTGACTTCCATGTTATTTGCCAATTCTGTTTTAGTTCTTTCATATCTGTATACATATTAACGTAGTTTCTACTGAATTAGGGTTTTATACAATCCCACAAATGGGCCATATTTAAACTCTCTCTCCCACTTTCCTTCTGTTATCCCTTCCTCAAACTTCCCATTTGAGACTTCCCTTCCAATGCTCCAACACTATCCATCATATCCATTCTTTTTTTTCCTCCTTTGATAATTTTTGTTTAAATTTGAAACAAGCTTGTGTAACATGTCAATCCCAGTTCTCACACCCTACCTTCCTCCCCATTACCCCTAACTAATCCCTATCCCAGCCCCTTTTTTCTCCCCAGGGAGGGTGATGCCTTCCATGGGCTTCAAGTCTGTCATATCATTTGGAGGAGGTCCTAGGCCCTCTCCCATTGTGTATGCTGAGAGAGTATCCCTCTATATGGGATAGTCTCTCAAAGTTCAGTCGTGTACTAGGGATAAATACTGTTCCAATACCAGGGACCCCATAGACTTCCTAGTCCTACTATCTAATAGCAACATTCAGGGGTCGGTCTGGGTCTGTCTCAGCTATCAGACTGGAGTCCATGACCTTCACCTTGTTCAGGTCAACAGTTTCTGTGGGTTTCTATAGCCTGGTCTTTACCCCTTTGCTCATCACTCTATCCTGCCTACAACTGAATTTTAGGAGTTTGCCTAGTGTTTAGTTATGGGTGTCTGCTTCTGCTACTATCAGCTACTAGATGAAGGCTCTAGGATGGCATATAAATTAGTCATCAATCTCATTATTGGGGAAGGGGCATTAAAGGTAGCCTCTTCACTATTGCTTAAATTGTAAGTTGAGGTCATCCTTGTAGTTCTCTGAAAATTTAATTATTTCAGATTTCTCTTTAAACCTATAATGGCTCCCTCTACTGTGGTATCTCTTTTCTTGCTCTCCTCTATTCTCCCTGACTCAGTCTTCCTGCTCCCTCATGCCAAACTCTCCCTTTCTCTAACTCTTAACTTCCTCTCCCCTTCCCCAATTCTCCAAATTTGCTTGAGAGATCTTGTCCCTTTCTCCTTCCTTGGGGGAACGTGTATGTCTCTCTTAGGTTCCTCCTTGCTCCGTAGCTTTTCTGGTGGTATGGACTGTAGGCTGGTAATCCTTTGCTCTATGTCTAAAATCCATTTATGAGTGAGTACATACCATGTATGTCTTTTTGTGACTGGGTTACCTTACTCAGAATTGTTTCACCTGGTTCCAGCCATTTGCCATTCCTTTTTGTTTCCCCACTGAATAGTACTATATTGTGTAAATGTACCACATTTGCTCCATCTATTCTTCAGTTGAGGGCCATTTAGGTTGCTTTCAAGTCTGGCTATCACAAATAATGCTGCTGTAAACATAGTTGAACAGATGTCCTTTTTGTAAGAATGTGCATCTTTTGGTTATATGCCTAAAAGTGGGATTACTGGATCTTGAGGTAGACTGATTCACATTTTCCTGAGTAACTGCCATATTGATTTCCAAAGTGGCTGTACGTGTTTGCACTTGTACAAATATGGAGGAGCGTAGTGCTTTCTCCACATCCTCTCTAGTGTAAATTGTCTTTGGTGTTTTTGATTTTAGGCATTCTGACAGGAGTAAGATGATATCTCAAAGTTGTTTGATTTGCATTTCCCTGATGGTTGTGAACTTTCTTAAGTGTCTTTCAGCCATTTTGGATTTCTCTATTGAGAATTCTCAATTTAGTTCTGTATTCCACTTTTTCATTGGATTATTTGGCACTTTGGTGACTAGCTTCTTGAGTTCTTTGTATGTTTTAGAAATCAGCCCTCTGTCAGATTTGGGATTGGTGAATATCTTTTCCCATTCTGTGGGCTGCTGTTTTGTGTTTTTGACCATGCCCTTTGCTTTACAGAAGATTCTATGTTTCACAAGTTCCCATTTATTCAGTGTTGATATCAGTGCCTGTGCTACTGGTTTTTTGTTCAGGAAACAGTCTCCTGCACCTATTAATTAGAGGGATTAGAGGGTACCTCCCTACATCCACTCTTTTAATCCTTCCTAGAGAGGTCCTTCCCTTAACATAGTTCCTTTATCTGTACCTAATCTCTAATAATCTCAGTTGTATCAATTATAGCATGCTTATTGAAGACAGAACAACTACTATTCACACAAAAAGCAAATAAATACCATATTTGTCTTTCCGGCTCTGGGTTACCTTACTCAGAATGATTTTTCCACTCACATGAGATTATCATGATTTTCTTTTGCAGGATTTTGTTTGTTTGTTTGTTTCCTAGTTTTGTTTTACAGTTGAATAATATTTCATCCTGTAAATGTATCATAGGTTCCTTATCTTCTATGAATATCAAGGCTCTATCCAATTTATGATTATTATTAATAAAGCAAAATTAAACATGTGGCAGCAAGTGTCTCTGTATTGTATGTAGACTCCTTTGGGTTTATCTTACAGTGTAACTACCACATTGATTCACATAGTAGATGTTTAAGTTACACTCTCACTAGTAATGTATGAGTGTACCCTAACCTCACACCTCACTAGCATGGGCTGTCTTTTTTTTATTGTTCTTTGACAACATTACTGTTGGAAGATGCAGTGACAAAGTAGTTCTGATTTGCATTTCTGTAATGGCTAAGGATGTTGAATATTTGTTCAAGTGTCTCTTAGCCATTCGTGTTTCATCTTTTGAGAATTATTTACATTGATCTGCACCTCATTTTTAATTGGGTAATTTGATTTCTTGATATACAGTTTTAGTTTTTGTTTTGTTTGTATTGTTGTTCTTCTTTTTCATATATTTTAAATATTAGCCCTGTATTATCTAATTTAGTCCTTTGTCACACAGATTTCTTTAAATTTCCATTACTGGAGATTGAGCTAGTCACTTCTTCATATTATATAAGATGTATTGTAAAACTAAGGCCTTAGTCTTTAATATTTGGGTTATCATATTAACATATAACATTATTTAAAATTTGGTTTCATAATTTCATCTTCAGCATCGTCTTCCTCTCTTTCCTCATACATCATGCTGACATCTACAATGGAACTACATCTCTGCATTTGCCTTTGGAAATCTTCCCTGGAAAATGCTAATGTAGGAGAATTCAGCTTTTGTCTATAATGGTCATAGCTTTTGTCAGAACAAAATCACTTACACTAAAAAGACTACCTTAGGGTATTTGCATACATTATAATTTATAAAGTTCAGATCACTTACTCAGGAAATTATTACAGCAATTTGCAAAGGGCTATTACAGTAATTTTATAAAATATACATCTAAATAGAAATACATTTAATAAAATGAAAGATATAAAATTCATAGAAAATAACTGTAAGAGTTTCCAAATATATTTAAAAGTACGAGAATGGTTAAGATAAAATTATAAATGCTAATACAATTTTAAAGATACTATTCATAAGAATAATATCTTCTATGTTTATATTGAAGCATAAAACCCATTGAAATAAAATTATATATACACACACATATATATACATATGTCCTCATTAATTTGACTAAATATAAAAAAATTCCATGAAATAGTAGCAGATTCTTAATGTAGTCTTAATTTAAGAGCTTAAAATTATGTCTACAATAAACCTTGCCACATAAATGTAAATAACTTTTAAAATCTCTTTGCCCATAAATCACAATCATTAGATATGTTTAAGATGTGGATTCCTATGATATAATTGTGATCACTGAACAAAATTCTCTACAAAAAGTACCACAGCATATTACAGTTATAGAACTTCTCTAGTTCCCCCTATTATTTGATGTACAAACTATTGGTCTTAAGTTTCACAATAAATGGATTTATAATCTGGAACTAAAAGGATACTAGAGGAAGGTTCACAGAATTTTAGTTTCCTGATTGTATTTTTCCTACATGAGGGCTCAATTGTATTTTAGAAAAGATATTTTCATTCTTTTTCTGATGCTGGATTTCAGTTATATTAACCCTAATCTCTTTAGGACTAGTCAGGTAGCTATCAAGGTGTTAGGGGAATAAAAAGACAGGCTCTAAGCCATTGTGATTGTCACAGGACCAGTTTGGATAAAGAAGTAATTTATTCTTCATGTTATCAGGGTAAAGAAACCTTTTTGTTACCCTCATCTTAGAGAAGATACCTTTTCAGTGTCAGGCAACTCCTGAATTATATCGCATGTAACAACAAATGCCCAACTGATAGAATAATACCTAACAACTACAATAATTCTGATCTATTTCTCTGTTGAGATTAATATTGATTATCATGTTTTATAACAAATATGTGATACTTACAAATATTTTATTGCATATGTAGATTGCCTGTCTATTTTAATGGAGTATTCTTCTACTAAAATATGTATATAATACATACCTCTTTCACTTTAATGGCAACATTATTAATGTAAAATCAACATAACATTCAGATTTCAAAACATAGTAAATGGCATGGAACCTTCAACTATAATCGTCTAATGAGGGAAGATATAAAAAAATGGAATATCACAAATGGCCATCAAAAATCTTTTAATGTTGTATTCATAAGAATGATAAATTCAGTTTTTAATTCACCATTCATAAAAATTTTAGATCAATGAGAATCTTGTATTTTATATTCATAGACATATATACAAGGCAGCAAAACATTGTATGTGTGTTTGTGTGAGAGTGTGTATGTAAAGAGAACCTGACAAGCTCTTTAAAAGTTATGCAAATATTTGAATATTTTTTTCATATGTTAATCAGCAAATCATACACAACCCATCATTTTTATTTGATCTTTTCAAATGTAGCACATTTATTATATGTAATCTCTTGAGGACATATATTAATTTTTAACTTACTATCTCCCAATCGAAACATGGAAGAATGACCTTATGGGTATGGTGTAGAAAAGTTATGGTTAACTCATTTATTTTACAGAATTCAGAATTGCTTGATTCTAAATATGACATGATATATCCAGTGTATTTAGTTATTTAGTTACCGAATTTGAAGGAGAAAGTTTTCAGAAGTGATGCACATGACAAGTCAACATGAGACCTTTATGTAACAGAAAATATATGTGTGTTTAACATACATTCTCTCGGAGATAACCTTTATCATTATGAAATTGGCAAATCAAAGTCCTTCTTTCAAAAGCCCCTTTCAAAGTCCCCAAGAGCAGTTTTCTTATGATAAATTAAATAATACATGAGGACTAATCTCATTCTGAAGCTGATTAAAAATTTCTCATTATCTTCCTAAGACCTGACAAAGATTAATATTTTTGACTTACAATTCAGAGGCTTTTGAAGTTGATCACATTTATTAGTACTTCCAAAATATTTATACATATATACATACATACATACATACATACATACATACATGGAATGTTGTGGGCAATGTATGTAACATTTCATAACTGAATTTCATTACAAATGAATAAGGAGGATTACTAACTTTGGAAAAAGGCTTTTTGACTTAATATACTATGTATTTTTATTTGCATGTATTTATAGACTGTCATCAGAAAATAGATCAGTAAAATAATATGATTCATATTATTCACAGGTGAAAAACTAGTTATGAATGTATTGTAAGCACTAAGGAATATATTAATTTGTGATTTCAGAAATATAACTGTTATTTTAGTTGTCATCCAATTATTACTGTCAAGTATACATGAAAGGATCTCTATGCAGATACTTCTAACATTAATTATTTTTTTTCAAATACATTCACCCTCAATTGCCCCAATTCCCACCCACAACAGACTTATACTTAGGTATTTTCACCTGCTCAAAATTGTCAGGCTTCCCTTGATCTGTAAGACAGTACAGTAGGATGTTACATACTTTTGCTTCAAATTTACAATCAAAGAGTAGTTTTCCCACAGGAGTTGTGTCAGGGCAATTTCACAAACAACTCTCTGAAGGATCATGTCCTTGGAGGTCTCTAGTAAGGCAATTTCTGAATTTGAAGTGGCTGTCACATCACATTTCAAAGAGTGGGGAATCCATTTCCATGACTTAGAATGAAAAAACACACTAACACCATATATTTTATTTTTTAATTAGGTCATAATTAGATAATAAGATCCATACACAACCTATTAGAAATAAAATGGTCCAATGAGAGAAGTATGATGTTTTATACAGTACATATATGTGCCTTTGCTAGTGGCTGTGGTTTTTTAAAGGATGATGAAGAGCAGTGTGAATGAACAGAATATCAGGCATGTCAGTGTCCAAGGTGATTAAAATATGTAAACACAAGTCACTAGTGCTGTCATTGCTAGAGATGAAATGCTAGGGCCAAAAAAGTTTTACATGTAACTGAATATTTTTCATAGATCACAATATCTTAGTTTCTTGTGGGAAAAGAGAAATTGAGGTAGTTGTTTACTGTAGACATCACAAGAATATTTGCCTATAATTAAAAACCTTATCACTTACCAACGTAAAGAAATGACCTCAAATTTTATGAATTTCTTTCACAAATATTTATTTTAATTTTAGGACAATACAGTTATTTAGAGAGGCAGAATAAGGCTTCCAATACTTAAGCCTTAAAAATACTTATACCTATAAAATAATTATTGTAACAAATGTTTTCCTATGTATATAATTTAAGGTAGATAGATATTTAAAGACTATTGTATAATAATATATATCATGAGATAATGGTTTATATATGTAATTTGTATAAAATTATTTATTATTTATCTTGAGACTCAAAACTAGATATTTTACAAAACGAAACTGTTCACTAAATGTACAAAATCAGGTGCTGTTTAGGACTACTAAAATTTCAGTATTAATAAGTAAAATCTTAAGGGTATAAGAATTTATTTAACAAAGGCAATAAAACTCATAGTTAATCCTCTACTTTTTCCACTTATGAAAATATTCTGGATAAGAGGAAGATTTGTAGAAAAAAAAGATTGTAGGAAAAAGATCTGTTCCATGGCAGCCCAAAAAGGAAAATAGCTTTAGGGCTTTTTAGTGTCGTGCCCACCTAATTTTATTCTAAGTCTCTAAAATAATGGGATTTTCTAGTTAATCTTTAAACTATTTCTTTCTGTATGTGTGCATTTTCAATGTTAATATCCCTCAAAATACAGGACTTTCCATTATAAAAAAAATGCAGACTTAAAAGTGGAATTAGTCTTACTTTTAATCTTTTTAAAGTATTTATGAGATTTAGAGCTCTTGGCAAAAATCATTCCTATGCAGTTGGAATAGAGACTACTTCTGATTTGAACATTTCTACTTTGATACACTTATTGGTCATCCAAGTAGCAAATAAAAAAAGGATTTGGATCTACAGGCTACACTCAGGAGACTATATGCATTAGGCATGTATTCTTTGAAATAAAAACAATATCACCAATGTTCAAATCTATCAAATCAGATATGATGTTTGAAGGATGGACCACAGGTGTGTTCTAAGTAAATATTTTATGAGTCCCCATGTGAACTACTAGGAGATACATAGGCATGTCTGCTGGGGAATATATGAACAGCTCATGCTCCTTGGTCTCTTTGCTACTATGTCACACCTTTTGAGAAACTGTCTGCCTCTATGTTGTTTTACTATGATATTTCTGAATTGTGGACCAAAGAGTAATGGTTTCCACCAACCTTGGATTAAAATAACTTATGGTAAGTGTAAAAATAAACATCTTCATTTTAAAATCATCATTCAGATTATCAGTCATAAAAACCAATTGTGTGATTAACAAAAGACATAAAAGGATTATTGCATTAGTGCACATGCTAATAAAAAAACATCCCTCAGAATGAGCTAATTGGCTGTTACTTTAACTCTGACAACAAAATAAACATAGGGTCTCCTATTATCTGAAGTTTTACAATAGGAATAAGAGTTAAACTGAAGTCCATAAAAGTAAATATTTAAATATTTTAGTTATGAAGACAAGTGTCAACTTTCCTGTGTTCTCTTTGTTTCTTTGTTTTAAGGCCTCCTAATGCTAGCACCTACACTCACCCACCATGTTGCTATCCAAATTAGCATGTCTATTGATGTTGTTCTAGTTTAATTTCAGTTATTCTGAGTATTGGGAAACAGTCTTCCTCAAGGAAAGCTGCAACAATTCTTTATGCTATACCAAATTTTGATCCAAAAAGCATATACATAAAGGCAACAGTATTTAGACTTTAAAGTTAGCATTTATATATTTAGCAGTGTGTGTGTATAAAAAGAATTAATGAAACAAGAAGGTGATAATTTGAAGTATACCAGGGAAGGTTATACAAGCAGGTTTAGAAAAAGGAAAGGAAAAGAGCAGTTAATACAGTTGTGTTATAATCTCAAATGTATAGTAAATACTTTCTAAAAGAACACCAAGATTAATTTTGACATTTAATTGAAATTAGTTTATTTGTCACAACTACTTGAATTAAATTGCAAAAATTAGAGAAACAAATGCATTAATCCCCATAAAGTGTACTTATAATGCAAAGTGTGCATAAATACATTAAATAAACAAATAACCAAATCACAGTTTAGCAGATATTCAAAGAACCCAAAGGAATCCCAACTATTTACTGACACTTTTTAAAGGACAAATTTGAAACACAGTTTAAATGACAATATAGTATACAAAGTAATTCAAATGTAATTATCCACAAAAAGAGCATTTAATAAAAGCAAGTAAGAATTTAGATCTTATAGCTATTTGAAATTAGAAATTAGAAAGAAAAATGTAGATTCAACAATGCATATACCTTCTAATGAGTCTAAGATATGGGAATTCTAATATTATAATTCTAATACAAGGGAATCAAATTAAGGGCTGAACTCAATGAAGTAGAAACAAAGAAAACAATACAAAGAATCAATGTACAAAGAATTGGTTCTTCAAGAAAAGATGACACCAGAAAATGGAAAGATCTCCCATGCTCTTGGATAGACAGGATCAACATAGTAAAAAAGGCAATCTTGCCAAAAGCAATCTACAGATTCATGCAATCCTCATAAAGATAGGCAAATTTAAACAGCTTTAAATATTATTGCCCTATATAGTACATGAACTGCATTGTAAGTAAATGAATACACAATCAAAATACACATACAGTAAACAGTAAATTCTATTCCAAAAAAACAATCCTAATTATCTAATGAAACTGCATTTTATTTTGATATTTTACTCATTTCAACATCAAATGCACAATGTAATTTTACCTTTCTTACTATAATGAAAGTGTATTTGAATATTGGCTTGCCTAGAAATGAAATTTCATTTCATAATTGTCAGTTCTTAAAACTGAATTAATATAATATACACTCTCACATTTTCACATCTAGGAGCACTTTTTGCTGTAATTATGAAGAAACAGTCAATGCTTACTGGAGTTGACTATTAATTCTCTGCATGTTAATATTTTTATGATTCAAAATGTATGAGAATGTTGGAAATATGGAAGTAGCCTTGCCCTTCTAGAATTTGAGCTAGTAAACTGCTCTCACAGAAATATACAATGGATGTCAGTGACAAAATCCAGGAGGCTTTTGTTTTTAAAATTTTGTGTATGTGTGTGTGTTCAAGTGTGTAAGTATATTAACATGTTTCTGTGAGGATGCACATTTAGTTTTGCATTAACTCTAGAAGGGAGAAAGTTAGCATAATCTATATTTTGAAATATTTCTAAATAGTGATTTTGTTATTGAAATATAATTATATTATACAAAGAATGTGAAAAATTGACAATGTTATTTCATTCAAATTCTTACTGAGGAAAACTGTTACTCTTATACCTTTAGATACATTGGATAAAGATGACAGATGTGACAATAAGTCAAAATGTTACAATAAAGGAAAACATTGAACTTAAAAATATGTATTTATTTTATTTAATAATACAGCTATGAAACTAATACAAACATGGATAGAACATAAAAGAATAAAAGTTATATGAAAATGGAGAGAACTTAAAAGAATAAAAGATATATGTCACATCCTAGTGAAAGACCATTTTGCACAGCAAGGCAGGAACAAAAATATCAATAAATTTCTCTAAAATTAATTAAAGTATATGATGAGAGATGTTATTCTGCATATGTCTCTAATATTGGTTGATGAACAAAATACTGATTGGCCAGGCAGGAAGATAGGCGAGACTAGGAGAGGAGAAGAAGTCTCAGAAAGGCAGGCAAAAAAAAAAAAAAAAAAAAAAAAAAAAAAAAACCAACAGAAGAGTCGCTATGCAGCAGGCAAAGAAATTTCAAGTCCAGCATTCTCCAGTAAGCCAAGACCATGTGGAAATACATAGATAAGTAGTGATGGGCTCATAATTAAGACAGAGCTCACCAGTAAGAAACACAAGCCATCAGCCAACAGTTTCATAATTAATATAGTGTCTGTGTGTTCATTTGGGGGTGACTCAGCTTGGGACCAGGCTGGTGGAAAAAAGTGCTTATAACAAGAATATATAAATAATATATATATGTATATACACACACACACACATATATATATATATAGTTACATTTATTAACTTCACCGAAACATAAAAATTCTCATTTTCAATATTTCATGTTCACCTAATATTTTTCTGGTTGACAATAATATAAACATTGGAATTTTTCAAAAGTTTATACTGTCATTATGCAAGCAAATCAATTCAAAATTGAATAAAGATAATGAAATAGTAATAACTGTTGGGTTTGATTGATATTCAGGAATAGATTTAAAAACATTCACTCTATCAAAGAAAACAGCATTACTGTAAAAAATTAAATATTTTGAAGTTAACAAAATATACCTTAGAACTGCTCAGATATTGCCAATGGCATAGTTTTTTAAACTTAAACTTTTTAGTTAGAAAAAGAAATTGATAAATAAATTATGCAACTACCCACTTCAAAAGATGAAGTACAAATTAATCATATCCATGTCCCAAAAGTGAAAGAAATGTGAACACTAGAGATGAATGACTTAGAAAAATAAAACACAAAAAAACAACCAGCATAACATTAAACATTTTGAAAAGACTAACAATAATTTCCATGTTTGTCCAGTGTTATTAAGATTGATACAGAGGAAAGCAAGTGGGACTAGGAAGAATGAGTCACACAGAAAAGAGAGAGAGAGAGGGAGGGAGACAGACAGAGAGAGAGAGAGAGAGAGAGAGAGAGAGAGAGAGAGAGAGAGCATAATAGAGGGAGCCATTATGGGATTGAAGGAAAAACTGAACATTAAGGAATGTCCAGAGACCTACAAGACTGACTCCAACTAACAATGTGAGCAACAATGTAAAGGCTACCATAAATGCCATTCACCGATAATGAGGTAAATGACTAACTTATCCACCATCATGGAGCCCTCATCTAGTATCTGTTCAAAACAGAAGCAAACACCCACAACTAAACACTGAGCCAAACTAGAATCCAGATGCAGAGAGGGAAGACAAGACCACCCTGCAGAAACACGTAGAGACAGCTGACCTGAACAAGGAGGAGCTAATGGGACCCAAGACTGATAGCTGGTAATCCAGCATGGGACTCATTCAGACCCCCAGAACATGGGTCACAGCTAGAAGGACTGAGCACTCTAAGGGACCTCAGACAGTGGAACCAGGATGTATTCCTGTTGCACAAATGGATCTTGAGGGCATATCCCCCATGGAGGGATACTGCCTTAACCTAGAGACAGGAGAGAAGTCCTAGTCCCTACATCAAATGACTTGACAGATGACCCCTCCTGGATGGAATCACAGCACATGTGGAGTGTGGGGATTGGAGGGGATGGTGATCGGGGTTCATGTGAGGGGGAAGAAGGAAAAGAGGGAGGGAGAGGAGAAGGAACTGGGATCTATAGTAATATAAAAATAAAAACAAAGGTTAATAACAGAGAAAAATAGCACACAGCTTGTACTTGGAATAAAACTATGAAGTGACTAATGTGCTGGCAATTTCCAACCCCAAAATTTAGCATTCCACACCTAGAAAATCAGAAGTTCATACTTCCTCTGTTCCTGCAGTCAAGACAGCAGACAAGGGAATAAAGAAAAACTGAAATCATGAGGGATTCTAGGAAAAGAAAGTTAAAGTAGTGATAGCCATAATGATAGAAATTTGAACAACTATATATTTTGGCAAAAATAAAAAAAAATCTTAGAAAGAATAATACCACATTGTAGGTGTGAGATCACAAGCAAATGGAAAAACCCATCTCATAACATCATTATTGTCATAGCAACATAAATCAGATTACAACACCATCTCTGTGACAAAACAGAGATGTAACCACTAATGTAGTAAATAAATACTGATTGTCATTATATATATATAATTATATATATATATATATACTGATTATATATGTACGAACGTAAAATATTAATTAACCTAATTTATGATGTATAAACAAAGTCTACACATGTTCAAACAATTAATTTTATTCCTATAAATGAGTGCTAACATTTTCATTTCCTTTGAATCTAAATCACATGTACTGAAAGAATTAAGCACATGATATGATTTCATAAGCATCTTTTGTACAAATCAATATCTAGGGTAATGATAAAGAATTTGAGCAAATGAAGCAAATTGAGATTGCATAGCAAGACACGGGAAGGAATTTGAATCATTTATTCATTTTGTTCTGTAGCTCCTTAAAGTGTGATTTTTGGAATTCAGAAATGCCCTACAAGATAAGGTATAAAAGTATAAAAAGAAATATGCTGACAATTTTTTATTATGTTACGTAAGAAAAATAGAACAATATGACAAAAATTAACAGAAGTCATTTCATTTCTATCACAAGTATGTATTATGAGCTATGATAATAAGAATGTATGTTTAGGAATCAGCAATTTATCACCATTCCTAGTATGTAATACCACAATAAGGACTAAAATATTAGAAAAATTCCAAGAGAAAGCTGATTTTTGCATTTTATGAATGCTTTCTTAAAATAAAAGTTTAAGCAATTGAGAAGTACAAGAAGTTAATGTTCCAGATGCATGGACTTTGTTTAGAGTGCTAGCCTGGAAAAAAAGCATGCATTTTGATGATTCAATATGTTCAGCATGATCAGAAATAAGAATGACTATCGGTTCATAATGGTTTCAAATAGAAAAGTTATTGAGGTTGAAATAAGCAGATGACAGCAAGAAATAAAGATTCTTTTCATTAGACCATGAAATGAAAGAAACTCAAATTGAAGATCTAACTATCTAAGAATTAAAACCATAAATAATAATTATTTTATATATTGGTCTGAAGTTTATAATTTACAATTTTGCTTGATATTAGTTTACTAAGCCATTTCTTTATGTCAGAGGATATGAATATTCACTTTTCTAAATTGTGTTAAACTCTATTTGCTAAGTATAATTTTGAAACAATAGGATCTAAACATATAGTTATCATTCATGAATAATCAGGATACAGTCATAAAAGACATATACAGAAGCTTCATATTTTAATTTAATACCATTGAATTGGTTTTCTTTGCAAATTAAATACTAATTCTGAAATTTTGTATACTAGGATGATTAGTTCTCTGAGATGTACAGTTTATAATATAGTGCATATTTTATGCATATTCTAATATTAATGTCTACCATCTCTTTTAGTGTCTTTTAGGCAGATGGTAAAGTTGTAAGTAATGGTTTGTCTTCATATTTACCCATAATATAACATGTCAATTAATTTATGTAATGATGAGGAAAAAAAACATGATGAAGGAAACTCATAGAGGAGTTTATTTGTTCTTACATTTTCAGAGGTAAGAATTTGTTATGGTGGGGACTTAAGACAGTAAGCAGCAGAAATGATGGCCAGGGCAGAAATTGAGGCTCATGTCTTGAAGCACAAGTAGGTAGCAGAGACTGAAATGAAATACGGCATGGAATCTTTTTATCCTCAAGCTCACCTTCATTGTCATAGTTTCTGCAACAAGGCAACACCCCCTAAGCCTTTCAAACAATACCATCATCTAGGACCAACTATTCAAATGTCTGAGATTATAAGGGACATGTATCATTCAAAACACTACACAAAGAGAGAAAGAGAAACAGGAAAAAATTCCACAGAATTTCCTCATTCAACTAAACATTTACTAATAAAGCATCCAACTATGAAGTTGTAATTATATTAATCCATTAATGTTACCTTTTAAGAATCCATTTCTCTCCCACTAACACCACTGCATATCAGTTAAGAGACCAACAAAGGATAATTTTATACTGTGTCATAACAGGCATATATAAGAAATATTAGAATCATGAATTAAATACACTCAACCTTTATAATAACAGAAATCAGAAGGATATTTGAAGAGATAGTATTAGTTTTGAGCCAGGTAGAATAATATATTATGAAATTGAAGAATTTCTGAAAAAAATATGGTCTTTGAGTAAATGAGGTGCATTTAAGATTTTTTTTTTAAGATTGAAAAAAGCATCAATTCAGTCTGTTTATTGACAACTGTAGCTGCTTAGAGACTAGAAACACCTAATGAGCGCCCATTGTTTGGAAATCAAGCCTGATTTGATCTTCCTACAGATTAGAAAACAAAGTAGAGAAACAGAATTACCTGGTTTTCACAATTCATAGTTCCCACTTAGGGCTTAGAAAAGAATCATCATCTCTGGAAAAGTATTGGAAACATACTAGAGTTATAAGTGAAGAATAGAATCAAATACTTGATAAAGTCAGTTTTACAGTTCTTATAAAAACTATATTTGAGCAATGTTTAGAACAGGAAATATATACAGAAACTTGTAGGAAATAATGCACAGTCTAAGGTAAGTTAACAGAACAAGAATACATATGTCATTGTCATATTGAGCATCTCTTCTCACTTGTTAGTTCATTTCAATATGTAATAACTATATGACATTCAATATATGTTATATATGTAATAATTTGATACAATTAAATCATTTAAAAAAGTAGATTTTTTTCTAAGCATGAAAAGAGAATATCAGTTCTACATGAATTTTATTCCTGACCTACAATGACTCTGATACAAAATTATAGTTAAGTTGGTTTTAGACTTTAAATGTCATATAATAGAGTTAACATGCTATTCCATGGCTGCCTGTCTATGACCCATAAATGTCATTATAGTAAGAAAATGCGGTCGATAGCTTGAGACTAAGAATATCAAGCAAATGTAATTCAACTTTGATATTTTCATATAAAAATTGAATTACAGAACATATTCATTTTATTCCTTATGCAAACTGTCCATTTTGCTTTCCCTAGAAATCCATCAAAATACCATGGGATAAAGGTGCTGTCAAAATACATTTCATAAGTACAGATTTAAGCCAATGCATAGCAAAAGTCTTCTAGACAAATGCATTATGAACTATATTCCTTTGAGGACAAATATATACATGCTGCCAGAGAAAGGATATGAGATTGTAAGATTTAAGAATGACTACTTATATAGCAATTTTTGCCATACATTGTAATAATATCTTTGCTTGAAGAGAAATTCAGGAGAGCTATGCCAGTCATATCTACAGTTTGTCTCAAACATAGCTTTCCATTTATTATAGTAACTTAATTAAAGATTACAGAATCCCAGACACCTGTCTATGGAGCGTGGAAGAATCTGTCATGGAAACAGGGTCATGGGCAATCTTGCTACAAGTTGTTCTTAGAAATTCTTCAGAGGATTCATTTCTAATCAGAAGAAATGTGCAAGATGGAGGGTAATAAAATCCCCCCCCCCTCTCTCTCTCTCTCTCTCTCTCTCTCTCTCTCTCTCTCTCTCTCTCTCTCTCTCTGCATCTAGAGTTTCTAGAAACAGAGTTTCTCTTTGTAACTTTGGAGACCAGGCTGTCCTCCCTAATGCTGGGATTAAAGGTGTGTGCCACTGCCAGGCCACAAATCATCTCTTATTATTCCCAATGCATTAAATATGTTTAGTTACATGATTATTTATTTTTTACTTAATCTCTTAGTATTTCTAGTGTATTAGTTATTTACCCTATTATTCTCTCATACAATATACCTCGACCACAGTTTACTGCCCCCCTCCAGCCAATGTCCCCATCAACCCTCTCCACCCTGATCAATTGCTCTGTTTCCCTTCAGAAAAAAGCATGCCTCCCAAGGATATCAATTAAATTCTGCCTAACAAGACTCAATAAGACTGAGTACAAACCCTACTATCAAGGCTGGACACTGCAACAAAGTAGAAGGAAAAGGATCTTAAGAGCAATCAAAAGTCAGAAACACCTGCATTCCCTTTGTTAGAAGACCATACACACACACACACACACACACACACACACACACACACACACACACACACACACACAAATCTAAACAAGCATGCACTCAGAGGGTTTAAAACAGACCCATCCCAACCCTGCAGTTTCTCCTCCAGTCTCTGTGAGGTTCTATGTGTCGGTCTGAGGTGATTGTGGGGCCTGTGTTCTCCTTTGGTGCCTCCAATCATTCATCCATTCTTCTCCAGAGTTCCAGAAGTCTGCCTAATATTTCTCTGTACCTGCTAACGTTAGCTGCTGGAAGTAGCCATTCTAATGAGTGGGTTAGGCACAAATTGCTAGGTCTCTGAGCCATTCAGCTTTAGATCCTGGCCATCTAGGCAGTGTGCTGCATGTGTGCACGCTAGTGGTATGGACCTCATGTTAGATCACTAAGTGCTTGGACACATAAGCTCTGAGCAAACATTGCCTCCGTGTGTCTCCCAGGCTCTGGAGGCTGTGAGTCAAAGATTTTGTGGCTGAGTTGGTGTCCCAGACCCACCACTGGAAGGCTACCATGGTTACCCAAGTTACCTAATTAAGTCTCCCCTTTCTCCTTTATCAGGAGCCTTGGCTAGGGACAACCTCATTGGTTCCAAGAAGTTTAGAGTATACTAGGTTTCCCTATCACACTTATATCCCTACCTATTTCAGTTAGTATTCCCTTTCTCTGTCCCTCCATCCCACACCTGATGTCTCATGTTCCCAAACCCATCCTCCCGCATTATACCCACAAAATATATTCTATTTCCCTTTCCCAAGGAGGTCAAGGCATCTGCCCAGACTACTTATTTTAATGTAACTTCTCTGGATCTGTGAATTGCCCTGTAATTATCCTTTACTTAAAAGCTAATATCCACTTGAAAATGAGTACATACCATGTTTGTCCTTCTGTATCTGAGTTACCTCCTTAGGATATTTTGATAGTTCCATCCATTTGCTTGACAATTTTATAATGCCCTTTCCCTTACTTTTTGTGAATGTACCACATTTTCTTTTTCCATGGTTTTTGCATAAGGAACATCTATGATGTTTCCATTTTCTGGTTATTGTGAATAAAGTCTTTATGAACTTAGTTGAGCAAGAGTCCTTGTGGTAGAATGGAATGTCTTTGGGCATTTCGCCAGGTCTTGAGGTATATCGCTTAACAATTTTTTTGAGGAATCATCATAATTATTTCCATAGTGACTGTACAAATTTGCACTTCCATCAGCAATGGAGGAGTGTTCCTCTTGCTTCACATCCTCTCCAGCATGAGCTGTCACTCGTGTTTTTGTTCTTAGCAATTCTAACATTGTAAGATAGAATCACATAGTACATATGGTTTGCATTTCCCTGATGGCTAAGTACATCAAATATTACATTAAGTGTTTTCACTCAGTTCATTTTCCTCTAATGATAATTCTCTGTTTGGGTCTCTATCCCATTTTTTAATTGGATTGTTTTGGTTAGTTGATTTCTAGCTTATTGATATATATATATATATATATATATATATATTTGGGTAATAATTCTCTATATATTTTTGATAATAAATAAATATATCTAATGTATTAGTTATTTTTTTAAAGTATGCATTTACTTCCAAGTCTTCATTATATAAACTGTGATGTAATTCATATCTTGGCTCCTAATGATGTTGGCTATTAGAACTTATTGCCCAATGTGAGAATGACAGTATATTATATAAATGAAAAAAATAGATATTTAGAAATGATGTTGCAAAAATTAATAGGATATTTTCTCATTCTGCTTTATTTATGAAAATTGAAGGTATTTTCATGGGAAACAACCTAATATGTGTTTGGTAGAGGTTAGTTGCTTTCATAAAGAGCCAAAGTATAAAAATGTAAAAGGTGAAGACTGTGGGATACACAGTATCTATTGTACCTGCTCACTCTACTGTTGCCATGGTAACAACCAGGCGTCATATGCAACCTGTCAGCATAGCAGTGTTAAATTAAATGCTTCCAGACTTTGAAAAAAAATCATTGAATGTATGTTGCTATACTTAATGGTAAGAATTAGGAATTTGGATACTTATTAGTCAATACATACCTCAATCTCTTACTGTAATTTAAAATTTCATTGATTTAATTACCATATGGACAGTGTAACCCTCATCATGTAATTGGCTTTATATAAAGGAATTGAGTAAATGAAACATATTTAAAATATTATTTTAAAAATTCATGATTCCATTTCCACGGGGGAAATTAGAGTGAGTAAATACAGAAATTACAGAGATAAGGGAGTATATGTAAAATGGATATAGATGGATTTAAAAAAGAGAGAGATGTAAAAAAATGAGTTGTCAATTTCTTCCTCAGAAGAGATAAGTGGTGAGGGTTAAAGGAAACTCAGCTCCAGTTACAATTGTGGCTATGTTTCTTATTTTGAGTTTGGTTTTACCTTTTTATGTAAAGTAATGGTCAGTTAAACCCTTACTGTGAAGGGCTGTGAAACATCAACAGAGATGGTGAAATGGTAAAGATCAAGGAAGAGCTAGAAGAGAAGAAAAATTGAGCAAAAAATTGGAATGATAAGGAAACTGAGTTTAAGGAAGAACTTTTTTTTTTTTGACAATTTTATCTATTTAAGTTTGAAACAAGCTTGTTTTACATGTCAATACCAGTTCCTGAACTGGTATTAGAGAAAAATTAGATCTATCTAAAGCTTTACAACTATTTTACTCTTATCCCAAACATTCAGCACAGTTGTCAAGAATTCTATGTTGAGCTGAGCATATGGTTCAGTGATTAACATACCTGTTGTATGAGCATGAAGATTGAGTTTGAAACCTTCACTGACATTTCACTGGTAATCCCACTACTCATGGGCTAATTCAGGTAGAATATATATTCCATTTTATTCTCTTCCAGAATGTACACTTTAGGTGGCAGTGGCTGTCCATTTTTGTTTGACAGCTAGCAAGTCTTGCTCCCAATAGTAGTTCTGTAACAATCAATGAATGAACCACAGTACAAATGTGCAGTTTGAAGACATGTATGGGAAGTGAAGGAATGCAGAATGTGAACAGCATGTTTTTACTCGTATTTGTCAGAAACCTGTAGATGTATTAAAGTCAGCTTGTTTGTTCTATTTCTTTTCATTTCTTTCAAACTCGAGTCTTCTCTCAGATAATATAGTCTGCTTACAGTTTCTCCTCTCTCTACTGTGCCAATTATGCCCCACCTTAACATTCCTTATGCTGTGACATTTTTAGTGCATTTCCTTCTGCAATGGTGACCTCGAATCATAAAATTATGTTGTTGCTAATTAATGACTGTAATTTTACTAATTGTAAATATGGCCTTAGGTGAGCCCTATGAAAGTGTTGTTTGATCCAAAGGGATCACACCCCACTGGCTGAGACCAATTGTTCTAGGACCTCCTGACTTTGAGAGTCTCCATTGAGAAGTCAGTTGTAGATATAATAGATCTGCCTCCATAAGTTTTCCCTTCTTGCTTTTAATATTCTTTCTTTGTTTTGTATGTTAATGAAGAGTGTACTATCTTTTCTGGTCCATTCTATTTGGTATTCAGTATGTTTCTTGTTTCTTGGTAGGCATTTCCCCTTTTAGGTTATGAAAATTTTGTTTTATGATTTTATTGAACTAATTTATTTGCCTTTGACCTGGCATTTCTCTACTTTTCCCCATTCCTATTATTCTTAGGTTTGTTCTTTTTTCCTGGATGATTTTGTGCCTTTTATATAATTTAGCATTTTTTCAGTGTCTGATATTCTCCTTTCCATCTTCTATATTCTGTTAGTTGAACTTGTCTCTGGTTTCTGTTCATGTTCTGAAAACTTTAATTTTCAGTTTTTCCTCAGCTTGGCTTTTCTCTATTTCTTCTATTTCCAATTTAAGACTAGAATGGTTTTATTCATTTCTTCCACTCTTTATGTTTCATTAATTTCTTTATTGGGTCTGTTCATTTTCTCTTTAAGTGTCTCTAACGTATTCTAAAAGGCTCTTGGTTTGGTCTTTCCATGTACTTCAGATTTGTAGGCATATTCAATATGTGTTCTGACTGTGTTGTTGGCCTTTAGTGGAGATATTTTCCTGGCTTTGATTATGATTATTATAATTCTAGGTGCTGAGATCTAGTCTTGGCCTTGTTGAGTTGGTATTTTGTTCCTCATCTTGTTTCTTCTCTGATATTTTTGAGATTGTGTTGGCTGTGTATAGCCTCATAGGAAATTCTTTTGGGGTCCTGTTAAGTATGGACACTAGGGATTCAAGGCTATAATATTGTTTGGGGCATTTGGATGTGTCACATAGAAATATGTATAGGCTGCAGTTGCTGAGAAGTTTCATATGAGGAAGGAAAACAGGGTGTTCAACTTGGATCTACTTAGTTAGTACCTTGAGGATGGGAACAGAAAGTTAGTGTATGCCACACAGAAGCTTTGCTACAGAGCTCAGGATGAGCCTGGAGGGTTGGATTGGAGGAATGGAGGAAGGCACTTGTCTTATTTGCTTCCTTAGCTAGAATGTCCTATTTGTTCCCAGGGAGTGCTTCCTAGAATTTGGGATTGGGATAAAGCAATGAGTGGGGGAAGGGTGGCTAGGAGGAAAAAATCTTTGGGGTCCACTAATGATGGGAGCAAAGGGAGGAGAGAGGCTGCAGCAGATATTCTGTTCCAGAGGTAGAGATGAGACTGGGAGATTAGAATTGGAGGTGTTAAGGGACAGGTGAATATCTGGTCATTCTAAGAGTTTTCTTGGTAACAGTGGACTCTTATTTGCTCTAATTAAAATGAATTCCTAATAAGAAAAACTAAATCTGTCTTACCTTTTTGAGTGTTTTGGAAACTATGGCAGATGTGTTAGTCAGCTTTCCATTGCTAGAGAAGAAAAAGACAAATGGGAAAATCAACTTACAAGGAGGAGAAGTTGATTTTGGCACCTGGTTTTAAATGATTAGTTCAAGGCTCTTTAAACCCCTTGTTTGGGGCGGAAGACAGTGTGTACTAGCAGAGAGCACATGCTAGCTGAAAGCCAATCGCTCTTTCATATCTAGGAGTGAAAAGGAGACAGAACAGGCAAATGGCCAATAGTTATGTGGGAGGGAACACCCCCATTGGTAAAAACACCCCACAAGAGCCAGCTTATAAAAGTTCCGTGTCTTCACAGTATCACCATTACCTGGGTACCAAACATTAGGCAAGTAACCTTTGAAGTACATTCTAGATCAATATTCTAGATCTAAATTCAATAGTGGATAACTTCATTGTGAAACTTTTACTGTAATTTATAATATGTCCTGATATATAATACATTCTTACTACTATGTATAATCTAAAAGTAATGAAAAAGATTAATCTTTAAAAATGGAGGTAGTAAGGGCTCATGAGAATATATATGTAGATACCAGGCGATAAATACACACTATCAAATACGGGCAATGAATAAAGGAAAAATTTCATGCACAATATAAAGACTCTAATTAATAATGCAGAATTGCTTTTGGAATTTTGCCACATTGAATATTTTTAACTATCTTGCATAAATGAAGCAAACCATTAGGAATGAAGGCTATGTTAATTTTCTCTGCAGTAGTAACAATGAATGTGTGCATGAATATGTAACTGTAAATATCCATGTGAACACATGAAACATCGCAGTTTTATATGGTAGGTATATATATTTGTTTTATAAATATATATATATGTATGTATGTATGTATGTATGTATATTAAATAACAGCACTAGGTTGCATACCTCAAACAAACATAATAAAACTTGCAAAAATCTACAATGAATTTTTTAAAGAAAACCCAGATATAACATCAGTAAGGAGCTCATCAGAGCTGTCAATGCTTCTCCATTTCTTGTTATTTCAATAGAACATTTAACAGAATATTGTGTAAAAGCATTTTTTATAAAGTAAATTTCTTTTAATAAACACATTTCTGTGCAATTTTATTACCTGATATTCAAACATAAAACATTAAATTTACCCAATTTGACTGCTTTAGAAATATTGAAATATAAAGATTTAAATTTATTAGAGTGTTTTCTAAACTTCAGTCAGCTGTAGGAAGCAACTCAAGATTGCTAATGGCTTAGAATCCCAGCCAGAATCTACTTAAATATAACTCGGAAACTTAATTTTAATTTTATCAACTAGGGACTATAAAAAGTTTATAAGAAAACTTTATTTTTAAGAGAAAAAACATATACACAGCTTTAGATGTTAAGCTCTAACATCTTCTGTTCATGCATTGTAGTGTGGTTCTTATAAAAAGTCAAAATCATACCAATATATGATATTTGGGCTTGTACTTGTTGCAGGATAGCTACTTAATAGATGTTAGAGATTATTTAAACTCATTTTTATTATGAAAGAGTCAATTATTTTTTATCCCACTTTAGATTATATTGGTTAATATTTTTCCATAATGGAAACTATTTAAAGGCAATATTGCTTTTATTTAACCAGAAAAATAACCTACAAATATTGTCAAGATTTTTTTCTTTTCTAGGATTAATGTCAAAATAAACCAATTTCAATTCATAAATAAAAACAATCCCAATAATTTTGTGTTTTGTTCTGCTATCCAGTCTATAACAGTTCTAGTTTCACTATATTTTCCAGAATTTTGTTGATTTTGGTAATGCTGGTAAATGATTTAAGGTATTTTCATGGTACCATTTGTGCCAATGTTCACCAATCCCAGTCCTCATGGTGTGGAGGCAAGAGCACCAGAAACTGAAAGCCAGAGTATGCTGCATAACAAATTTGAGGTCAGGCTGGGTACATCTATAACCTATCTCTAATTAATAAATTAGATATTTTTAATGAGGTTTCCCTTTGTTGGCAGATCCAAAACATAGATGTATTCACATTATATATTATATATAAAGTAGGTACACATTATATGTTTTTATATAATGTAGGTATTAAATAATTGTGTTTATGCTATAATTATAATTATATAATATATATATATAATATATGTAAATTATATAGCACATATCACAAATAAGTAGGTATTCTGCATAACTGTAATGGGGATAGTAAAAACAAGGAGATCAGTGCAGTTTAAGAGAGTATTCTAGGATTCTGAGGCTTGGTGGATAGCAGTGCATTCTGGAGATGCATCTCTGAGGATTGGATAGAGCATTGGTAGAGGTGAGAGCTCTCTAGTTGCTTGGCTGCATTGCTCTTCTCATATTCTGCTTGAACCCCTATATCTGCCTCTATGTTTTCATTATCATGTTACAGGTAAAGCTTTTCTATAAATTTTATCCTTCATGTATCTGTCTTGCAGATGCCATCCTCCTCATATGTATTTTCTAACTACTTACCTGATTATCTTGCATCATCATTTGTATCTATGCATCTCTGTCTGTCCATGAATATACTGTACATTAGTTCTGAAAGTAGCTCCAAGGCCCCACCCCCATCTACTGTAGTTTAGTTTACATTCCAAGTTTCTATTAAAAGGTTGTGAATCCTTTCAGAAATAGATCTTACTTGAAACAATTCAACATCAAGAGATGAGATATTTAGATCCCACGACGTTCATACAATTTCTTTTATTTCCAGGCAACCACGAAGCAACAAGTCTTCCTTGACCACATTCATTCACAGTAATCATTGTCCCCTCATAAGTACATTGCATAAAGATCATATGGATTGAAACACATCGCCTCACATATTTGTCAGAGTGATGTAAAATAAATAGTGCCTGTGTGTAAAGTAAACAGCAGTTTACGCCAATATTTACACCACTAGTACCAGTTATTTTTGTTCATCCACTTTCAATTTACTTAGTCACTATTCTGACGAATATGCCTCATCATCTATACTCCACTCTCCTACACATGCAATCCCAGATCAAAGGACTCAATTGTGTCAGGAATTTGGAGTTATGAAACCAAGGGACGTTCTGGAGTTTATTTAATTACCATTCTTTGATGTTCTCAGTTTTGTGATGGTTTGTAGGTTTTCTATCTCATTTCGGCTTTAACAGTGCAAACATGATGATGATGATGATGTTTTCAAATACCTCAATACTTTAAGTGAAAAATCTGTTAGCTCATATATGAATGATAATGTCCTGTCAATTTTCATTTAAATGCCACTATTATTTCTTGGACATGTGCTATTTTGAACTCACTATAAAATCCAAAAGTTTGTATATTTTCCTCTTTCTGGTGTTATATTTATTATAATGTTGTGTATTTTCAGTGTACACATCATATTTTCTGGAAAATTACATATTTAATTTTTTATTGTTTCTTGGTTTCTTTCTGTTCTTTCTGTTCTTCCTGTAGAAGTGTCTTTTGATTAAATAGTGGTATCATCATATCGGTTCTGCCCAAATTGGGGAATGGAGGTCTGGTACCTATAGTGGCCTCTGGTCTAGCTGGAGATACTCTATGGTTCTAGCAGTATTTGTGGCCTCTGGTAGAACAAGTGGCTTCCACAGGAATTGTGAGCTGAGGATCTTGGTTTTGTATAGACCTTTAAGAATATTGAGTACTGATTTGACCTCTTCTGGAGCAGGGACATTCTGCTGGAGGTGTGGGTCAAATAGGATGGCCAGGAGGGAAAGGGCTGTTAGAGTACCGGAAGAGAACTGGGGGTATATTTGTGATTTAAAATGTGGGGGGGCTTACCTGGGGATCTGGGTACTGGTGTAGCCTCTGATGGAGCAGGGGTTTCCCCACCAGCTCAGAAGTATTAATTTTAATAAAATATGGTATTGGTCATTTCTGGAAAGTTGTGTTTCACATTTGAAATTTTTCTAAAAGTTATACTACCATAATATTATAAAATGGTTATATTTTTAGCAAAACCTCACTTATACAATGACTTGTCTATTTGTACTTCTTTTCACTGTGTTAATAGATATATAAGAACATTTATATCTAGTGACAATCATTTATACCCTATATTTGACCATGTGTCTCAGCCAGGACTGAGTGACATTCAAAAACACTTTGGATAATTTGCAATACTAGTACATTATGAACTAATTCCAGTAATGTAATGCTTAAGACTTAAAATAACAGTTAATATGCTCACTAATGAAATTCATATGAAAATCAATCTTTGGCAAATAGACTAACTTAACCTTTCAAGATCATTCTAGTAGATCCATGGCCATTCCTTAGATTTAATATTATTAACAATTTTTAAAAGTCTTTCAAATTCTTAGTGTGTTCCTTGAGTATCTTTTAAAGGATTAAATTTTTGCAGATGTCAATATAAATATACAAATTTTTAAAATGTGGAGAAACATACAGTAATAAAAAATAATGGATAATATAAGAGACTTATTCACTGACTCTAGAGCATGCATTGGATTATTTATCACTGGAGACTTAATTTGAAAACTCTATGATAGGAGCAAAGTAAGTTAAATTCTGTTGAGAATGATGGCAATAAAAGTGTAAAATATAAAAGAATAAAAAAATTAAAAGTCTATAGAATTTGAGATTAATTGTAAGGACTTGGTAATTACATGAGAGAGAAATTCTAGATTAGTAGAGAAGAAAGAATTAGTCCTTAGCAGGCCCACAAGGAGCCACACTGCTTACTTTTTATATGAAATATTAGAATCACAAAATAGGACAGAAAACCACTCAAACAAAAATTGATAAAGGAAAAAAATACAAAGTGGTGGAGTATATTTATGATACCCAGGAAACAGGCCAGAAGCCTCAGGGAAAATAACCTGTTAATGAGACTGTTGTCACTAAAGGTTAGAATATTATCTGTATCAAATGTTCCTTAGCCAATTTGCTTCAGAGATAAACAATTTATGTTGTAACATTTTTGTTTACATTTTGAAATATTTTCAGACATGCAATAAAGTGTCTTAAATATGTAATAGGGAAATAATACTGGCCTATTCAATACATACATTTATATATACCTCATATATACTGAAGATATTTTCACACAGACTTTCTTGTGTATGTGTGTGTGTGTGTGTGTGTGTGTGTGTGTGTGTGTGTGTGTGTGTGTTCCAGTTTGGGCCTGTCATAAGTTTAAATATTATGATGGTCACTTTTGACTATAAACTTGTTTATATATACACCACATACTTTGTGGATATTACTTGTTTATTGAAAGCACATGAAAGGAAAAAAACTAATTTATTTCTGAAGGTTCCTGTAGGCTTCTGTAATTGTATCCTAACTGAAATGTGGTAATAGAAGAGATAATTACCTGTTATGATAGGAATGATTGACAGATAAAGCGATTCTCTTGCTTAGTCATTGCTCTGGAAATTCTACTCCCACATTTTTCTTCCAATCATTTTTCTACATTGAAGAGCAATGTAACACACGTATAAATTATATATATTCCTACAGACAATTAGACACTGCTCTTTGTTTTATATATGCATATATACATCTTTTCTCATAACATCATACTTAAACTGTTGAAGTGTCTAAGTTGTAATTATCATAAAGCCAACATTTGCCTCTGTCTCCATTGATTAATTCCTTAAGTTTCAAAATGACTTTAAAAACACTATTCAAGCTAAATTTATGGTTTTATTCCATTGGGAAAGTAGGCATAGTGTGGATATACCTCTGTCTTGTTTTTACAACAATTTACTTTCTTCTTATGTGCTTGCATCTCATTGTGTAAAGTAACTATTTGTATGCATTTATCTTTCTGGTTAAATAATGATCCTATTGAAGTCATGCCTAAATTCCTGATGCTTAGCATACACCTTGACATACAGTGCTCTCCAGGAAATAACTATTAAATGAATGAAATGGTCAAATCTCGTATATCACTGTCACAAGCTTTAATGATGTAACTTGAATACAATGTTGATGGTTTCCTTGCTTTCACAGCATTATCTTGAGAGATTTCACAGCTGATCTAAACAGTTTCTATCACTGCTAGGTTCTATGATCTCCATATAAATTTACAAACCGTTGAAAAATTTAGCAGGGTATTTATGAACTACCCAGCTGAATAATATATTTTCAGTAATTTATCCATTACTGATCTGTGTTAACATAGAAAGAAAAAAGAGCAGAACAATTCTAAAGTACTTTTAGAAAGCCATTTTGGAGTCAAGCATTGGTTGTGATTCTGTTACACACTGGAGTGAGACATTTGTCAAGTCATAATGTGTCTCAGTGGAACACCTCTTGGTTATCCTGCTTTTGCCTTAATTCTTCTAAAAAACAAAACAAAACAAAAACAAAAAAATGACACAATAATCAAAGTAAGAATAATTCTGTGGGAGCACATTTCTCCACATGTTAGTTGTATTTTCAGAAGTTGTGTGCATGAAAGAGGTGCCCTCAATATTCATCTGTCATGAGGGACATAGCCTTCCCCAAGTACCCCACCCCACCACCATCCACCTATGACTGAGGCAGGTGTGAAAGCTGACCCTGAGGTCATAAGAGCAGGAGAGCTGTCCATGTTATTCATGCGAGAGAGTGGCATTTTAGCTTTGCCTGGGCAACACAGTAGAACTGGCTCTGAAGGTGTATTAATGGGAGAACTAATGCCAAGGACATGAAAGCAGGAGAACTGGCCTCAGCCCTTGCTCATCACGGCAAGGGGTGAACAAACCAGGGCAATGGAGGGCTCAACCTGGTGGTGAGGACAAGGGGAATCTGACCTGCTGACAAACAAGCCATTCAACTATCCAGACCCAGAACCAGTGTTAGGAGTTGACCCACCTCAACATCCAACCCATCTGTGATCTCATAGAGCATGTGAGGTGACCAATCCTGCAAAGTTAAAAGATCTTTAAGACATAAGGAAACAACAGGATAACCAAGAGGAGAGACATTCCAGTGATGGCCCCCATTGATAATGCAGCAGAAAGCAGATCTTTATTTTGATACTACTACATATTTTAAACCTCAGTTTCCACTTAAAATATTGTGTTCCTTGGACTTAGCAAACCAAAAGTAGTAGCCTTTCAAGACAAACATTTAGGAATCTTTGTTGATTAATGTATTTTCTTATTTAACTGATGTCACAATTACATCCATGCACATGTCTTTTATTTCATTTTCATGCAATAGATGTCCTAGTGACATCTCAATACTACATTGATTCAGTGGTCCCTTGATTCCAGGCATTCCTCAACTTATTTTTTTAAATGGAAGCCATAGTAATCTGTTCAAACATTCCCTATCTTGTCACTTATTTTCAAAATGAGATATTGAACAAAACCAAGCACCTAAAACTGTGTGAAACCAGATGGAAGGGTAGATGGGGAGGAATTGGAAAGTGTAGGGATTCAAGAAACTCTTTTTTTGCAAAAAAAAAATCTATTTTCATTAAAAGAAGAAAATATACTTAATACATGCTTTGGATACTATACCTAGTTACTATGTTTCTTAGATATATTAAATTAGAGCATCATACTACCTATTAAGGAAAGCCCAAGTTTTTCTATATTCTTGTCAACTCTACATATATTTTGAAATAGCTTATAGCCAGTGTAGATTAGTGTAAAGTGAGGCCTCATTGTGATCTTCCTTTCATTTCAGTAAAAACAACATCGTAATATATTTAATATGCTTAGTTTCCTTTTGTAAATCTTGTATGAAGTATTAGATAATTTTACTATTTTTGCTCATACTATCGAACTTTATACTCTTTAAAATAAGCATATGAAGATAATCCTAAGTGATTTGTTTTGTTTCAATTTTTATTTGTTCTTAGAAAAATTAATACCATGGATTATGGTAATATTTACCTAAGTCTCACAACTTCTCCCAGATTTATTCACCCTTTCTTATCCACCAAACTGTGTATCCATTTTATAAAATCCTTTAAATTCAATTTGTACTGTCATATAATAGGCGACCTTCTATTGAAGCAGGTCAATTTGCCAAGGAACAGGCCCTTAAAATTCTGATTCTACCTCTCATAGTAGCTCTCAAGTACAAATAATTCTCAGCTAGGGTTGGGAATTTTTGTTTCTGCTGACACTTGTCTGGGTTGAAATTGTACAATCTGTCATAATGACTTTGAGGTCATATATGTGTCTTCCCTGATTGCCCTGAATGTGATATGTTTTGGAACTATCCTCTACTCTGCCATTTAAATTCTTTTCACCCCTCTTCCACAATGATTCCCAAGCTGTTGGAAGAGGGACTGTGATACAGAAGTCAATTTAGGGCAGAGTATTGTTCATCATAACCAATAGTGGGTCTCTGACCTAACTGCAATCAGCTGCGAAAAGGGGGGGGGGGCTTTAATAAGGATTGAGAGATCCTTAAGTTATGGGAACAATAAGAAAACAATGGAAGTTGGTTTACTTTGGTTTAATACATGTTCATTTAGTGGAATAATTTTAGAGTTTCAATCCTTTTGCTTTTTGTTGGCAGGCAAGACGCCAAATAAGGATAGAGTAAGGTTGTCCACAAATCTCAAATAATATTATATCAGGTATTTTATTGGGAAACACTAACATTATAAAAGTAGAGAGCCACTGTGGTTTTCTGACCCGGATGTGGAGGATGCTGTGAACCAATCTCTTACCACCTCCTGGAAAGCACGTGAGCAAGAGAGCGGGACAACCCTGTCCTCCAGCTTTAAAGTTTTCACATGGGCAGGCAAGGCCTAAGGCACAGCTTGCTGCCCCAAAAGTCATTTGCTAAATGGGTTGAAATTCTACAACAAATAGTAGTTTTTCCCTTATGAACTGTGTAGCAGGTCATTGATACATAAACAAGGGTTTTTTATTTAACTTGCGTAGAGAGCCTTACAGACAACTAGAAACTATTTGGTTACTCTAATATTAGTGTCATCACTGTGGCAGTGGGCCAAAGCTGGTTATATCTGTAGCTTTCTATTTCTCAGTTGGGTAAAATTGTTTACTCTTCTTGTTCTTTAGAAAGCATAGCCCCTTCTAGGAATATGAAATCTAGCCAATTGAGAATGAAGCTCCAAGTTGAGTATCAGATAGAGTTCCCATGATTCAAGATTGTGATTCTATAGAAATTGATTCTTACTGTCAAGTTCTAGAAGATAACCAAATTAATAGCTTGTAATGTTTGGAGTCTATACAGCTCCCCTGCACAATACTTACAAAATGTTATCCATGAGAGGTATTATACTGAAAATAAAGACAAAAAGAAAAATGCAAATAATGTATTTGTAAAGAGAAAAGATAAAATTGACATTTTTGAGATGCTTAGAATCAGTTCCTGTAAGTGCAATAGAAACTCAAATTAGCACTTACAACTTTATGCAGCCAAGTTCTATAAACAGCCTTGTGTGTAGATTTCCACAATGACCTTTAGGAGCACTCAACATTGCCTCAACAGTGTCTCAGCCTCAGTTAAAGAGTCACTCATGTCAAAGAAATGCATATATAAGAACTGAGAATTAGTAAGTGCGCATTGTGTCAGAAATGTAAGGTAATGTTGCCTGTATTAGAAAACCAACAATTGTAACAAAGGCTGATGTATGAAATTTGAGATCTGTGTCCATTTTAAAAATTAAGATTTTGTTTGCTGAAATACTTTAAAAAGAAATAGTGAGTTATATACATAGATACATTATTATTATTATTATTCTAATTTCATTTTACAATTTTCAATAGTCATATTATGTAGTAACATTTGATTTAAATGAACCCAACGCTTAAAATCTTACAATCATAATATTTGAAAGTGAGTTTGTTGAAAATCAATGAGCAAGTATCGCTCTAGTATATATTGTAGGCAAGTTGCTGCCGTAGGTCACAGGATTTGTGGTTACTTTTCCCCTCCAGTGGTGTGCAGGATACCTTCTAATATAGTGAATACCAGTCAGTAGGAGTGGCTAGGAAAAAATAAAAAATAACTGTACAAAAACAAAAAATGCTCGTATTATTTAAACCCAAACTTTACATTTACTTATTGATACATCATACAATATTTTAATAAGTGATAAGTTGTCTGAAGTATATATAACGTATTTTTCTTCTATTCCTCCATATATTTTTAAAGTTTACAATTATGTAAAATATTATATTAAATCTTGCATTATATAGCAAATTTAAAATATCAGAAAAATAATCTTTGGGACAATTTGTAGATAAGTAGATGACAAGATTACTTAGTATTTTATATTTTACTTGGCAGTATTATAAGACATAAATTTATATAGGGTCAATAGAGCTGGAAACTACATAGTAAATTACATATTTATGAGCAAAAAGTATTACATTTTGTACCTGTTCATGAAAAAGAATGTTAATTACAATAGAGGAAGTCAGTAAACAAACTGTACATTGAAACATTATAAGTCAATATTATCATTAGAAAAGCTCTACAGAGTAACTGAACAGATTTACTTTTAGATATAGCTTTTTATTATTACAGTTTGTAAGTGAAATTTTAGTCAGATATTGTATATGCCTTGAATCTTTTTTTTGGAGCTGCACTTTTATTAACTACTGACGGAGGAGGATAGTTAAATTCATGGGTCCTGTAGTGACTGACTGAACAATAGATAGACCCAGGTCTCAGAATCCCCAAGGGACCAATAAAGGCTCCGTGGACAGAAGATCAGTGTAAAAGATCAGAACAGAGGGCTAATCTCTTTTTGATAATTTTCCAGGAAGCACACCTCTGTAGTCATCAGATTTCCCAATTTTACAATGCTGTGTATTATGCCTAGTTTCAGTGTGATAAAATTTCATTCCCATTATTGAAGTATAGACACAACTGTTTCTGAAAATAAATCTTTAACATTTCTAGGAGCATGTGTATCATGTTCAAAAACTGCAGGTGCCATCCACTAGGTCTAAACTCTAGGTCATAACTAGTTTGGATAACTAGAGACCAGTGAAGATGCTGGGAAGACATCTGTCCAGCTGCACTACATGAAAAGAGAAACATACAGCCTGTTAAGCTACATGCAGGCTGTGAAGTGTGCTCCATGTTTACAGCTTTGGTGATCTGTCACTCATGCTTGAGAAGGATTGGGTGATGCATGTTTTCACGTTTTCTTTGCATTACTTCTGCAAGAAACTCCTCCTTGATATTCTTGTGAGCCCAAGAAACATCAATGGTTCACTGATTTCAAATTTGTTGGTACCCTTGATTGGTCCTGTTGCTATTTTCCTTTCTGTATTGATTAGACCCTTGTTCAAATCTCTTCAAGAATAGTGTCACAGCACAAGGTCTCATGCCTTTCATATCAAAACATTAAATTCAAATTTCAATAGCTTTTTTTTAAACAATATGTGGTATTTCTTTTGTGGTATCATAATGGAAATAAGGCAAGTATGGTTTTAATCATGGTAGTTTTACACATGCAACCATATGTTCAAGGGATAATGTTTGTCCTTTAATTGTTTCTTTGTCTTTTAGTCTTCATGTATTTTATTCTATTCATTCCCTAGAGCTGATACATATGCAAAAAGAAAACTACATTAGAATACTGTAGTCTAATGTAACTTTTGGCATTGCAAACTATTAGTTAGCTTTGAAGATTATATAGGAATTTATTCAGCTTATTTTGTTATGACTTTTATTTTCTATATCATGTGGATTATGTACAGAGTTATGAAATGTAGAGGTGTATTATTTATTATTTGTTAAACTTGACTGAGAATTCAGGAAGCAAAGTCAGCTACAAACCATAGAAGTTGGGCACACACCTTTAATCACAGCAGCCAGAATCAGGAGGTGATAGTACACACCTTTAAACCTAGGACTCATGATTAAGAGGTAGATAGACCTCTCTGATTTCAATACCACCCAGGTATACACAAGATTGATCAGTCTCAAAAGGTAACAGAGCTCATGCCTTTAATCCTAGCACTAGAGGGGTATTAAAGATAGAAGCAGGGTCTTCTGTCTTCAGTAGAACACATACATTCTCCAGTCACACTGAGTATATGGCATTCATTCTCCAGCCGTACTGAAGATAGAGCATTCATTTTCCATTCATGTTGAGAATAGGAATGCCCCAGCCTTTTTAGAGGTCAGAGTTCTCTGGTAGCTTGGCTGCTTTGCTTCCCTGATCTTCAGGTTGAACCCCAGTTATCTGTCTCTGGGCCATTTACTTTTTATGTTACGATACACAAGATACTTTACCTTTCATAGAACTAAGAATTGTGCATTTCTTATAATGACTTAATATTAAAAAGAGCAAAATTGAATTTATTATTTCACTAAACATAAAAGAAATCACTAACCCATGGTTTTAATGAAGACTGTGTGACTTTATAGAAGAATTTTGTTGAAAAAACTGGATGGAATTGCACATAGTCTATAGTTCAATAATAAGGTTATTGGGCCCAGATAAGTGTGGTTAGTAGAGATATTCTGGTTAGCAATCTGTCTATTTTGATAAACCCATTGGTTCATTGCATTTCCCCTATAGGCACATAGAGTTGTCAATACAAGAATTACAACCACGCTGCACATTTTCAGCAAGGTTTTGGCATACAGTTAGCAAATTACATCTGTTTCCAGTATTGTTCAGCACTGAGAAAATAAAATGCACTTGTTCTCAGCATTGTTTAGCATCCTTAATTTGTTTCAATACTGAGACATTTTAGCATATGTTCCCTTTTCTCCAGAGATGAACACAAACAGTATTTTGGTTTTTAACCCTTAAAATTTTCCCCTTTTTGTCTTATTGCAAAAGTGCACTGAAACAACAATAAGCACAAAATTTGAACCTAATTATTCCAATTAAAGAATTAGAATATTTTTATCTTTCCCCTCATTATTCACTAATCAGGTTCATACTGCATCTTTATGTGTATATTTTGCTCTGTTAACATAATTTGCATAAAATTTCATGCTGTGTTATGATCTCCATGTGGTTCCATTCTTTCCAGCAATCTCCAACAATCTCTATACTTAATTTCCTTTCACTGGACATTTATATAGCTTTATTATATTTCTATTGTAATTCTACCAATATTATCTCCCTTCAATGAAAGCACATGGGATTTGCATATAAATGCAATACTTATTCATATTTCATTCACTTATACTGAAATAGAGACCCCCATTCATGCCACAATTACCAAACTATTTGTAAATTAGAGTTGCAACACCCAAAGCAAATGCATAAAGAGACTTCATCTGTTCAATAATTTTCTATTAGATGAAAACAATAATTCTTATTTTTTTGGAATATAAATGATAGCTTTTCAATTTATTGTTGATATGGAAATAATTTCAAGCTTATTTTAAGTTTAGCAAATACACTTCTATTATAATTTATTGCAAGAAACATTAAAAAATTTCTAAAATGAAGAAGAGAGTGTAAAAGTGGAAAGTAGAATATAGGTGTAAAGTGTGTATCGGGGAAGGGTAAGACTGAGTGGCAAGGAAGACGCAGTGAAATACTATGATAACCACAAATGGAAGCACAATATTTGGTAAGCTGATTTAAACAAAGAAAGAAATGGAAAAATAATAAATCAAAAATTATTTAAATTTCTGCCACTTAAAAATTGATACAGAGATTTATAAAAAATAGAATTATTGCTGAGGGCTCATGCAACACTTTCTTTTTCAATCTTATATTTACCATTTTCGGATAACATATGATGTTTATCAACTCTTGACATTTCTTTAATTTAATGTTAATATTAATAGTGAATGTAAAATGGATTTCTTCTTCTCACTATAAAATAAACGTAATCCCTGTTTTTGTGTTCTGAGGTAAGAATCAGTTTTCCTCCTTTCTGCACATAGGAGGCATAAATAAAGAGAGGCACATCATTTATCATTACCTCTTAATGTGGTTCATAAGATTTTTCAGGAACTAGGGAAATGGCTCAGGGTTTAAGAGCACTGCCTGCTCTTCTAGAGATCCTGAGTTCAATTTCCATCAACCACATTCTGGATCACAGCCATCCATAATGAGTTCTGTTTACCTCTTCTGGCTTGTAGGTATACAGACAGACAGGACACTGTATACATAATGAATAAATAAATTAATCTTTAAACAAAAGATTCTTCAAACTGTTGATATCAGAGATATTTTTAAGTTATTATTGAAACAACTATCTTACATGTCATTAAAACAGTGTACTGAACACTGGTCAATATAATTGAGACCTGTGGTTTAGTGATACCTCAGACAGAGTCTAGTGTAAGGGAACTTTCATCATGTCTAAAGTTAGTATTTTTAAATATTGACTTTATCATTAGCTTCAACTCTACCATATATGTACCTGCTGGGTGATATGGTAAGATATAGGACAAGCCAAGTCATGGTCGTAGATGTTAACTCACACATTTCATTTGTGTTAAATGTACTTTTTGGTCTAATGGATTTTATATAGGTCTACAAATAGTGAAGCAAACATAAATTCATAGGAATCAAATAAAGAAACCATTGAGCTGTCCAAAATAGAAAGATCTGAAACCAATTAATTTTTTTCTTCAATTTCCTAAATGTTGGGATTATGAGCATGAACCATTTTGTCTGAGTTCTTTCTCTGTGTTCCTAATAATAGAATAATCATGTATGTTTTATGTGGCTAATATTGACCATAAATGGATCATCAAATGGATCTTTCAAGAAACTCTTTCATGGTAGGTGTGGTAATTTGAAAGAAAGTGGCCCCCAAAAGGAGTGGCACTTTTAGGAAACAAGCCTTTATTGGAGTAAGTATGGTCTTCTTGGTGGAAGTGTATCACTGTGTAGGTGGACTTTAAGGTTTTTATATGCTCAAAGCATGTCCAGTAGGACAGCAAACTTTCTGTTGACTGCGACATGTAGAACTGCTTCTGTAGCCCCATATCTGCCTGCACCCTGCTCTTTCCCACCATGATGAGGTGGGATGGACTACACCGCTGAAAGATAAGCCATCCCTTTAAATGTTTTTCTTTATAAGAGTCACCATAGTCATGGCTTTCTTCACAGTAATAGAAATCCTACCCAAGACAGTGGCATGGTCAATGGTGTGGTTACTTATTGGTTTAGTCAGACAGTTATCACATTTGAGAACACTTCAAAGGAATAAAATTGATGGCATTGGCTTCCTCCAAAATACCATGATCTTGTGTTTTACTCTCATGCTTATTCCTTATAGAAATTGTTCATGGTATAATATTTCTACCTCAAATACTTCTATCACATTCTCTTTACCAAGCCTCAAAGATATTGACTGGCTGAAGAATCCATCCTTGCTCAAGGTCACATTCAAAGTTATAAGTCTTTTGCATCAGACAGCAGATAGTGCAGAAAACAGAATAAAACAGTAAGTTAAAGGACTCAAGGCTATCTATAACAAGTTTTGATACCTTTACTCTGGAAGAAATTTTTGGTTATAATAATTTTTGTTATGAGGGTTTTCTGGCCTGCCAAGACCCCTAACACTGAAAGCAGAACAGATAACACAGTTCCCTAAATCTATGTAGGTTTAATCTTTACCATGTCAGATAATAGTGTACTATCAAAGGCCCAGTTTTAATTACTGCCTCTTTTTCAATAATATCTGTAAGTAAAATGAAGCAAAGATTATATTTCATGATTGCTTTCATGATCTATTTGAAAGACGTTAAATGTTAAATATTATAAATACCTGTGTTTTGCAAGGAGATACATTAATGAGGAGCTACTCTGTATTTTTTTCATGACATTAAAGAAATCTTGAACACTTCTTCATATTAAAATTTTTGATCCTATGTCATGATTGACATATGAAACATAAGTCACAAATTATAAAGATATTTATATGATGCCAGCACAACTCAGAAATAGTGCCAGCTAATTCGAAAGAATAGATAGAAAAGCTGGTAAGGGCAACTTAGTTGAGGCTTCATAACATATTCCGTGCATTAAAATGGTTTTAAATATGTAATGGTCTTTCCCTAATGTATACAGATTTATAGCATTTTAAGAAATGAGGCTGTGTTATAAATGTCTATTATGTAGTTCTCAGTTTTTGTGGATACAAGGGTCCATGTGTTCACTGAGAACTAGGGAAACTAGAAATGTTAAAGGCTTGTGGGTATCAGCTAATGGATGAGGGAGGAAATAAAATACCTATACTCCATCCAGAAGGCTGGGAGTAGGAACTGTTGAGGACTTGATGACCTTTTGCTATCTGTAAAGCCAGGTCTCACCCAAATAACCCCCTCCCAAAAAAATTATCCCAGACTCTACCTCTCTAGACTTTGTCTTTCATTCCTGACCAATAGAGCACACCCTTATTGGAGATGTCACGTGTATTCTAAACCCTGCAATCCTCTATACTATTTGGGTTAGAGACCACACTGAATTCTAGGATGTTAAGCTATAAAGCCTATCTGCATGGTCATATGTGGTTTTTCAAAAATGTTTCTATGTATGACAACTTAAGAATTAGTGTGCACCTGAAATTAAAATTATTGTCGCAAGAAAACCTGTAATGTGAATGATTGCTGCCTGAAAGAAATTTCAAAATTATACTGTTTTAAAATTGCCTTACAATAAACCACCTGGCCTCAGATTTTCTAGAAGTTTGAATCCGACCAAATACACTAAGTTTGGATTCTCACCTCTTCTATGCATATTTCCCTTCCAACCATGATGCTTGCAGAGACCCCCACATTCCTTAATTTTATACTTTAGAGGAAATGTATCAAAATATAGGTTTAATGAACTACAGAATTCATCAGGTCTTCAGAAAGAAAAGACAAATTCATCCATCATAAAGGAGACTTGAAAGTAATTAAAATACATAAACAGCAGTCATAGGACAATAATGTGGATATTGATATGGAGCTATGCATATTGATATATGAATGAAAATATGGAAAAAGTGTTTAAGATAATGTGACCAAAAAAGTACCTCACGAAGACCTTCAAAGGTTAGAAAAGAGAAAAGAGAAGCCTTTGTACAGAAAGGTGAGCCCACCATTTAAAAACCTCTCCGCAGGTAAACAAAACAAAACAAAACAAACAAACAAACAAAAACCAGTTAACAGAGTTAATGGGAAACAGGACCCAATCTCAGTGACCTCTCCTGGCAAATAGAGAAAGAATGAAAAAAGAACAGGTAATGTGATGGTATCTTGTTTATGATCTAACAATTAAAGCTTGCCTGAAGATCAGAGTGCAAAGCTAACTACACTAACTAGCCTTAGAGGTCAAACAGTGGTGGCACATGCCTTTACTCCCTTCGCTCAGAAGACACTGACAGACAGATCTTTGTTAGTTCAAGGCCACCCTGGGATACACAAAAGTGATCCAGTCTAAAAGAGCCATAGAGTTAACACAAAAGTGATATCAGCACTTGAAGTGACATGCCCTTAAACTCAGCACTAAGGAAGGTATATGGCTGGGCAGGCAGAGAGGAAATATAAAGAGGGAGGAACTCATGGCAGTTAAGCATTCAGTCTAAGGGTTTGTTGAGACAGGACCACCGTTTTAGTAAGAGCTAGTGGCTGGCTGTTTTGCTTCTCTGATCTTTCATCTCCCAACCCCCATAGGTGACTCCTAGTTTTTATTATTGAGACCAAAGAAAATCCATGCTACAGGTAGTCTTTCCTTCTTTAAGGAAGATTATACCCTTCTGTTTGTTTGTATGGGGCCTATTTGAGAAAGGGTCCACTATCCCAGTTAGGCTACACACCTCACTTTGTAAACAGGGCTGTGCTCCAAGAGTTTAGGATCTACTTGCATCTGCCATCTACTTATAGGACAGGCATGCATTTTCATTCATACACTCTCACATAATTTAAGAAGATATTTTTCTCAGACTTACAAATGGGATACTATTCATTCATACTAAGCAATGAGATTTTAAAATTAGCAGCAAAGTAGATGAAAGTGTTCCTTATTTCTTTAACAGAAATCAGCCAGACATAGAAAGGTACATGATCAAGTAACGTTTAGAATCCAAATAGCTTCTCTCATAAAATTTTTGAAAAAACTGTGATTATAAGAGAAGAGTTTTGCTGGTTGATTTTTAAATATGAGATGACAGATGTGAATAAGAAATTCTGCTACTTTACTATATAACCAAGTTGTCATATATAATGATAATGAGCCTCTGGAAATTGCTTTTGAAGTTAGATATAAGACTTTGAATGACTGGAACCTAAGAAAAAACAAATGATTGCTGATTTTATTCATATCTATCTTTAAATATTACATAATGGGTATGTGTATCAAAACATTGCATAGTGCAGCAAAACTGTGGTTTCATGTCACATAAATTTATAAATTCTATATAACAGAAAACATACTAAATTTCAGTATCACTGAGTTAAAGACATGATTTATAATTTTGTCTTCTGTATAAGTACTGCGGACTAATTTTGTCTTCTTCTAAAGTAAGGTCATGTTTCCACTGAAAGACTTTTAATATATTAATAAATATTAACAATGTCAAATACAAAAGAAATAGCAGCTATTGTAATGATACTTATAATATGGCTGGTATTAAATTGAGACAGTATTCTACTGAGCACATAAAATAACTATATGATTAATTCATTATTAAGTAATACACTAATTCAAATAAGCCTGTACTTAATAGGGCAAAAAGAAATGATGTAACATATTAAGAAATAAGTGAAAGTAAGGTTAAATAGACGTATCTTGTATAAAATTGGATACTTTCACCAAATAATTAATGAGATATTTACAGAATGCTGATTTAGTTATAACTTACTTTGAAACTGGAATAATTACAATATTGCTGATAAATCCTTCTTAAGTTTATTCAGTTATTACCCTAGCAATTCTTTAAAAAAAACAAAACACATTGAATATGATTTTCCCAGTATATCTGAAATATATGTGTATTGGATTCTGCAGATAATGTTGGGGAATAAAATATGAAAATTAATCAGAAAATCAAGCATTGTAATGCCATCTCAGATGCATATAATTTAAATTATGATAGATTTAAGGGCTTTGAAATATTTTCTTGAACTTTTAGGTAGATGGGAAAAAGATCAATAAAGAATAAAGAATCTGTGTTTCTAGTAAAATCAAAAAATATTTTAATTGAAAATTGTATTAAATTTACTATTAGTAGTTTTCAAATATATAATTTGAAAATAAAACAGAAAGTGAATCACTTCTGTGTTTTATGCTATATGAATCCTGTTGCATGAAACATAAGAATACCATCAAAGGTATAAATAGAGACAACACAGTTAAAGTTACCAGGGAGTGGAGGAGGGGACACCAGGAAAACTGCTTCCTGAGTAGTTGTACTAAGATTTGTTCTTGGTAATAAGTACCAGAGTCTCATTATACACACAGTGTCAGGACTGAACAAAAAGCTAGCATTCATTGGAAGGTGATGCTAAAGGGCTAAATGTTAAAGAACCTCACCACTAAAAAGTTGGAGATGAAGAAACATTTCAAGCTTGTGCAGATGCTAGCTGTTTTGTTTGTGGTGATGCTAACCTGAGAATACATCCTTAATGTTTATTGTTAGATCACTCTGTTGTTTACTGAAACTTTATATTAATCTGTAATTGTAAACATTAATTGCATACCCTCTTTTATAGCAATTATATCTCAATGACACTGAAAGAAAAATGATTTCATTCTACAGAAAATAAAAATAAGAAATTAAATGTTAAATAGCAACAACAAATTAACTAAAGTCTCTAAAGTAAATGAAACAGGTAACATGCAGTACACAGAGATATGACATATTGTATCTCAAATTCTTGAAAAAGTGAGATAGATTCAGTTAAGTTATAACATGGTATTTAAATTATTATAGGACAATCAAAGCTAGTGAACAAATCAATAGTCACCAGAAAGGAAAGAACTAGTATTTAGTACATTTATGATCTCCTAAACATCGAATGGACCTAAACTTCTTATGTGTACAAGGTATTGCAGGTTACTTATATAGTAATATCATTTTGAGAGGAAATCAGAGAAATTTCAAATAACTCTGAACAAACCATTTTTTTCTTTTTCTCTTTCTTTCTTTCTTTATTCTTTCTTTTTCCTTTTTTAATTGGCTTTTTGAGGCATTGTTTCTATGTATTGCTTTGGAGCCTGTCCTGGAACTCACTCTGTAGAACAAGCTGGAGAGTTTCAGGTACCAAACGATCCCTGTAGTCAAGCATCTCTGTTCCACTTAATTCATGGCCTCTTACTACTACTTTACACTAGGAGGTTGAGTTTGGACCACTTAACTCAGGCACATGCCCAGATACTGAGAAACATAAAGCTGTATTATGAATTTACACTCTGGTATAGTACAAACTTTTATTTCTCAGATTCTATTAGTTCTGTGAATTCTAAATAAAACTGATGTTCTCTATCAGCAGTTATCAACTGACAGCAGCTTCCAGAATGGGGATGGGACTTTGTTCCCTAACTCCAATCTCCTTGTTATAATTTTGTCAGTCTTTATCTTTCACAAGCCTTGTAAATGCTATCACAATTGACTGAAGTTCATAGGTGCAATTGCTTGTAATGTCCATAAATCATCATGTCCTCATACCACCCACTACCTCTATTTTCTGTACCCATTTCCTTCTAAAGTAATAATTGAAACAATACTTATTAAGCATAATTAGAATGGTCTATTGGCATTTCCCTGCATAAAATACCATTTTAAGCAAAATAAATACTTTCCCCCTTTTAACCAATATCAATAACTACCATTACTTCCCAATTTTATGTATTGGTTAAATTACTTCTTGAAAATAGAAAGCACAAAAGAGCACATCTTCTAGATCTTCGATTTAATTTCTTAAGGATGGTTAATATCCTATAGAAACTAACTCTGATTAATTGATTTCAACTTTAATTCACTGAATCTCTTTGAAATATTAGAATAAGAGAAGGGAATGTGTCATTATGGAGGATTTTAAGCCACATTAACATTTTATTTCATGGGAAAATTAAATGAGAGTTACAGTATCAAGGTAGTTCTGTTTTTAATTGTTTTATATTTACTTGGGAAGCAGCCTTACCAAGATAAACAATTCATTCTATCCATATTTAAACCATTCTCGAAGTTTTTTATCAAGCACTCTCAAACAGCTTCTCACACAGCCCTCCTGCTTTTGTTGCTAAAATGGTTCCATGAGGGAGCAGAAGCTATAGACGTTAATTTAAAAGAGGGTAATAGAATATTGGCATCAGCCAATTGCTGAAGTCCAGAGAGAAAATGCAATAGGTTTGCCTATTCCAGAAAGAAGCTAAAGGTGGTTTATGAATCCCATCCATTCTCCAAAAACACATATAAATCCCTGTAAGGAGTACGGTTTTTCTGCCTGCTGTCTCTGGTCTTGTCCCGCCGCCACGCCAGCCCCAATTAATACACTGAGACTCTGTATTGGATATAATTCTGTTGGCCCGGTTACTTGTTTCTTATCGGCTAGCTCTATCTTAATTATTAACCCATTTTTGCTGATCTATGTATTTCTCTTACTGGGGAGCTGGCCAGCATATTGCTTTCTCCCGACTCTCCATCTTGGCTCCTCCTTACTACTTCCTCTTTCCTCCTTGTCTCCTAGTCCCTCCTATCTTCCTTTCCTTTTGGCCAACAGTGCTTTATTATTAACCAGTATGAGAAACATATATACATAATGGCATCTCCCATCAAATCCCAGTAACATTATTAGCAACAGTAAACAAGTTCCAAAGATTAGGTAAAGTCAGCACTTGAGCTCTGGAGGCTTAAAAAGACTCCTAGGATGAACTGAATATAAGGGTGGAAAGCCTGCTGGAAATAAAACACAAAATCATTAATGTTTTCTTTAACACGAGGTTAAAATCCCACCTTGTTGTTGAATATCTTTTCAATAATTTTGATAATTCATAATATGCTTTAAATATTTTACAAGAAAAATACCATGAGTATCTAAAAGAAATCAAGAAAAATTCAAGTAGCAAATGTTGATGTAGTAAGTATACAAAAATATATCTGGGACTTGTCAATTTAGATGGTTCTGGGAAGCCATTTGAAAGCTTTAAAACTGGCATACTGAAATCAACTTGAATGTCATTAAGAGATAGGCCACTGTAAAATAATGCTGTGAAAGATTAGAGCCCCCAAGAATGCTCACAATTGGGACAACTGCCCTTTAGAGAAACCAGATATTGTACCCATTGTCCTTTAACAAGTGAGAAATATATATATATATATACATGTATATATATATATATATATGTGTGTGTGTGTGTGTGTGTGTGTGTGTGTGTGTGTGTGTGTATTTTGTAAACCAGGAAATCAATACCTCACTAAATATATACTTCTTGGTAATGTGATCATACACAACAAAACCTCCACTTTATGAGAAACTAATGATTAATATTTAAGTCATCTTACAGAAGTCTTGGCCAAAGGTTTTTATTAAGGCAATAGAAAAATAATTGATACTGAAATAAAAAGGACACATATAGAACAAAAATGCCATGAGGTAACAGTCATTGTTACACTTTAAAAGACTCCTGAATGAAAATTTTAACTATAATGTCCTGTATTTAGCTTCAAATATACTGTACTATATTGACAGAGACATGGTATCAACCATTGATGGATAAAACAGAATAAAATGCTATGATATCAAATCTTCTCGAAAAACAGAAGACTTCTTCAAAATTTTGTGAGAACATATTGTTTCTGGCAAGTGAGAATTTTGAATTCAATTATAGATCTAGATGATATATATGCATATGTATATATATGCATACACACACACACATATATATATATATATATATATATATATATATATATGTCACACACACATATATGTAAAAGCTTACAAACACAGGAAGACAATACATGATGAAACATTTTGATGGTGACTCCTTTCTGGTATATTCTGAACACATGGAAGCTAAACCTATGCTTTTCTTTATTTTTTAATTGTAACAGAGGACATTGAGAACTTGATATTTAGTAGTGATTTAAAGTGATAAAGGAGAAGTAAGGATGGATGCCGGGAATACTAGAGCAGAGAAAAGAAACATGATGACCAAAGAAATTGTCTTCAAAGGGTTATAAGATAATGGTTCAAAATTCATCAATATGAAGAAAAAAAGGGAGACATGCAGAAAAAAAAAATACAGGAGCAAAACAACTTAGGCCAGATACTGAGAATTGTTTCCTAGACTCAGGAGTCTTACACAGCAGCAGAAGCTATGCTACAGGTTTGGAGGGGCACAGGAATATAGCAACATAAATAGAGCCAACATTGAGAGGGATAAATCCAGGCTAAGTATAAACTAACAGGAGTACAGTAACACTTCAGAAAAGATGGAGGATGAGATAATCTGAAAAGTGGGTAACAGAAAAAACAAAGAAACTACATAACTTACAGCTATGGCATACAAAAGACTGTAAAATTCTTAACAGCAGGCTTATTAATATTTCAAATACCCCTAGATCCTTTAGAACTAAATTTATAAATGAAAATAAAATTGACTCAACTAAAAAAGAAAAAACAACTTTAAAATATGGAGACAAATGCATCAAAGAATACATAGAGGGCAACATATTTTTTTTTCAGTTGTTACTGGTCTCCTGATTTGTATGACTTTCTCTACTACACAGGTGTAATGTCTGTAAATATTTTAAGTTCTTTACAAGTTGTCAAGCGATGGTGCTAGTCACAGTGAGTCCTGAAATGAAGATTACCTTTCAGAACAAGTCAAAGTGACTAAATAACAGATTAGTTTTAGGAAAAAATATGAGTATTGTAACCACCATAAAGACAAGGCCATGAACAACTCTATGTAATACTATTTTAGATATTATAGCCATAGCTGTATAATAAGTTATATACTATACTCTCTTTCTAGTTGAACCAAACTTTGAAAATTCCTCAAATGCAATAAGATATTAGTTCAGGATGAGAAACTTTCAGTGCGGAATTGCTTTAATAAAAATTGAGAGTAGATGTTATATCTTAGCTACTGACATATTTCCTCTGACAAAATATCAATTAATTAAGTGCAATACCCATAAGATGTTTAAATCATCTGTAAATGCATATATTCTATAACCTGATTTATTACAATTTCATAATTTACTGAATTCTTCGATGTGACAAGCCAGTAATAAGCTACATAAACAGACTTACGAATAACTGCAATTTTTTCAGTAAACATGCTATTTCCAAAGCAAATGCATCTCTAACAATGTATTTATTCATGGTCTATTTATGCAATCATTTCAGTTGCCTAACCCTTTTGCATTGCTTGATGATACTTACTTATATTTGGCATAGGAACAAACCAGATGAAACCACAGTTAATACACTCATGTTATTTGAAAAGTTATTTACAAAGATGATTTGTGCAACTTAAATATATTTATAAAAAGAAAACCATATTATTTTGTTCTTCAAAATAATGGAAAACATTAAAAGGTTTTAAGCTTTCAATAAAATGTCATTGTACTGTCAAAATAGGTATCTGGGGATTAAACTAAAAGTGATTTAAGAGATAATTTCATACAGAAACACACAGAGGAATGTAACAAAACAGCAAAGCACTGATGGAGTTTAGGAAATTGCAGAGGGGTGCCAGAAAAGATGACTCAGTGAAATAGAACTCTGACTGCTTTTTCAGAAAGTCCAGTTTCTATTCCCAGCATGCACAGCATGTCTATTAACCATCCACAACCCTAGTTCCAGGAATCTGTACCTGACTCTGACCTAACTTCAACAAAAATGAAAAGTAGGTAAAAACTGTTGAAATTTTTCAGAGAACCAAATATCATGCATACTCTTAGAAGCAGATGACAATGGAGATTTGAATAATCCTGTTCCTAAGAATAGGTTCAATAGCATAAACGTCTAAAAGAGTGAAAAATTCATTGATTAAACTTAGGAAAATAACAAATTAAACATGCTGAATGGTATCAAGATGAGGATATTTTCTCTTTGATGGAATGTTTGCAATATTTATGAAAAGTTTTGATTCACTCTTTAGCACAATTAATTAACAAATTAGGTAATAATTAAAAATTATACGTAGATATCCAAAGACAAAAATTGTAACCAGCAACCAAAGGTATTGTAGGCTGAGCAAAAAATTTACGAAATAAATGAGTAAACAATAAAGAAAATGAACATATCTTGGAGAAAAACATAAAGGAAAACACAGAAGTACCGGAGATAGGAGACATCAAGTATTGAATGATGTCATAATATTGATTTTCATACATAAAACTTATATAACCATAATTTAAAATACTTTCCAAAATGCAAAATACTTAAATTTTCATTTCTAAAATACCGATTAACAGACTAAAATTTTGTAAAAAATAAGTCTGAATCTAGGGATGTAAGGAGTAAGGTTTTACCTCCTGCCACCGGTCTTGTCCCGCCGCCGCTCCAGCCCCAATTAACACACTGAGGCTCTGTATTTGATATTATGCTGTTGGCCAGTTACTTATTTCTTATCAGCTAGCTCTGTCTTAATTATTAACCCATTTCTATGTATTTCCACGTGGTCTTATCAGCGAGAGGTGGCTGGCTGTTCTACTTTCTCCAGACTCTCCATCTTGACTCCTTCTTACTACTTCCTCTTTCCTCCTTGTCCCCTAGTCCCACCTATCTTCCTTTCCTATTGGCCAACAGTGCTTTATTCATTAACCAGTATGAGAAACATATACAGAATGACATCTCCTATCATAGGGCCTCCACATTTTCTAGGAATCTATCAGTTAAAGAAATAGGATTTTTTAAAAATTAAAAGAGAATTAAAAAAAAACTTTCATGGATTATACTCTTTTTTTCTGTCTTTTTATTTTTAAGATAAAACTCACTAGTGGCTTTCTAAATAACATTTTGTAAAAAATACAGAATTTGTGTCAAGATAGGAAATGATATTCATCTTGGTCTTTCATAATACTGATTTTTCATTGGGTTTCATGATGCTGATTTTGGTTTGAGCATTCACATTAGAAATATTTTTATGTTTGAAAAGAATTTTGCCAAAATTTTAATATGTTTTTCCCATTTTAAATAGGAACATCCTAGTAAAAATAAAAGCAGCGTTGTTCAAGTAGAAGGACCATAGATACCAAGACATAGGCTGGCCCCCCATTTTGTTTAAGTTATGTCAGAGCTTGCAAACATAGCAATGTGTTGGTTTCTCTAATTTTATTAATTCATGTATAGTAACTTAGTGGTAACAGGGTGGATAGTTTGTACAACTATGTGACATTAAATTATAATACATTTTCATTTAAATAGCAGAGCTTTAATAGGCCTCACCCAAGATTATGACAATGCAGGATTGCTTCTCATATGATTCTTCTCCTTTGTTTGCATACCTTTTACTTTGTTGTATTGTTCTCAAACTACTTCCCAATGTCAATCTCTTCACCAGCTTTAATTTTCATTCCCCTTTGTGGTGAAATAGAAAGACTCCAGGGAACAAGAATGAGAAGACACATCTTCCCTGTCCAATCCAGGCTACAGGAGGAACTTTTCCTCTGTTAGTTTGCATCTGGATGCTAGAAAGACATATGGGAATGCTGCAGGGATTCTCACAGTTATTTCTCTGTCCCAGCTCTGCCATGCTATAAGCACTTTTCATTGGTTTTCCATGTGTAATCCTGTTTTCTTAGCTCCTGAAGACCCTACATACACCTCTTTGTGCTTCTGGGATTCTAAAGCCTTTGACTGTTGTTCTTAGCATGTCCTTTGTTATGCTAGCCACACTCAACTTTTAAGGTTTTATCAAATGAACATTTAATTGATCCTATTGTCACCTGGAACCAACTTTTTCATATAAGTCAAACTCAGTTGTACAAAGCCACCCCTCCAGAACTTATCTCAGGATGATCACATCCCTAGGTGATTTGATGAGGCCAAGTCTTTGTCTGCAGTTAATCATTTATATGTCAGGGGACATTCAGATATTTCAAGCTTCACAAATAACATATGGAGGGCCTAGATAATTACCATGGAGACTCTACAGCTGTTGGTCCAGAGTTGATGAGTTTCCATGACCTTGGATCAGCTGTCTCTGTAGATTTCTTCATCATGATCTTGACTTTCCTTGCTCATGTATTGCCTCCTCTCTCTTCTACTGAATTCCCAGAATTTGTCCTGGTGTTTAGTTGTGGATCTATGTATCTGGTTTAAGCAATTACTGCATGAAGATTCTATGATGATACTTGGCACAATAACTGATTGAAAATGATAGTACAGTAGATAAAATTCATAAATATTTAGAGATATTTTGAACAAGTGTTCTGGTAATTCACACTTAGTATGTCTCTGTATTCAATGCAGTTTTCCTTTTCTAATTTATTCGTTTATTTTATTTTATTTCTTATTTTACATATTAATCACAATTCCCTCTACCTTCCATACCCACTGACCCCAACCTGTCCTATTCCCCACACACTCCACAGGGAAGGTGATACCTTCCAGGAGGGATCATCAATATGTGTCAAGTCAATTGAAGTAGGGTCTAAGCACTCTCTCCTGTCTCTAGGCTAAGGGAGTACCCCTCCATGGGGATTGTGCTCCAAAGTCCTTTCCTACACTAAGGATACATCCTGGTTCCACTGTCAGAGGTCCTGTAGACTGCACAAGCCTTCTAACTCAGACCCATGTTCAGGTGGTCTGGGTCTGTCCAATGCTTGTTTCCCAGCTATCAGTCTGTGGGTTCGTGAGCTCCCCCTTGTTCAGGTCAGCTGTCTCTGTGGGTTTCTGTAGCCTGTTCTTGACGCCTTTTCTTATTACTCCTCCTTCTCTGCAACTGGATTCTAGGAGTTCAGCTTAGTGTTTAGCTGTGAGTTTCTGCTTCTGTTTCCAATAGCTACTATAGGAAGGTTATAGGATGGCATATAAGTTTTCTATCTAATTAACAGGGAAGGGCATTTAAGGTAGCCTGTCCACTGTTGCTCACGTTGTTAGTAGAGGTCATTCTTTCAGGTCTCTAGACATTTCCCTAGAGATAATTTTCTTTTAAAACCTATAATAGCTCCATCTATTATGGTATCTCTTTTCATGCTTTTGTCTATTTGTCCCACTACTCAATTTTCCTGGTCTCACATGTTCTCCTCTCCTCCTCTTCTCTTTCTCCTAACACCCTTACTACTCACTTCTGCCTCCCCCCAGCTCCCAACATACTCAGAAAATCGTGTCAATTTTTCCTTCTGTGAGGGACCCCGTATGAATCTCTTAGGTTCGTCTTTGTATCCTAGTTTCTCTGGGGGTGTGAATTGTAGGCTGGTGATCCTTTGTTCTATGTCTAAAATCCATATATGAGTGAGTATATGCCATGTTCCTCTTTTTGTTATTGTGTTACCTTACTGAGGATGGTTTCCTCAAATTCCATCCATTTGCCTGCGAATTTCAAGATTCCATTGTTTTTTTTTTTTTTTTTTTACCCCACTGTTTGTATTCCATTGTGTAAATGTGCCATGTGCCATATCTTCTTTATCTATTCTTCAGTTGAGGGCCATTTAGGTTGCTTCCAGGTTCTTGCTATTACAAATAATGCTGCTATGAACATAATTGAACACATGTCTGTTGCATGGATGTGGCTCATTTGGGTATATGCCTAAGAGGGTGATTGCCGGGTCCTATGGTAGACTGATTCCCATTTTCCTGAGGAATCATCATACTGATCTCCAAAATGGCTGTACAAGTTCGCACTCCCACCAGCAGTGGAGGAGTGTTCCCCTTTCTCCAAATCCTTTCCAGCATAAATTGTCATTGGTGTTTTAGATTTTAGCAATTCTGATAGGAGTAAGAGTTGCCTGGATTTATATTTTCCTGATGGATCAGGATGTTGAGCACTTTCTTAAGTGTCTTTCAGCAATTTTGGATTCCTTAATTGAGAACTATCTATTCAGTTCTGTACCCCATTTTTAATAGAGTTATTTGGTGTTTTGGTGACAAGTTTTTTGAGTTTTTTGTATATTTTGGAGATTAACCCCCTGACAAATGTAGGATTGGTGAAGATCTTTTCCCTATCTGTTTACTGCCATTTCATTTTGTCAACTGTTTCCTTTGCCTACAGAAGCTTCTCAGTTTGATGAGGTCCCATTTATTAGTTGTCAATCTCATTGTCTGTGCTACTAGAGTTATATTCAGGAAGCAGTCTCCTGTACCAATTTTTTCAAGGGTACCTTCCACTTTCTATTATAAGAGGTTCAGTGTGGCTGGATTTATGTTGAGGTCTTTGATCCATTTGGACTTGAATTTTGTGCATGGCGACAGACATAAGTCTATCTGCAGTCTTCTACACACCATCCTCCAGTTGTGCCTGCACCATTTGCTTAAGATGCTTTCCTCCATCTATTGTATAATTTTAGCTGTTTTTTAAAAAAATCAAGTGTTTGTAGGTATGTGGGTTAATATCAGGATTTTCAACTTAACTCCATTGGTCTACCTGTCTATTTTTGTGGCAATACCAAGCTATTTTTAGGACTATAGCTTTATAATAGAGCTTGACATCAGAGCTGGTGATACCTACTGAATTTTTTTATTGCACAGGGTTGTTTGGGCTATTCTGGGTCTTTTGTTTTTCCATATAAAATTGAATACTTTTCTTTCAAGGTCTGTGAAGAATTGTTCTGGAATTTTGATGGGGATTGCAATGAATCTATTGATTATTTTTGGCAAGATTGCCATTTTTACTATGTTGGTCCTACCTATCCAAAGGCATGGGATCTTCTTTAATTTCTTTAGTGATGCAAAGTTCTTGCTATATAGGTCTTTCCTTTGTTTGGTTAGCATTATTCCAAGATATTTTATGATGTTTGTGGCTATTGTAAAGGGCAATGTTTCTCTGATTTGTTTCTCAGCCCCTCTGTCGTCTGCATATAGTAGGGCTACTTTTTTTTTTTTTTTTTTTTTGTTACTCTTTATCCTGCCAAATTACTGAAGGTGTTTATCAGCTGTAGGAGTTCCTTGGTAGAGTTTTTCAGGTCACTTATGTAAACTATCATATCATCTACAAATTTCCTTTTCTTAAACACACCAATTTTCCCAATGTACTGATGTCATGTCAGAAGAGTAATAAAGTAATAAAGTGGTTGATTCTTTCTATGTAATCACAATATGTGCCATGCCAGCAAAAGAACTGACTGAGAAAACTACTTTGCTTGTTCACATTCTGTTGATTTATAAGAAGTTACTTAGCTGTAAATGTCCGTGGGTTCTTGGGATAATTTTGTTTTAGTCATGTAAAGGAGAAGAAAACTGTTTTACCCTGTATTTATTATAATCATTTGCTTGGGAAAAGGAATGTAACCACATTACAACTTTTATATTGCCTGATTGATGTGCTTGGGTACATAAGTTGTAATGGAAAATTAAATAACCCAAATAGATACAAGAGGATATAGAAGAAAAATAAAGAAAAATTCTGAAGGAAACCATCAAGAGAATGTGTGAGTATTATTTCCCTTACTCGTTTAGATAAAAAAGTCTTAGTACCCTGTGACTTTATGGTTGTCCTTGGAATCCAGCACTGATGGAGCCTGGTCTGCCAGGCAGTAGTAGGACTGTATTCATTCAATTCAGGAAAAACAATATATTCAATGAAAGTTATCTACAAAATTAGCTATTGAGCAATCTTACCAGTATTAGCAGCCTAACTAACAAAACTATATACTATTTATTGTTGAAGTCTTTTTCAAAATTTTTCTCATGTTTTGCACATTGAATCACAATAAAAGAAATGCTTATATGAAGTATCAAGATATACTTCATGATAAATTTAGAGAAATATGTTGGAGATAAAAAATCAAGCTTTTACTTCCTGATATTTTCCTTTATTGTGTGATGTCACTCATCACATTTGAGGATGCCTCTTCCAGTTTTTCATTTAAATATTAAATGTCCATTTAGACAACAGTTTGCAAGTACTCCATTATGTCCTTTCTTTTTTCTTTCTTTAGAAATGAATATATATGGGAATAAATTTACAATAGATCCTAATTATAATAAAGGACACTCTCTACTGTTCCTAGTAAAGAAGACTGAAGAAGCTAAAATAAGCCACAATGGAAACCAGAATCAAGAATTCTCAAAAAGTTAAAAGTATGTGTGCTGTATTTTCCATACACCTTGGCATAGGCCCAAAGGGCTTAACATTCTACCCAACAGAAACCCAGTCATGTCCATTGCTACTCCACTCAGAATTGCTAGATAATGGAGACAACTTAAATGTCATCCAACCAATGAATGGATAATGAAAATGTGGTACATGTTCACAGTATAATTCCATTATGATAGAAAATATGAAAATTTCAGAAATAAATATGGATGAAACTAATAAATGTTTTTTGCTATGTGTAATATTTCAAACCCAGGCAGAAAATCACATGTTCTTTTTACTTATGAAACCCAACTCTGAATAATGAGATATGGATATACAATCTAGAATAACTATGCAAACCTCGAGATACAACTTTTTAAACTATTAGTAAAAACTCATATGAAATAATCTATGTTCTCTGTTAGACAATGATACATAGAAGATCACTAATCCAAAATAAGGAAATTGGGAGGAAAGTATGTATCTCGGTTCTGCTTTTCCCTTTTGTCTTTTATTTTTAGAATTTTTATGGGGATATAAATGAAATGAGAAATATTACATGATTCATACAATAGTTACTGAAGATATTTTACTGTCATCAGTTGGGAACATTTCCTGTGCATTCATTCTTTCTGGCATCACTCTTTACTATAGTATTTCAATGGTTTACCTGGATTTCTATCATATTAAATTCAAAAATCAAAATGACTTTTTTGGAATTTTGGTTGGAAACTGCTTGAGCCAAGATTCTGAAATGCATGCTTACTTGGTTAGATCAAAATCAGATGTATTGCTGACATTTTACAATTCTTATTTGACAGCAAGCCAAAGCCACTCTGTTAAACTCCTAAAGACACTGAGAACAGGCATCAGTTTTCTAACTTAGAAATGATTAGTTGATGCAACTTTCTCTAAGTCCACAGAGGGTGGAGAAGTTACTACCTGGGTCAATACCCTTATAAGAAGAAAGCCCTGAAGCAGGAAGCAGTGTTCAAGGATCAAAAACCCAGACACATAAAATATGCTGTATACTGGCCTTGGGTGAGTGATTTGTCTACTGTTCTGATCTTAGCTCTATTAAATGCAATGCCGTAGGCACCAACACTAGTTAAACCAAACAAGCAAACAGAATTAGGCATTTCCAACTGTCTCTGCCAGTCTCTCAAACCCCTACTGTGTTCCAGCTAATGTTAAATATGCTCTGGTATAAATTTGTCAGAAAATAGAATCTCAGTGTAAAAGCACTCATTCATCTTAATGAGATCTTTGAACAGATGGGATAGTTTTGCTGCCCTCAACCCTTTTGCTTGAACAATTTCCTTTGTAATTAGTGATGTTCTAAAAGTGTTCTCCTTAGGAGGGGAAGAACTCACTACATTTCCAAGCTTCACAAGGAAACCCATGAAACAAAGAAATCATGGGGCAAGATTAATTTTTAACACTTATTTCCTTTGAGTGGACATTTTTAAAAGCTGTGAGTAATTTCCTATGTTTTACCATGCTGTGTACCCACTTATGGCTTCATTCAAAGTATAAACAATGGGATGAATGCAAATTGGATAATGTAGGTGGTCTTTTCAAGAGAATCCTTTATGTATGACCCTCTGAGTCTCTTTGATGATCAGAAGGCATCTCTGTTTTTCTTTGCTTCCTTCATCCATTTGTTTCTGAATGTTGTCTGCTCTGCTTTTCTTTTCTAGCCTTTTTTTTATCCCTCACTATCATACAAAATAATGCAAGTATTCTAGTGGAATTCTGTCTCCTTAAATTTGCGAAGGTATGCTGTTTACAATTAAATAGCAAAAGTAAAGAGCATGAATTTTAAACTATTCTATTTTCCATTTAAACTCCAGAAGCATATTTTTACAGAGATGGATTTAAATATTTAATATATGGTAAATATATTGCCTTATCACTATTTTCTTCCATAGGGGAAAAATGCCTCATAACCAAATACTAACCAGGCCTGATGCAACTTAGCTTCAAAATCAACCCCTGTTTTAAACTAAAAAGCTTTTGACAGTTACATGACAGCTCTTAGGAGAGGGAGAGATGCTTTTTATTAGGAGGTACCAGTTTAGATTAACTTCAGCCCAGTAGATAGTCCAACAACCATGACAATATGGACAGTACTAATTAGACTTGGTGGATTATAATAAGCTGCTGGAAACTGAGGCTGGATCTACGATCAGTTATAGAATGACCTTTGGCTGAACTCTGGTTGTTTCTCTTGGCTGTACAATTAGAGTCTTCAGTTATCCACAAAGGTTTGATGATTCAGTAACTAGCCCTATTTAGCAAGATCAGCCTAGCATTTAACCACTAGCGCTATTACCATAGTAACCTTTCTTGTCCTCATAATTCCTGATCTTTCTACTCAAGTCCACATTCGTTCTTTGTGATTTTCTATATTCTGCTTTCAAGAACACCTGGTCCTCAATCATTCTCCTATCTCCCCTGCTCTCTTTCCTACCTCCTTGCTCTGCTAACTATATAAACTCCAGGTAGAAAAAGAAAGTTTGCCACTTGATCAGAATCCTATCTTGTGGTCACTTCCCTGGCGTCACTTGCTCCCATCCTCTTCTGTGGTTCTTGGGTTGTAGGTTGAAGTCTCATGGGTTAAGGCAGTATGCAAATATATGAAAGATGACCGGAAATTGGGAAGCAGATGTGTTTGCAGGCCAACATGTTGCATGTGTGTTTTCAATGCTATATAAAATTAGAATTATGTAAAGCTTCCTCTTTCCTGCTTAAGAGCTCTAAATTTTAAATGAATAAATTTTAGACTTTTAAAATTTGGAAATGTAGATTAAGTTAAATTGATAGTTTATGTTCTCATCAGGATATTTAAAAAGAACACTGTATTTGGTTCCCATGTTTCCCCTTGTCCTTTTGGAAACAATTTCTCCATTTTTTGAGATCACTTCCTTTCCATGGCCTCCCATTTCACAGACCATTTCCCATTTCTAAGCTCAGTTGTTACAACTGTATTCATTATGGCTGTATGTTTTAACAAGGTATTCCTAGAAAGTAATAAATGGAATGAAATGTCTACTTATTTTTCATTAAATAAATTAATTTTAAAAAAGAAAGGAGTGAATGGAGGTGGGGTGGGGAAGAGATAGGAGGAGCAGGAAGACAGGACAGATAAGGACTGGGATTGGTGTGTAAAACTTTGGGAGCCAGTGCCCCATGGAGGGATACTGTCTTAGCCTAGATACATAAGGGAGGGCCTAGGCTCTGCCCCAAATGACTTCGTAGATTGTAATGATCCCTAATGGAAGGACTCACCCTCCCTGGGGAGTGGATGGGGGATGGGATACAGGAGTCAGTGAGTAGTATGGAAGGATGGGAGGGAAAGGGAACTGGGATTGATATGTAAAACAAATTATATATGTAAAAAGATGGTTTTAATTATTTTTTAAAGTAAGAGAAAAGGGGGGAGATATGGTGGTTGAGATCTGTAATTCTAACATTTTGGAATTAGAAATAAGACAATTGGTAGAAGATCAAGACCCACATGATACACATAATGAAATTAAGGCAAGGTAAGACATTGCCTAAAAAACAAAGTAAGGAAAGAATGGTGGAAAGAGAGAGACAGAGAGAGAGAGAGAGAGAGAGAGAGAGAATGAAAATAAGGGAGGGGTCACTCACTATAATATAATTAAGCAGCCAAATAGCTGATACGATTTTTCAATGAAGTAGAATTCTAAGAGTCTAGTGTGTGAATTAGATTATATCTGGTAACTACTATTAAATTATACTATGCAAAATTAGCAACATAATTAAATAAGATAAAAATAATAAGTGATTTAAGCTATGTTAAACAGCAAAACCTATGTGTTGATCACAAAGAAGACTGTTATAGAGCAATGGGGGAAAACAGCATAGGTAGGGAATAAATGTAGAACTCATATACGATTTCATCAATTTGATGATATATTTTTAATGATCTAATAAAGTCAGTGAAGATCAAAATGCAAAGCAAGCCAAGACTGCCATAGAATCTGAGTAGTGGTGGCACACGACATTTAATCCCAGGCCTCAGGAAACAGATGCAGATGGATCTCTGAGTCCAAGACCACCCTGGGCCACATGAGACTGAATGAGTCTAAAAGAGAAAGAGAGCTCAAGCCTTTCATTTGAGCACTAGGGAGGTGGTAACAGAGGCAGGGTCTCAGAGCCAAGATCTCAGTCTTTGGAATCAGTCTTCATCTATGTTGAGGACAACATTTATGTTTGGGAAGTCTGAGGATGCTGTCTAGAGATGCAATCTGAGGTTTGGTGAATTGCCTTCTTGATCTGTGCATTAGTGGAGGTGAGAACTCTCAAGTGGCTGTCTGCTTTGCTTCTCTGATCTTCAGCTTTAGCTCCAGTATCTGTCTCTGGGTTTTTATTATTTGGACTACACATCAGTTCTGCTATTCTGCATACACCAATGGGAAATGAAAGGGTATTCTAGAGAGACATCCGTAGAACTCTTCATGATAGCCAAAGAAATACTATAAAATAATAAATATAATTATTATATATAACATAACAATTATATTAGTCATAATTGTATGTAATCTATGATTATAATAGTAATATAATAATAATCTGTGTCAATAGCTGATTAATGGATAAAAAGCAATTAAATGCACAAAGGATAAAAAAAAACAAATTTTATAAATTTTAGCAAAATAGTTGAAAGTAAAAGCCCATTTCCTAAGTTGATTTTATATTCTATTACAATATGTTCACCTGTCTGATGGTGTGTACCATGTGAGTACCATTATGTTTTAATGATTTTGGTTTTCTTTCCTTTTTTCTTTCCTTTTTTTAGATTTATTTATTAGTTATGTATACAGTGTTCTGTCTGCATGTATGCCTGAAGGCCAAAAGAGGGCACCAGCTCTCATTACAGAGAGTTGTGAACCATCATGTGCTGGGAATTGATCTCAGGACTTCTGGAAGACCAGTTAGTGTTCAAAACCACTGAGTCACCTCTCCAGCCTGATTTTGGTTTTTAATGTAATTAAAGAACATGTACAGTGTTACTAATGGCACTGTTCTCTTGGTAATTAATCATTTTATTAGTAAAGTACTAAAATTTCTGTGAAGTTCATTTTGTGGGATGGAAGAACAGCAAATGCATAGGATATGTGGAGTCTTGGACAGATTTATGGCAAATAGATATTTGATGTATTCATTGTTTCCTTCTCCATTTACAGATTCTTTCATTTGTAGTGAGCCATAATTTTTCAAGTAATTTTTCAAATTATGAGGTTTATACTGGTGAGAGTATAGAAAAGTTGAATCACATTATATGGTGATGAACCAAGAAACTACATGATAAGATATGGACCAGAAGCATTCCCAAAGGGAGAACTTCGAAATTGCTGACCCTGGTTTTGGACATTAGTTTCAAGTCTTAAGAGTCTTATTCAGGAGATGCGGCTGGAAAAAAAAGTGAGTTCGTTATTAATATGCTATGCCATTACTGAAAGCCAAGTAAAGACCAGTTCTCTCCCACAGTTACCACAGTAGAAAACTGTGATAATGATTCACAAGTACAAAATCAGCAAAGCCAAGATGAACTTAACCATGATGCACAAAGAAAGAAGTTTCTTCAGTCTATGGAAAAACACTTAGCACCAAAGGTTGTCCCTAAAACTTCAGGAAACATGCTTTTCCTGAAATGCAAAGCCACACATCTGGATTTGTAGAGGCAAAAAAAAAAAAAAATTCTATTGTACTGGTACTGGCATTGATATTTACTTTAGGAACACAACAATTTGCCTTTCTCAATGTCGATTGTCAAATTGTCTACAAATAGAAAGTCTCTATTTTCCACAATAGTAGACAATATATAGACAGATTCTTCAAATTTCCACTCCATCACCTCCAAATAAAAGCAATAGTTATTACATATACTTTTGGCATACCTTTGAACTTCATGCTTCTGTGACCAAGGTCTGTCTTAAAATATTCATTTACATCTGCTAACTTCTTCTCTGCATACAATCATTTATTTCTTTGAATCATTGACCAAATCTTATGAGTTAACACAAGAAAAGAACACAATCTTTAATTCAGGATTTGATGTATCACTGCATAGATAAACTACAAAGGTGACTAAAGTACATCAGTCCTTTAGTTTGAATTGTTAAGAACCTGAACTCAAGCCAGTTAGGCTCCCCTAGGTAATCCCATTTTTATTTGAAAGAAAATTAATTCCATGAAATTTTAGTATTTCCTCTTTTATTTCCTTTGCTTGTGACTTTGTACCCTAATGTGTCAACTGTTACAAATGCTTTGCATTGGGCTCTTAGTTTTGTGCCTCAAAGCTTACATGACTATTTAACAACAGTAAAATGATGATTTCTTTAATTTATTTTATTTTCTGGTTTTACATAATACCAGTTCCCTTTCCCTCCTGTCTTCCCTTGACCCACACCAACCCCTTATCTCAACCTCATTCTGCTTCCCAGGGAGGGTGAGACCTTCCATGGGGGATCTTCAAAGTCTGTCACATGAAATGATGATTTCTATGTGTCCTGAAATATAACAGCTTTCAAAGAACAAAAAAGGAAAATACCAAGATTTCCACAAGGGAAACTAGAGAACTAAGAATATTTTCAACCTACATGTGCCTAAGTTACAGAAGAAAAATCAATGGATAATGTTGAATGCAGCATGATGAGGGGATGGATGCTAGACTCTATAACTCAGTTATAACAAGTCCATGCCCAAGGCAAGTGTATGTGTTCACTTCCTCTACATAGCTGCTTAACTTGTAGTCTTTCAGTTCTGAGCCATCATCCCAGGACCTTGCAAGGATGGTGAAGACTTGCTCATGCATAATCAATACTATGACCTTGAAGAGCTTCTATGTACAGAGATTCCTGAAGTAAAGGCATACCTGCTTGACTGGGGATTATTTGACTTCAGTAATTGTGGAGAGGTTAGAATGTTGCAGGTCCTTGTCCTAATTACAAATTATCCATCCTGGAGATATCTTGACCTCATACTAGCCATGTAACCTATCTCTGCATGTGACCTAATATTTTGTTAATATCATGCACTGCATGTAGAGAAACCAATTTCTATCAAACAAAGGGATAACAATGCTGTCACACAGCATCTGAAGCCTACAGCAGACATTTAATTCCCCAACTTTTTGTAGCCCTCTATGTTACTCGTCTATACACATCAAGGCATTGCTTTGTTATGTCCTCAGTGCTGGTACAGTAAAATTTCATGAATCTGTAACATAAAGTTGTATTGTTTTGTATTGTATTGTCTGTAGGATCATTTGCATCTTTCTAAAGTCTTGTGACAAGGGAGGCATTCTTTGATAGAAAGCTTGTCTATACAGAAAAGTCTCATTATTCAACCTGAGCAAGGTTCTAGAATAATTTATCCATTTGCTACATGATGAAAAACTTCTTTTTAAATACAAGAAACAATATATTATTTGATGCTTGGGACAGTTGATTGAACAAAAAAAGTTACTACTAGCTTATACATTTCAAAACTTAGCACATGGCAGAATTAAATTCCATATACAAATAGTTGTGGTGAGGGGGTATGTATAACTAACTCTGTGATAGTCAGAGCACACTGGTGTGAATCTCAGCTAAAATGTCAGCATCAATGGGTATGGAAATATTTTTGGAAAGAGAAAGGGAGGACATTTGCTTTCCATGTAATTCTACCTCATTTCCTGCATGTCTGTCTCAGGAGGATGTGTGTGTTTGGGGGGGTAGGTATGTTTTAAGTACCATTGTTAAAAATGAAACATTATTTTCTTGTTTTTCTTTCATGTCTCTTTCTGACTCATTTATAAAAAAAAAGGAACATATGTTTGACAGACTAAAATCAGTAACTCTAAAAATTACTTTCTTTTTTTTCAATAACATATTTAGACATGCACATAAATAATGCATTTGGAGTACAAAGGAGAGCAGTGAGTGCTGTAGAAATGACAATTTTCAGGAGACAGCTATGATTGCTATAGAAATGCCTGGTGCCCAAAGAGTAAAGACAAGCAAATTGACTAATATGCATTCCTCATGTTGATGTATATCCTGTGTAAATCAAAGGCAAGCTTTAGGGAAGACACATTTTCTTTTTCAATTTATGTAAATTCTGTATAATTTTCACCCACCTAATAAATATAACTCTTTTATTTGTGGACTATAATATTTAATTTCAGACAATATTCTCTATTTTTAGGGAGATAATGCTGTCTGTTAAATGAATATCTGAAGAATTTTAAAGAATGTGAGCAGCATGTTCCACTTCAAACTTTTTAAAACTGGTTAAAACATATCAGTATTTTCTTGAAGTGTAAATTCTTCTAGTATAAATTTGGAGCTGAATGAAACTACTTTTGCACCTCACTGGAGACTTGTTTAAATCCCCAAATAAACTCTTATCCCAGCAAGCTGTCACTTTGGATATTTGAAGCTGATTAGAGAGAAATTAATGTCCCATTGCACTCTCCCTCTGGCCAAAGAATATTTCCAAGGTTTCTTAAAAACCTAAGTAGAGCTAACTACCTAATACATAACTTTGAGTAAATGCACACATTTCGCTGCTTGAGCAAAATTCCCACTAACAGAATCAACAAAGCACAGTAATTTGTCTTAAAATAAGTGTCTCTTTTGTGCTCAGTAAATGGGAATCCATTCACCATCTTCCGCATTCTATATAATTACAGCAGATGGGAACACTTTTCTTTAGACTGAATACTTGGCATTTTACTTGTTTAATTTGGCTCAAGACAAAATAGTGATAGAAATGTGATGTGGACAGTGATTTCTCTAAAGAATCCCCATTGGATTTGAATGTAACAATGTTAAATAACTCACCCCTAAATTATAACTTTAACCCTAAATATTGTTTGCTTGGTATAAAACAAAAATGCAGATCAATTTTTAAAAGTATATGTTCTAGCTTACTTAATTGAATTCTGTCAATTACCTGTCCATAGTGCCTTTGATATATTTTTAACTTAGATTTAATCCACACCAACAGTATCTGAGTCATTAATAATTAATCACGACTTTATCTATGGTATTTTCAATTATTGCTTAGAGTCAAACCTTTTGATTTGAAATGACTAGCAGAGAAGAGCATTCTGGAGATCCTGAGAGTGGGAAAAAACTAGAATGTCAAATCTCTACATTTACTTTTTTGTGTTTGTTCTATTTGGTGATGAGAACTGGGCCCCACACAGACAATTAGCACAAATTATTAAATCAATGCTGATTTTTCAGAGGAATCAAGAGTTTACAGAGAGAAATTATATCCAACCAGCTTAAAAGATGTGGCTTGGTGAGCAGAAAACTTGAAACAAATGAACAGCTTGCTGTGTTATGTTTGAAATCAATGTCTAAATTCAAAGCAATGATAAAGCTTATTCAATACAATTTAATATCCAGGATGGGAGGTCACCATGGGAACTAAGCCAGTGCCATCCGGAGTTTGGCTGGTATTTGTCACACTTCAGAGAATATATTGATGTAAAACATCAAAACTAAAGAGAGTAAGATCAATTTCAAGAAAAAATAACTGAAAATTACAGAGAACATAATTAAATTTATGTGACCTTCAGTAAAAGACAAAACCCTGAAGGAAACAAAACAAAACAAAAAAACCATTGACTTTATTAGTGAATTTGTTCTTATGTATGCCATCAAAGTATACCATGTAAAAGAAAAACTAGATTGACTATGATTTAAATAAAAACAATATATTTCTCTGAAAGCTGTCAAATGGTAAAGCAGGAACTCTCAAAGTGATACAGAATACTTGCAAATTATATACCCAATAGGAGGTTTGAATGTAGTTTATAATAGATTTTTCAATTAAATAAAATTCATAATAACTCTTCTATTAAAAAATGGATGAGAGAGCTAATCTTTTTTCCAAACAAAATATGCAGTAATTGCCAAGCACATGAAAAAGTGTTCAATATCATTAGCCAATAAAGAAAATCAAAGAAGCTGTGGTTGTTGAACTTGGGGAACAATAAAATGTTCATTCTATAGAAGAAATACAACTTAAGAAACCTGTCAGCCATGTGACTAAATTTACTTACAATGTGTTGTATTTAAAATAGTGAAGATAAAATGTTATAGTCTATCACTACAAAAGGAGAGCTGTGAGAGTCAATTAACCATTCCACAGTGTTGATTCTCTGCATACCATCATGTTGTACAAACTTTATCATAGTGTTTCCTGTAAGTTAAAGCATATCTTAGAAATATATAAAGTTGACTATCTTTTTTATAATATTACCAAAAATACCACAATTGACAGATATAGAGAAAGTGTAGCTATGTTACACTGATTTTAGGAATATTACTCAATCTTGCCACTATGGAAAACAAATTATCCCAGCCTTATAATTTCAACCACTTATCACATCTAAAGATTTCTTTGTAACAATATGGAGGATATGCACACTGAAAAGGGTTAGTCAAATTTCCAAACACATTTTTCATACTTATAAATTTATAAAGAGGTCAAACTTCCATCAAACAAGGAATAGATAAACATACTATGGTACATGTATACATTGGAATATTAATTAAATAAAAATGTAATAGGTTATTTATTTAGTCTATAGTGTGGATGGAATCTGCCAATATTTTTATAAGTGAAAGAAGGAAGAAAGAAAAGTTATATATTGTTAAATTTCCATAAAGAATGAGTTCCTGAATAAACAGAAAGCTCTTTGACCTCCCCTAGGACTAGTGTGTGCATCAGTGTGTTTGGAGAAGCTGCTAGGTATTGACTGACAATGTTTACAGATCTTTGAGTTGGCAATGAAAAACATATCTAAAGCTAAAAAGGTGTAGTACAACTGCTTATCTGAAATCCTATTCTGGTTCACACACACACAGACACACAGACACACACACACACACACACACACACACACACACACTCAAACATACACACAGAGAGACATATACACATAAATAAATAAAATAAATCTTTTAAAAAACCTTTATTATAAAGAACTAGCAAGTAAAATCTTTGCAGGGTGAAATTAACCAGATCATAAATCTATATACTTTTCAATGAACTCCTATACCCTGAAAAAAGTCTCTAAAAAAAGCAACAGAAGACCCCTATGATGCATAAGAACCTGATCAATAGAGGAATTTGTTTTGTCTATGAATCATATTATGTGGAAACAGGAAGATCTGACATCTGATGATGAGCAATAAGGTAAAATTCTATGTATGGGAACCCAAATTCTCAAGGAATAAGAAAATGACCTCCATTAAAGATGCTACAAGTTTGATTTATTTATTAGAGTTGGAATATTGTAAAACTCTAGAATGTCATATATCTAGAGCCATATTATCTCGGTCTATCTTTACTCGTCTAAGTAGCCATTCATTACTCTGGTTAGGTCTGAATTAACATCTTTTTGATGCTCATATAAAATTTTGGGATATGTTTTTCTCAGATAATTAGATTGTGAACTCACATAATAATTTTTAAAACACACAGCAGAATTTTGCTCACTTTTACATAATTCAAGCCTGCTGATCCTATCAATGTATTTAGTATATACCTTGATCTATGATGTTTCTGTAAGTTACAAATATTTAACAAATCTCTTTTACATTGGTATATGTTATAGAAAAACTACTTGAATCTGTGTAGCTACACCATGATGACTCTGATTTGGTTCAAAATACACCTTTTATAATTCCCTAATATCTGACAGCTATGTTTTGCATTCACACTTAACTAAGATCTAATAAAAGTTAATTTCTATTGTTTCCATCCTTATCTCTTTTTCCTTCTAATTAAGTTGAATCTGTCTGTGATAAAATAAAATTCCTTTTACATTGGGATCACTAGAGAAGGCTTACAGTAATAACTGATTGTTAACAAACATGAGGCTTTTCCCCATCTATGTAGTAATATCCATCTATTTAGTTGCATACAAGAAATTTCAGAACTTCATTTGTGATGTTTTGAGTTATGTTTCATGTTCAATGTTTTAATAGTTACCATAAAATTACTAATACTTAAGACCAACTTCCTTTAAATTTCTTTAATGGGTGATACGATATGTTAAAAGCAAATACTCTTAACTAAAAATTAATACTTATAACCCATTTCTTTAAAAATTGAAGCAAATTTAAATTTATCAACATTTCAAAGTTTAGTTTGAGATTAACAACTCAAAAAAGCAAAGTTACTGCTTAGTTTCTTGCTAAACCCATAATGGTTTCCTCTATCAAGATATCTCTTTCCTTGTTTTCCTTCTCTGGCATTCCTCTAACTCAAGCATGGTGTAGAGGGTGCCTGAACTTGCAATGATTACCTTAACTGTCATTATAGAACTGTAATCCAGTAACTTATGGAAAGAAATACAGACATCCATAACTAGCCACTGGCCTGAGCTATCAGAGTCCAGTAGAGGGGAGTGCTACCATGAGGAAAGAGCTCAAGACCATGTTGGGGAAATGCACAGAAACAGCTTATTCAAGTTATTGGGAACTCACTGACTCTGGACTGACAAATGGGAAACCTGCATAGTATCAAAATAGACCACCTGAATGTTGGTGACTATTCATGGGGATACTAGAAGTGTGGCCAGGATTTATCACTGGTGCATGAACTAACTTTTTTGAGCCCATTCCCTGTAGAGGGATACCTTGCTAAGACTGGATATGGCAGTACATGGGGCAGCTTGGTCCTTCCTTAATGTGATATGACAGACTTTGGTGACTTCCCATGGGAGGCCTTGCCCTCTCTGCAGAGTGTATAGGGCATGGTGTGGGGGAATGTAGGGACAGCAGGAGGAGGGGAAGGAGGAGGAACTGGGATTGGTATGTAAAATAAAAATAGTGTCTTTTAATAAAAAAAGAAAACCCTTAAATAAATAAAATTTATGAGAGCCAAAGAATTTCTTGCAGATTGCACTATGGTTGATTATACCACTTATAAATGTGAACTTTCAATGATTACAACACTTCTGTAACTTACATTTATGTATTTCCAGGAAAATATCCATAAATTAGCTTATGTGTATAATTGTATATAGTTTTTATGAGATTCTTATATGTGTATAAATAATTCACTTTGAGTATCATTTACTATAACAGACAACCCTTTTGCATTGAGTTTTTTTAAAGTTGTTTAACTCAGAGTAACTCTATCTGTAACGATTGAAGTATAAGTAACTATCCAGAATGTATTTTTCATTGCATATGGAACTCATAAAACAAAACATGGACATGAAATAAGATCTGACACATGACAAGTATATTTATTTTATGTCTTTCTGAAAGTGAAATATCTGCCCTTCTGGATTCTATGATCATTGTTCATTTATATATGGGAGAATAGAAGAACTGGATGTCCTAATTGTCATTAAAAAATCAAACTAAAATGACACACTTCCAATATATAACATACTTGAGCAAAAACCAAATATAAAGTAAATAATATTTTGTGGAAGTTTTTATTCACTTTTTTGATTTTTGGGGGCAGGGGGAATGGTTTTCTCAACACCATTTTCTTTTACTTTGGCTTGCAAAATGAATTCCTTTCTGCTTCAAATGTCAGAATTTTGGTGGTTACAGATGAACAGTGTCATAATTCAAAACTAATACTTTTTGACTGGTTCCAGTTCAGTGACTTTGTACTTTTGCAAAGTATATATCTGAAGTATTAGAAAATAAAAGTAAGAAACCTGACAAGTTCTCTCAAACTTCATTGAAAGTTCAATAGTCCTTATCGTGCTAGCTTAGATGGCCTGCTGTGTATTCTGACAGCCTGTCACAGATTGTCGCACATTTATTTCTAAGGACATGGTTGTGTGTTTGAAGGCTGACAGAGGAATTAAAGATCTACCTTTGATGAAGTAAAACCTTTTTTTGAATAAGGGTCTATTTGCCTAGTAATTATAGCTAACAATTAACAAATGAGAACTCATAAATCTCAGAAATTCTGCACAGTTAAGGAAACAATCAATTGAATAAAAAGGAATCTAATACATTAGTTGAGAATCTTTGCTGGGTATACATTTCATAGAGGGTTAAAATATAGAATATATAAACAACAACAAAAAAGAGTAAATAAGCCAACCAAATAATGACAAAAATATAAATGACCCATTTAAAAATGGACTTGGGAACTGAAAAGAATTACCAAAAGAAAAAAGGAAGAAATGCTAAGAAGCATTTGAAAATATTCATTGTCACTAACAATTAAGAAAATATAAATCAAAACAACTTTTGAAACTTCATCTTACTCTTTGAAATACTATCATCAGAATGACAAAGATGAACAAAACAATTGATGACAAATGCTGAAGAGGATGTGGGGGAAAGTGAATCCTCCTTCTGTTGAAGTAATTCAAAACTAGTCCAACTACTCTGAAAATTATTCTGGATCATCCCCAAAAGATAAAACTTAGTCTACCATATTACCGCACTATATGCCTCCCCATATGATCAAAGGACTCGATGTCTTAAAACAGAAATACTTGCTCAATCATCTCCATTGATGTTTAAATCACAAGAGATAAAAATGGGGAAAAGGGGAGGCTTAAATTGACAATTGGAAAATAAAAATATAGCACACATCCACTATGGTCTCCTGTTTGGCTACAAAGAAAAATGAAATTATCAAATTTGTAGGTAAATAAACAACCTAAGGATGATTGTATTATGTGAGATAATCCAGATACAGAAAAGCAGATGTTGAATGTCCTTATTTATCTGAATTTCCTGTCTCCAAATTATCAAAAGTGAGAATATAAACTAGAATAACTACAGAAACAGGAATGTAAAGAAGAATGTCCTCTTTACATAGCAGACACAGGTAATAGCAGACAAAATTGAAACAAAAGGGGAAATGAAAAATAGGGATTCTTACTTCTGGAACAGAACACTAGTATAGCACAGATACTGTGACTGACAATTAATAAGTGGTACCTCATGAAACTGAGGCAAAGGATACTGTCAATAAAGACAGCTGGCAGAATGAAAAAAAATCTTTTAACCAACCCCACATCTGACAGAGGGCTAATCTCCAAAATATAAAAAAAAAAAAATCAAGAAATTAGACATTGAAATACCAAATAAACCAATTAAAAATGTGGTATAGACCTAAACAGATATTTTCAAAAGAATATCAAATGTTCAAAATATACTTAAGGAATTAATGAAAACCTTAGCCATCAGGGAAATGCAAATAAAAATAACTCTGAGATATCATTTCATACTGTCAGAAAGGCTAAGGTCAAAAACATTGATGACACCTTATGCTGGAGAGGATGTGAAGAAAGGGGAGCACTCCTCCACTGCAGGTGGGAGTGTAATCTGGTACAGCCATTTTGGAAATCAGAATGGTGGTTTCATGGAAAAATGGGGATCAATCTATATCATAACCCAGCTATACCAATCTTAGGCATATACCCAAAGGATGTTCATAGTACAACATTTGCTCAACTATGTTCATAGCAGCTTTATTCATAATAACCAGAACCTGGAAACAACCTAGATAAATAAAGAAAATATGGTACATTTACACAACAAAATATTTCTCACCTGTAAAAAAAAAAAAAAAAAATGATACCTCATGAAATTTTCAGGCAAATGAATGGAATTGGAAAAAAGTAATTCTGAGTGAGGTAACCCAGACCCAGAAAGACAAACATAGTATGTACTCACTCATAAATGGATAATTCACAGCCCCAGAGATGCTAGAAAACAAAAAAATGACCAAAAAAGGATGTATGGATTTCCCTAGGAAGGGGAAATGGAAGGTTTTCCAGGTTAAACTGGCAATATGGGTGGGGAGTAGGGAGGTTGGAACTACAGGAAAGGATTGGCATGTAGAGCACAGAGGCAAGTTGGGGGCAGGGCAGAGTAGGAGAGTAATGCAAGAGCCATCTGGTTAGGGAGGCCATTGTAAGGGTGGGGAGAAACCTGGAGTCAGGGAAACTCACAGTAATTCACAAGGATGAGCCCAGCTAAGACTCTTAGCAATAGTGAAGAGGGTGCCTGAACTGGCCATCAACAATAATCAGATTGTTGACTACTCTAATTGTCATCAGCTAGCCTTTATTCAGATGCAGAAAGCACTGGACTGAGCCACGGGGGTCCTCCTGAAGAAAAGAACTTGATGTCCCATGCTTTGTTCAAACCCATGGGAGACATGCCCTTTTCTGAATGGAGACCAAGAAGGAGTGTTTGTGGAAGGGGTAGATGAGAGTTTTTGAAGTAATGGGAGGAGAAGAGGGATTGGAAACTATTTGGAATGTAGAATAAATGAAAAATGTTTCATTAAAAAAAGAAAAATAGGGAATCTTTAATTAGTGAGAGGAAGAGATAGAAACAGAAAAAAAATGAAGGAGGGTACTAAACAATAGTAAAACTGAGAGTATTCGAAGGTGTCATCAGGATTCATACTATCTATTTATCTACCTATTATTAATTTTTTCCATAAGAGACACCTGTAGACAAAGGATTTTATATACTTCCCTAGATAACCATAGACTAAGAAAACCCTAACACTAGGCATGAGAAGCCTCTTTTGACTTGGAGTTTCTAGAGAGACTCCCTAAAAGATAGGAGAATGTACTGCCATAGTTCGCCCCCTAGATGTCCAAGGACAGAAGAAATCATTCACTTTGAACAGATAGCCAGAGACTCCCAAGGGACCTGAAAGTTAGGGAACTCGATTTCATAGTGCTAGAAGGTACCTGGAAAGCTGCCATGGAAGAGAAGCAGTCATTAGTCTGTCTAAGCTATGAACCCAAACATGATCCAATAACCGAAGTGTGCAGTAGTGGCATACATAGCATTGTGGTTAAAAGAAAAAGGAAAGAAACAGATCTCCATTTAAACTGGCAGCCTAATCAACAAGAACAATACCATGCCTTAGAGCCAGTAACCCCAAGGGTGCAGTAGTGGCATACACAGCTTGGCGGAAAAAAGAAAACAGCCCTCTGAATTTACAGCCTACTCAACAAAAATAATAACATGTCTTTTACTAGAAAACTAGCCGACTACCCAGGAATCTTGGAGAAAAATTTACAACAGTCACTTTACTAAACTAGCATAATTCCCAACTACATTCTATATACTTATAATCTCTGATAAATGTAGCTCTTATCCCCAACCAAGGAAATCAATCAGTGAAACAGATGAAGACCATTACAGAGAATCACAGCAAATCAAAAGATAGAGCTTGAATCCTATTACTTACTGGTACATCTCCAACAAGGTTTGTGGGCCATTGCAAAGGAGAGAGTGGAGAGATTCTAAGATCAGAGAAGCAGGAAGATTGTGGACACACTGTGTTTCTTAGACCTACAGATGTGAGAAGATACACACATGAAGTAGCACCAACCTGTTTGCTTACATGAAATTGGAACAATAGGTATGCTGATGTGGAGGGAAGAAAGCTCAGGAGGCCTCTCAACCTCAGACTTAGAGCAACAGGCAACTAAAGAATGCTAGAGATAGAACATATGTGTTCCTTGGGAAAGAGCAGAGCAATTGATTATCCAATACCAAATGACTAGTGCTAGATACATACATGTGATGGGAGATGTCATTCTGTAAATATGTTTCTCATACTGGTTAATGAATAAAGCATTGTTGGCCAATAGGAAAGCAAGATAGGTGGAACTAGGAGACAAGGAGGAAAGAGGAAGTAGTAGGGAGGATTCAAGATGGAGAATCTGGAGAGAGCAGGACGCCAGCTGGCTCTCTGGTAAGATGAGAGCATGTGGAAATACATAGATTAACAGAAATCGGTTAATACTTAAGACAGAGCTACCCGATAAGAAACAAGTACCTGGTCAACAGCATTATATCTAATACAGAGTGTTTGTGTGTTATTTGGGGCTGACGCGGCGGCAGGACAAGTCCAGCGGCGGGAGGAAAAAGCTACTCCTTACATACATGCAACACACAGACAGACACACACAAACACACACACACACACACACACACACACACCAATTAAAGAACAGGAGACCATGAATTTGAAAGGAACCAGGTCAGAAATATATGAGACAGGTTGCAGAGAGGACACCGAAGGGATTAAATGATATAATTATTGTATTATAGCAAAAAATATTGTAAAGATTTGTTTATGTGATATATATATATATATATATATATATATATATATATATATATATGTATGTATTTTCTCTACATGTCTTTCTGCAAACCAGAATAAGTCATTGGATCCCATGAAACTACATTTACCTCTAATTGTGATCTGTCATCTATATTCTGGAAAATGTACCGAGAATCCCTGACAGAGCAGCCAGTACTCTTAACCAATGAGCAATTTCTTCTGATCAAAGTGCATACATAAATGAAAAGATCGCAATAAACACATTTCATGCATGATATAGTAATAATAATGAAAATAATTAAGCAGCATTCTATAATACTTTGTGAATGTAATAGGTGATTTCACTTCTCTTTACTACACCTCCAAATCCTCCTTGTCTCCTAGTCCCACCTGTCTTTCTTTTCTATTGGCCAACAGGCTTTATTCATTAACAAAAAAGAGAAATATTTTAAAAGAATGACATCTCTCATCAGATATGTATTGCACATGTTCTTTAAATCCTCATGTGATACATATGATTAAGGACAAGATCTAGCTCATCAGCCTGCTGTTCTTAGTTGGATTTCTGGAACTACATAGTGAAAGGTGAACAAACTCCCCAATTTTTTTCTCTCCATGTTTCTGCCATGGCATCAGCCTTCATGCACATGCACAGACACACAAACACCCTTGCCCTCTAAATAATTTTAAATGAAACAGAAATGAAGGAATTTTTGATCCTGCATCTGAGAGGCTTCCATTTGTAGTAGAAGATGATTAATGCACAGGACTGAGAACTGGCCAAGGTGCAGTAGATAAAAAACCACAGAAGGCTCATTCCTAAATGAAGCAGATATATCACCCAATTCACAGACTCAGGGATCACTGTAAAAGAGTGTAAGAAGCATAGCAAATTGATGACTACAAGGAAACATCTGGGCACAGCAGGGGAGCTGCACATAAGAACTCACAGCAGTTGCAAAAACATGCACAAAACCTGTGTAAAGGCCACGCCAGACCAAATCCTAGTATAAATACTGTAAGAAAGCACAAAATACCACCACTAGATATAGACAGATTGCTAGGTTCTTGGAGTTGCAAAATCTTTTTATTTTCCTGAGAGAAAGCCATGGTGATTCAACCTTTCTACAGTGGAGGACCACACATGCACAAAATTTGGGTCAACAAATTGGAATTGGAGGATTTTAAAAATGAAAGACAAAAGGTTGGGAGAGAAAGGGGAATTGAAGTGAGGTAAGCTGGGAACAAAGTACATGGATATTATTAAAACAAGACAAATATCTCGAAGTACTTATAAGGATAATAAAAAACAAAAAACAAAACAAAGTTATCTTTGGACTGGAATTAAGTCCTTTGGCATTAGAGACTACAGGCATAAATCAGGGAGAAACACTTACTATATCCATTTGCTACGGCACTCTGATGCATCATCCAATATAAATGTCTCAAATGACAGAATTTCTTGGACACAGGATATTCTGATCTTAGACAAACTCACAGTTGGTTATAAGTGGTTTATGTCCACCAATTAAAGAGTCAGATCAGGGACAATTCTATCACACTATCTGAGAGAAAAAATATGACACTGATAATTTTTAAAATTCACAAGCTCAATGGGTCATATCACAGCATCTTTATGACTGCATTAGCACACCTTTTATGCAGAAAGTGATGTTATAGAAAGAATAATTTAAATAGAATTTCTTCCTACTTACTAATCAATTCTTACTCAGAAACCCAGAGAGAGTATTGATAACAAATAAATACATTAATACATGAATTACAAAATGTTTAAGTCTACTGCCATCATAACTTTATGATTAAAACATTGGCAATTGAATTACATGAACATACACAGAAATCAGAAAAATTAATTGAATAATTTGCATGTTCCTGAACATGAATTATCTTTATATTTGAATAATGATTAATGTTATGCAATATAAAAATAAAATGTAATTTTATGGTAATTATGTAAAAATGCATACTTTCTAACTTAGAGATACATAAAATAATAACTTCACAAAAGAGTCTTATAAAAAGTAAACAGAAAGGCAAAGCAAACGATACACACACACACACACACACACACAAAATATAAACATATATATATATATATGTATATATATATATATATATATATATATATATTGCCAAAAAAATGCACTTCATTCCTTAGCCCCAGGCTTTTCACTTTCTTTAATATTGGGCTTCACAAAATATAAAGCTGAATTTGCTATAGATAAATTGTATCTAGAATAATACTTTGAATAACAGATTTTCTTTAAAGAGAAAGAGATTGCAATCCCATTGTAGGTTGTAAGGGATAGGTCCATGAAATGGGTCATGTGGTATTCTCATGGGGATTGTTAATGTACCAGTTTTCCTCACTGATCTCAAGTTTCAGTGATTGTTTTCCATTATAATTACCTAAGGTATATCTATATATATATATATATATATGTATGTATGTATGTATGTATGTATTATGTGTGTGTATATGTGTGTGTGTGTGTGTGTATCGTTTGCTTTGCACACACACACACATATGCACACGTGTATTTGTCTGGAGATAAAGGCATTCTTTCAGTGCCTATATAGAGCAAATATTGTCATGGATCATTCATCCTATGTACATTTAGGTTCAAATAAATAGAATGGGGGAGCATGTAAAAAAAAAAAAAAGCTGTAGGAATTATTATAACCAAACCACATAAATACTCACCTTGGTCAAACCTGCAAAGCATGGTGTGAATTCTCTTTTTCATTGGTAAGGCTTCTATTTTTTGATTTGTTAGTTCTCAAATCTATTCCAGCTTTTAAGGATTCTATTCTAGATTTCTGAAAGCATTTTTTTTTATGACTGGCTTTCCTGAAGCTTGATTAACAGATCAGTATAGGTGTTGGGCTGAAGAAAAGGGAAAACCATTTTCCCTCCCTTTGTTTCTTAAGACTTTTGACAATAACAAGTGACTAAGTCTCTAAATATGAGTGGCTTATTCCAATAAATCAAAACAAATTTGTTACTAGTTAGTGGGGCCATGGGTTTGGGGTGAGAGTATGATTATCATCAGTTCACAAATAAACAGACACTGATATCTAGCAGTGTAACATAAGCAGAAACAAGATCATAATATGCCAACACCCCTTGCTTTAATTCTTCACCTAAAGCATTATTTTGCTTCCTCAAGTTTTAGATACCCTTATTACTGGCCTCTTTTGTGCATGGCACAGCATGATTTCTCTATTCATAGCTCAATGGTGATGAGATGTTGCAAGTTACCATTAAATGATGTCCAAAGTCAACAACAGAAACTTTGACTGGGTTGCTTTGGAGAAAATTTGGTATTGGAAACATTTATTTTTGCGTCTCAGTTTTATAAATAAAAGCATTTGAAGCTTGAATTTCCAAAGAACTGCTGATATCTTATTATCTTATTTTTCTAAAGGACTTGATAGACAGAAATAATCCTATCTTACTGAGTGACATGTTAAATTACAGGATTTTAGGTACTGTATTAGCTCTAGTCTTTGAAAGTTATTTTGTTGTTGATCAGACATCAAAAATTTGAATATCTGAATAATTTTTCAATCTTTTTTATGAGAATAGCAAATGAAAGAGATTTTTTAAAGAGTTTCTAGTTATACTAGTTGAGGAAAAAGACATTTGCATTGGTTTTTTAATTTTTAAGTAAATAACTGGGAGATGTTAGATTTAAAGCCATGTTTTGATGCGAGCTTTTACCGATTTGGGAAAATTTGGGGTAGGATTTTGAATTCTAGAAATTGCACCCACTAAGCAGCATCCACTATCCTCTCAATAAAAATGTAACTTCCCAAGAAATAAAAAAAAGGTGGTGATAAAACAACCAGTACCCAAGAAAATTTTTAAAAGAACATTTCACAAATTGCGTTATTTTCTCTAATTTTCTAACAGCAGTTACAATTGACAACAGAACAATGTATCGATTAAATGGTTAAGGTCTATTTAACAAAATTTACTGAATTGTAAACTACTAATACCAGCTGAATGACAAGAGACAATATTGCTTATCTTTCTGGATTTATGACTTAAACATATAAAGTTAGATAACTGTAAAAATACAAATTGTGATACAATAAAATGAGGAGTAGCTATTTCTTATGATAGAGATCATTATACTGAAGATAGATACATATAAAACTATAATATTTAGCAATTATGTAAAGAAACAGAAACCTTCAAAAATATACAAAAGAGGATGATGGAAATGTTGTTGTCATGGATACCAACATAAAAAGGTATAATGGAAGAGACTACACATAATTTCTTCAAATTCTGTAGAAATTGCTTTTAAGATGAAGAATAAATATTCACAATCAAATTCAGGGACATGAAAAGTATCCTATATTTTACATGAATATACATATTCTACTTGTTACAATCCAGTTAGAGGGTACTGAAGGATTTTTGGTGGACAGGGAAGCAAGGAAAGTTTTTGCAGATATTTCTCAATCTATCTTTATTTAATAAAAGGTGGGAAGGTAAAAAGTGAAAAGTGATCAAGGGTTAGAGTGTAAGCAAGCAAAAACCTGAGGCTAGCTTTACCTATCAGAGGTAGAGATGGTCTAGTTGTAAAGGGAGCCCAATGAAATCTGGTGAATATTTATAAACATAATGTCACAGTCACCATGATTAAAATCAGAGGGCCATGAGTCAAAATAAAATAAAAGAATGTGAAGAAGGTTTCTATGGAGAATGGAGTATTGATAGAACTCTAGGGAGAGAATAGGGCGTCTGGGAAGAGAGTAGCTAGAATGCAGCATGTACATGTATGAAACTGGGAAAGAACACACTTATTTTATAATTCTACACATACAAAAAGAAGGATAATGAATGTGGGCAAGGATTCAAGAAAAGTAGACAGAATTTTATTAATTGGATAGAGTTTAGAACAGAATGTATATATGAACAAACACATGTGGGAAAGAATACTGAAGTATGTGTATGTGTGTGTGTGTGTGTGTGTGTGTATATGTGTGTGTGTATAAATAAATAAATATATATATATATATATATATATATATATATATATATATTGACATGCCAGTCAGTGGTCAGTGGTGGCACATGCCTTTAATCCCAGCACTTGGGAGACAGAGGCAGGCAGATATCTGTGAGTTTGAGACCAGCCTGGTCTACATGAGCTAGTTTCAGGACAGGTTCCAAAGTTACACAGGGAGCCCCTGTCTCTCAAAAAACAAACAAACAAACAAATAAATATAGTGACACATATGGTCTTGTGGATATAGATTAATAACATGAAGTTATTTTCCAATAAATTACAGTTTTTAACTCCCCATTTGGCAACACACAGTTACATTCATCCAGAGTTGAGTATTTGTTAGCTGGAATGTATTGGAGCAAAGACAGAAAGCAGGAGTGGTGACAGGATATTTATTACTATAGGAGTGTTATGAGCAGTTTTCCCACTAGCCTTGTCCCACAGCCACCATCAGCCCCAAATAACACACAGAGATGCTGTATTAGATATAAAGCTGTTGGTCTGTTACTAGCATTTATTATTGGCTAGGTCTGTCTTAAATATTAACCCCTTTCTATTAATGTGTTTCCACATGGTCTTATCTTGCCAGAGAGAGTGTCTGGACCTCTGCTCTCTCAAGTCTCTACATCTTGAATATCCTACTACTTCTCCCTGGGGTTTATTAATTAACTAATAAGAGAAACATGTTTAAGAATGACATTTCCCATCAATAGGAGATTATGAAATAAGTATGACAAACAAGAAAAGATTCAGACTGAGTGACAGAAATCATAGAAAACTGATTGGAAATATTCATAAGATAAAAATAGTGTTACAAGGGAAAAATAGAGGAATAAATATGATAGAAATGTTTAATGAGTAAATTCGCTTTGGCTTGTTGCCAAGTCATGTAATCCAGAGGACAAATTGCAAATCAAATTTTCATCACACCTGAAAGCAATATATTTACAATATTACAATAATTAAAGAGCTTAATTCTTGCTATATCTATCTCTTCCATTTTTCTACTCAATCAGCTCTGCCCCTACCTTATTATCTAGGTTTCATCACCCATCCGTGGTCCTACTCTACCCATAAAAACAATTCTATATCCCTGTTCCAGAGAGGTTCATGTTTTCCCTTCTTCCATACCTAACCTCTCTGGGGCCACATACTGTAACTTTATTATTATTTATCTAAAGGTTAATATAAGCAAATACATGACATGTCTACTTTTCTGAGTCTGGATTATCTCACTCAGAATTCAGTCTGGTTCCATCCACTTGTCTGCAAATTTCATGATGCCATTTTCTTTTTTAAACAGCTAAGTAATACTCCATTGTGCAAATGTAACTAATTTTCTTTATCTGTTCTTGTGCCAAGGTACATCTAGTTTGTTTCTAGTTTCTGTATATTGGGGATAGTGAAACAATGAGCATGTTTTATGAAATATCCTTGTAGTAGGTAGAAGTGTCCTTTGGCAATATTTCTATGATTGCTACAGCTGAATAATGAGATAGATAGATTGTTTTTTTTCCTTAGGAACTGCTAGACATTGGAGGGGTTAGTTATATGGAAATCACGTACAGTGGAAACTTCCTCTAATATATGAAAGTGATTCTAATGAAGTCTCCAAATAATGTGGGAGACAGAGTCTCAACTGGCCTTGAGTCATTAAATGAAGCTTCCAAGACTGAGACTGGGTTCCATTCAAATGAATTGTTGGCCAAAGGGAGCCAATTGATATACCCAAATATCCTTGGCTATTGCCAAGACAATAGGTTTCTCTCAACACACTGTCAGTAAAGCCCCACTGCTGAAGACAATACCCACACAATTCATTAAAAATAGATCTGTCTACTGATTGGGCAGCTGTCTACTGATTGGAGATGTCATTCTATAAATATGTTTCCTGTATTGGTTAATGAATAAAGAACTGTTGGCCAATAGCAAAGTAAGATAGATGGGACTAGGAGACAAAGAGGATTTGAAGAAGTAGTAGGGAGGAGTAAGCATGTAGAGGCCTGAAAGAAAACAAGGTCTGGGGCCTCTCTCTGGTAAGATGAAACCATGTAAAAATACTTAGATTAATATAAGTGGATTAATATTTAAGACAGGTCTAGCTGATAAGAAACTAGTAACAGGCCAACAGATTTATATCTAATACAGTGTCTATGTGTGTTATAGACATGGGCTGACATGGCTCTGGGACCAGGCAGGCCAGCAGGGAAAACTACTCATAACAGTCTACATAGAAACTTCACCGCTATGTTCTAGTGTCTTTGTATGGGAAGGTACCCTGAAAACCACCAGAAGAGAAGAATAATCACAAACGTAGTCACAAAGTCTCCAATTTATAATCTATCCTGCCTGCCAAATATGCTATGATATTGGTAGCACAAAACTTGTGGGAGTTATCAGCCAACATCTGAGGCCCACTCCATGAGATGGAACACATGCCTAGGTGACCAAGAATAAGAAAATATAGATAATTGTGGTACAAATACCAATTATCTTACAATAGTGATATTCTACTATGTTCATAGATACAACATCATCAGAGGAGGGGAAAATGTAATCAGGATATATTGTACAAGAAAGGAAGTTATTTTTAATTAAAGAGAGAAAAGGGGGAAAATGGGAAGAAAAGACATGACACAAATAGACAAGACACAAAGAACTTCCAAAGAAGCCATAAGAAGAGTAGGAATTGAATTGATATCTGGTAAAGTTCTGTAATACTCGGAATATAGAAAACTCAATGGCTAACACACATCATATTACCTTAAGTCAGGCATGTCAGTGCAACTCACGCATGAAAGCCGAGAACTGTAGGCATTATTAATCATACTTAAACACTTAAAAGACTCGAATAGCTATACATATGTAAACAATGTCCTATAGTATAATAGTACTAACCAATATAATTCCTAATCAATTACACATTTGAAATCTCAAAACTTGAACATGCTATGTAATGTAAAGATCATTTGATTAATTTTCTGGTAATTTAACAAACTTTTATGTGCTTGGAACTAATTGCCTAAGCAAATAGAAGTTTATCTAATTTAAATATGTGTTTGTTTAAAATATGAGAGATTCCCTACACAGGTTACCAGTGGTACATCTAGAATCTGAGGAAGCTGTATGTTGGCCAATTTACACTACTTTATAGTAGATAGAAATCAGGAATACTGTGCATCCTGTTGTAATGACCTGAGCACCACCTGGAATAAATGATTATCTGGTGGAATAATATCCAGCCTTTCAAAAGAGTGATACTAATAATTGACAACCATTCAAGCATTGTATCAGGTAAAATGAATCAAATATAGCTGAAAATATCGCATGTTCTCACCTACCTGTACTATCTCAAGTGGTTGATCTCACAGAAGTTAGGAATACAGTGTGTTTCAGAAGGATGGAAGAATAAAGGATAGGAAGAATGAGAAATGAGTAGTAGACATTAATCTCAGATACAGAGGAGCAGGAGGTTTGGTGAAGAATATGGAAAGGGAGACAAACAGAGGGAAATAAAAAGGGCTGAAACAAAGAAACTCCTAAGCCCAGCTTTCTGTCATAGCATAGGAAGAGATGGAAGTACTTTCAAGATGGTTCTACAGTGAGGGAGGAAGTTCATTAACATAGATGAACAAACAATGGTGGGCTGTGAAAGGACAAAGTGCTACACTTCTTACCCTTATTATTTAGCATGTATGCTGGAGGAGTAAAAGGAAATTTTGTTATCTAACAGAACAAGAGTGTTGAATTCACAGGAGAGCTTAGAGACATTTAAAAGTTGTGATAGCACAGCTTGGAGAAGACCTGCTGAAGCTCCAGCCAAACCAAACTCTAGCATGAAGAGGGGAATTTGAAATGAAGTCTCACCCTAATGTTGTGGGACAAATTTTTGATTAGGATATGTAGCACACATGTCTATTTATGCCAGATAGGGAGCCCATGACTGACCAATGTACACATACCACCAATGTCTATCCTGGTGAACCAATGAGTTTAATTGTAATTACTTATAAGAATATTCATGAAGGGTTACTTAAAGCAGCAGAATTGACTATGAGACAACTTCTTTACTAAGGTGAAGGGGGCTTCAGCATTGGATAATAGGAAGCATCTAGAATGAGAGAATCCACTTGCTGCCTTTGGAAAGAATGACATGCTGCTCATGATCTCGCAATATTTTGAGGTTGTTGTGATTTAGTGTTGTATAATCTAAATAGGATAAGTAATATAGAATTTACCCAAAAGTCAGCTTATGGAGAGAATATTGGTACTGGCACAGGCTAATATATTTACCTCAATATATTTGGTAGGTAGAAGATAAACTCTTTCTCTCATATCTTCTACACATATATAAACCAATGTTTAATTTGTCCCCGATCCTAAGAATGAGACTCAGAATTCTACCACAATCAGATTTCAGAATCTAAATGTATGGGCATTTCATGAAGAAACTGATGTATATCTTTGATATGCTTGCATGATAGCAGGGTACAATTTATTACACACCACAGAGTACTCAAGGCCTTTTCTTTATTAATTTTCATATTCTAAGTCTAAAAGGGGAAATTATGGTTAGGGATATGTATTAGATTCCTAGCTAGTGTATTTGAATTAACATCTACAAGTGTGGCTTTGCATTTGTAATATATTACTGAGGTGGAAGCCTCTTTCATGAACTCTAGCTATAAGAGCGCCCAAAGGTCCTATATAAGCAGTCAAAGAAGAAAACAAGGTAAAAGTCCTACTTGGCTATAAAACCTAGGAACCACAACAACAAAAACCATGGCAAGATGCACCTAAGATATAATAGTGGAATTATTATCTTAGGGAAAACCAATAGTAAGCTAATTGAGCTTAAGGCCCAATAAATATGAAAAAGATCATTCCTGGCAATGTAAACCTAGCCAATTACCTGTGGTTGGTGAAGTCACAGAACCTACAGGAAATGTTATTTTATATTTTCTTAAATGTATAGAATTCTCAAATCTATACATCTAGCCTCATATCCATAGGTAAATGCAGTTCTCACCCCATCATCAAAGAAACTTCTTTCTGCAAACAGATTGAGAGTGTTACAGAGATCTGCAAATTATCCAAAAACAAGGAACAACCAATTGCAGTGCAAATTTCCATTTGATACATCTATATCACAGGACCTATACTGAAGACTCAGGGAACATTGTAGAAGAGAGAGTGGAAAGATTGTAAGAGCCAGAAGACCAGCATGTTTACTATGATGGAGAATCTACTGTATATAACAAGTCTCTTCCCAAATGAAACAGGACATGCACAATGATAACAGCAACTGCTCCCAATATGGATGCATGAAATCTTAAAGGACCTATGTCTGCATAAAGGGTTATGAGTATTTGATGACTACTTAGAAAGATAAATTTAACATTCTTCAGATAGGAGTACCATAATAGGTTATACAATATCAATAATACCAATAATCACACCTGAACAAAATGCATATGAACAAATGAACAATATTAAATACACAAAGAGGGAGGTGTGTGTGTGTGTGTTTGAAGAATAAGTCATTAGGCTGAAAGAGTAGGGTTTGGAAAGAATTGGAAGAAGGAAAATGTGAGGTAAAATGATGTACATATAGTTCCCATGCATGAAAATCTCAAAACTATGTAATAAAGCTAGAACTCATGAAACAAAGATGGCTAAGATATATATTAAATATAGCTATCATATACTTCATCAAAAATTACAATACAAGAGATATGTTAAATTTATATTTATTGTTTGACATTTTATCTTCATACTGAAATATTTCATTGTTATTATATATTTATATGTATGTGTGTGTATATATATATATACATATATACATATGTATATATATATATATATATATGATGAAAATTAAACCTCAGGACTTACCTGTACCAGAGAAGTATGACTTACTGAATTATGCTACCATATTTGTCTATATTTTAATTAATAGAACTGCCATTTTGTATCATCACCTCATTATTTCTATATGCTCTGTCAGTTGCCTAGGGTCATCAGCAAAGAATCTTGCCCATTCTGATCTGATTACATCTTGATGTTATGTTGGCATACTCAGATACCACAGATCAATACAAAGATAGTACAAAGCTTAAGCTTAATTCAATCATCCAAGAAGATCACTTACCACAATCTACTTATGATTCAAATTCCACAGTTATCTTATTGATCCATTTAAAGATTGGATATGGCATATTTACCTTAGGAATTCTTTAAAGAACACCCCGTTTCTCATATGCCATATCTTTCCATATAAGTTTCTATTCATTTTTTCTATCAGTTTTCCTATGCATAATCAAATTTGCTTACAGTTCCTACAAACTTTGAAACTACTTGAGCAGTTTTCAAGAGCTTTCTTGATTCTTTACATAAATTACAAAAACAATGTAAAGAAAGAAGTTTGATATATCTCAGTTTATTTGATTAGCACAGAGACATCTTTATAAAAGTACCTTTGTATGATGGTAAGCCCTTTCTTACGCTGATATAAGTATCCCTCTAATTTCCCAAACCATGGAATCATTCTGAAACCTCTACAAAGCTGCCCCATGATGTCCATCTGTCACAACATTTTTTTTGGGGGGGGGCGGTAATATATTCTTAATTAGCCTGTAGTTCATCAAAAGTAATTGGACAGGCATAAAACAAAACAGAAAATCTGCTAAGAGGCACAACATGCATCATTCTGTTAAGAACAATAGACAGGAAATAGGCTACCTTTTGTTAAAGAAAGTCTGCTGCATTTTCTAGCTTGAATTTTCTTTGTTGCTTCTTCCTATTTGACCTCTCATCTTTGCTTGGTACTTTTCAAACTGTATTTCTATTATATTAACCTGACAATTTAAAGCAAAATTATTTTGCTAGCTAGTAAAAGAGTAACTCAGGTTCCTATATTATCTGTGTATACTGTTTATGCATAAATATTGTAGACAGTTTTATATTTATACAAGAATAAAACACAAGAGCTTTCTCCATCCTTGTAGGAAGTCACCTTTGCCATAGTTGTTAGGGGTAACTAAGAGTAACTAATAAGAGTTTGATACATAGTTTTAGACTTTAAATATTCTAAGCAGAATCTAAATTCCTCAAAAGGAATTTGACTTCCCAAACCATGTCCCCATATATTTTCTTGGTGTAAAGTAAGCTCCACTATATTGGATAGTAATAATTGCTTTGTCTTTTTTGTTTTGTTTTGTTATGTTTTTAATCAGGTTCTTACGCAGGAATCCAATGTGGCTTCAATAGTCTATCATGATGATTCATCCTCTAAAGATCTGATAATATAGATGCAAGGTACATCAGAAGCACAACTTAGAAATCCATCAAGTATTTGAATATGTTATCATTAAACAATAAAATCACTTATTCATCCTATGAAATGAAATCATTTTTGTAAATTGATATGAATGAGTCTTAAAAAAGCCTAAATGTACATGGCTTTCATATGCATAATTTCAAAGTAAAGATCCTAAATATTTTTCATATTCTCCCTATTTGAAAATTATCTAATACATTTTCCTAAATGTGTTTCCTAGGATTATTTTCTATCTTCACACACAAAAAATATCCATGATAGGTAAAACAAACAGGAAAACAAACTGCTTTTTTTTCAATTATATATAACTGATTTTACTGTCATTTATAGATTCAGTGCATATTATGTAGTTTTTCTTAGGACACACAACTCTGTCATCATCAGTTTGCACATCAGTTAAATAGAAAACAAATATCTTTATAAGCAAATGTAAAATAACATTGGATTACCAATTCACAAGCTTGGAACATAGAAAATTTGTTAATTTCACTCTTTTTTTAGTAGTGAAAATATGGTGATAGTATTTCCCTAAGAAAAACTTACTGTGTGTTTTCTAGTAAATTTTGTATCAATTATGAATGAATGAATATGGAATCCCCAAAGTCAAAATGAACTGTTAATTGTATTTGCTAATACCAAAGGGCTATGTTAGCAAAACAATATCAACAGGAAAGATTAGTGTTGGTTGACAGTCTTTAATGATTAAGCCCATCGTGAAGGAGGAGGGCATGGCTAAGGAGAGCAACTTGCATCTGCATATCCAGTTATCAGAGTACATTTGCCTAGCCTGCAGTGTCTTCACCTTTCCTCTATTTTTAGTCAGCCTAGATTCCCAGTCTAAAGGATCATACCTTCTTCGAGGGCAAATATCCTCACTGCTTTTTTTTCCTGGCACTGTGATAAAATGCTCTGGCAAAACATCTTAATAAAGGAAAGGCTTGCTGTATCTCACCCCTCCAAGTACTGTCTGTCCATTGCTAAGGGCAGGTCAAGGCAGCAGGATCTTGAAGTAACTGGTTTCACAGCATCTACAAGCAGAAAGATAGGAAAGTTGAGTGTGTGTTATTTCATAGTTACTCTATTTATACACTCCAGCATCCCCACTGCATTTAAGGTTAGCTTTCTCACATACATTATTTAATCAAGATAATCCACTAGGCCAAGAGGTTAACCTATTGTAAATAAGGCAGTGCTATGCCCAAAGGCTTTTCTCCTCAGTGAGGCTAGATTCCAACAAGTTGATAGTACTATCAAAGTGAATCTTCTCCACTTAGATAATACTCACTGGAAGTATCCTCACAGGAGTATATTTTATTCATGCCCAATTGCTTTCCAGGAAAGTTTACTAGACATATTAGTAGACATATTAGAATCACTGCAGTAAACTATTTACAGTTTGCTACACTCACTACTGTTTAATCCAAGCACTATTAGAAGTAGATGAATTTAATTAATACTACATTACCAGTTTAAAACAGAAACCTAGGACCCTGTTATGTTGGATAACAGATAAATTCATAAGCATATAGGCAAAACTGAGTCACAGACATTGTTTTGTTTATAATGTCATCTGATTGGAACACAAAAATCTGTATGGTTTTTCAAGAGCAACCATCTTGAAATATGACTGTATACATAGCAAAAGATTTTTTAAGACAGTTTAGGCCAGAAAACCAAACAGAAACAAATAATTCAAAACAACCTCAACTGGCACTTGAGCATGACTGGTGTGACTGAAATCCAGGTTGCTATTCCTCATTGTAAGCTTACTTGATTCTTCTTACCATAGTCATATAATGAAGTGTGACATTTATAGGCGCCATTTTAAACAAGCTGCATGGTTGCAAGCTACAGTTGTAAAGAAGGAGGTCTTTCTATGTTCCATGGTTCTAATTACCAAATGTATTGTTAAGTCAAGACAGACTGTGGAAATGTTTGAAGTAAACCCATCTGGATTCAGAATTTCTAAGTACAGTATTGCTGACCACACACAACACCAAATGCCTAATTAGGTAAAATGAATGCCTTTAGGGTACAAACAAATTTACTACCATTCATTTCCTTGGCCAATTTTAAAATATATTAATGTAAGTGTAATAATGTCACAATGTAAAATATAATCTAAGCTTTTTGATGGCTTAATTAGACCAGATATGCTCAATGAGCTTTTAAATACATTAGTTTGCTTATTTCTTGATAAAAACACATAACTCATACAGTTTTGTGAGGGATAGGGTCATTTACTAAATTGCCAAAAGTCAAACATCTTTGCCTTTTGTAAATAAGATTACATTTTAGCCATGTTCCAAATTCATCAAGCACAATATTTTTCACTCTGTCATTGTTAGTGACCAAGTTTGGATTCATAGAAATATGCTCTGTACAATTGCATGAATTTCCATGCTTCCCAACAGAACGTCATTTGGTTTAAGATCACATTGCTTAGTTGACAGCCATTCTTGGTAGCACTGTCTCCATTTTATAACTGCTATACAAGATATAATTAAGTCAGGAAAGCATATGGATGACATAAGTAGATCTAACTTGTTGATCATGCTCCATATAATCCTCCTGTAAATTATCATTTTTCCCATTTCCTTATTCTGTATGATAATCTACCCCAATTTCTCAGTATAATGCACATATTTTGTTATAATATTTAACATTTTAGATTTTTTTTCTTGATGTCTGGGGATTTTAATGGGAAAACTCAATGTAAAAGCTTAACTTTATTGCCTGACAATGACAGAATGTTCTGGTGCTTTATTTGTTTATCTGGACCAACTACACTCTCAATAGAGGATGCTGAAAGCAACACTTACACAACTGCATGTATACTTAGCACATACAAGTCAAGATAGGAGGATCACAGATATAGGTCATCCTCACCTACAGAGTTTAAATCCATTCTGAACTACATAAGATCCTCTTTCAAAAATGAAGCAACATAAAGCAATTGAATAACCCAGTTGATTCTCCTTGTGACTTTAGCTTCATCATACTAATTTAACATCATAGTACAAAGTACTCTAACACAATTTTAAGTGTTCTAAATGACTAGGTAAAACCTGATGAGTGTTTTTGATAGAGTAGTCTCAGAGTCATACATATCACTTTCATATTCTATTATCTGGGAACATTGGCTCACCTGCCTCACTTAACTGTGGATGGATAAAATTCCTACTTCTTATAGAATCCTTAAGAATCACAACACAGTATCTTCAATACTAGTAAAAATATGGTTATTCATGTGTAATATGTGTGAAAACCCACTATATCCACTTCTAAAAGAAGTGCTAAAAATGGATTGTTAGAAAGATTATAATGTAAAGTATTTTGCATAAACCTGTGGCTGACATTAAAAGATTCAGCAGCTCTTTATCCATTCCAGATGAGTAATCACTGAATAGATTTGCTGTTAGAATATCATCCATGTTATGATCACTGCATTGAACATTAATAAAGGATAATAACATACATATGATTTTCATTTAAATTATGGAGATAATGATAGTATTAGAATATAAAAGTATGAATGAAATGGTATTTTCCAGTAGTAACAGATTTTAATAAAACCAAAGGAAATAGACTGTAATACAGGAAATTGGTCCTTGAATACATTATGCTGGAAATTGGATTCTAGAGCAAATTGTAGATTTATTATATAATCATTTGACTTCTTTACAAATATAAAACAATTTGACTTCCCTTAAATGTAATTTAAGTTAATTCTATTTTTAGTGTAAGCAGGTACACTCTATAAAACTGCTAGCATCCTTTGAAAGATACTTATGAGAATTGGAAATGTTGGACTTTTTCCATCTATTGCTTTAAAGAAATTAAATTAATAATTTCACAAAACAGAATTTAGAGAGAGTTTGCCTGTAATTCCTGTGCATTGTTTTAAAAATAATTCAAATTATGTGTCCTTATGTGACACGGGAACTCAGCAAATCCACTAGCCAGGTTTCCAAAAGCAAAGGAAAAAAATGATAAGGTCTCTCAATTACACAGGTAGTCTAATATACCTCACAGGGCTATTGAAGTAGGAGATATGGGAGCGCTCTTGTAAATCTTTTCTCAAAGCAAGTAAATGAATAAGAAATACTACCTGTATTACCTCATCTATTTTACTTTTCTTAAGATTAAATTCTTACTTTGAGACGTGGAAAAAAATCTTCATTTTCTGCTTCCAAATAAACACAAAATTCATAGAAAAACTTAATGCATTTTCCATGTATAATTCTTTCTTCAAATGTTAGAAAATTACCTCATTATTATGCAGCAATCAATTAGAGAAGACAGAAAAAACTGCTTTTTCTTACTTGTTAAATAATCAGGGATTTCTAGTCATGTAGCAGACAGGAATTACATTACTGTGGACACTAAACGATAAAGAACTTTTCCATGATTTACAGTGTTCTAGGAAAACAAAAATAAAAATATATTAGATATAATGAGAGATAAATAATTCCAATAACAGAATGATACATATCTTAGGACTAGCATTCTAATCAGAGAAAGGTTACAAAAGAGAGCCTCCCTGAGATGGACTAAGATAAAATTACGGCACAAAATGAATTATTTTACTAATTAGATCTTTATAATTCTTACTGACAACCCTCCATTCAAAACACGAAGATCTGAATATGACCACAGAGCTTTTTATTTGAACATTAAAGCATGTAACCACAAAATGCAGTTTTGAATAACAACAAACAAACTGCAAAATTGGTCACACACCATCTGCTGCTCTTCTTTAAACCAGGCATCTGGGACAATGGCTTTCATATGAACAGCATATTGGAGTCTAACAAGATTGATTCCTTGGGTCGTATGTCAATAACTTCACAGACTATTTCACAAAGCAACATTTTACAGGAAGTTATTGCATACCTAGACCTTATGATTTTAATAGTGTTGTATAGTGATACCAACTGTGTACCACATTAAATAATAAAAACAAAAGAGAAAAAAACATTTATGAAAACAGTGGTAAAATGTTAACTTTTGTTATAAGCATATGCTGTGAATATTTTCTTTTTAAGTTTAAACGATGTACTCCAACACTGACACTCTAATCCTCTAATTGGAGAGAGAGAATCTAAGTTTTCCTCAGTAACTGAAGACAATATCAGCAGGTTAATAAATAATGTGACTTTGTGAAAAAGTACAAATGCTTTTAGTGAGTTGCTTTCCTCACACTAACTTCTGTTAGCAGGCTAACCTAAGTGTCCCTAGGTTCCTTGGTCCTAGCTGCTCTCGGTGTCACAAATCCATCTGCTTCAGCTTCTGATATGATCACATACTACATATGCAGTCTCTGTCTGAAGAAGGTGACTCTACACATAACACTTCTGCCATGGTAACAGCCTTTGTTTACTTCTAGTTTACATCTTGAACACAGACTGCCAAAGATGTGCTGTATACACTAATGAGGCCATTACTTCTTTTCACAGTCAGGGCCAAATCTTGTCTTAACCTCAACACAGCACAGAGCGTGCGTGGGGTCCTTCATTAAATAAGAATCCCTTGTATATTTTCTTGCCACAGGCATGGAAAGATTCCTGTCTTCTTTCATCTCAGCTTTTTCTCTGTAGAAATTGTTCTCTTTTGTGTCAGCATCAGATTGTACGAAGTTAAATTCTTCGCAAATTTAATTTTAAATTATGGCACATACACACAAAAAGAGTGTTCCTGTTTGCCTTTTATTCATTGTCTAAACATAGCCTTAACAACACGGGACACACATGAAGAAACACTTGTAAAATATTTCAATACTGTATTAATAGATGCATTGTGTAGAAAAGAAATTCAAATTAAGACAAACTTATTATTTAAATCTCAAGCACTTTAATTAAACATAAAAAGACATGAATATGTGGGCTGCTTTTGCAAAATAAAGAAATTTCACTGAGATTTTTATAGTACATATGAAAATTGTGCATTGCCTTGGGTCTGAAAACTCTGCAAGTTCATTTTAAGTTCAAGTACAGGCAAGTATACTCCTAGTAAATAAAATTTCTGTGTACCCACAACTCACCAATTTTATGATTGTCTGAAACATATATTACTAACTCATCTACATTTAAAGATTCCCAATGACATTACATTAAAACCCCACATGCATAAAAATTAATTTAAAAGAAATGTCTCTTTTTACATTCAATTAAAATTCAATAAACACTTCAATTAGGATGAAGATAAAAAAGTACATTTTCATTTTTATCAAAGTCTCATTAGTCCAGATTCTTTAATCTAGGAAATATCTCAGAAACTTACCCCTTTGAAAGACAAAACTGTATTTCTACCCAACATGTACAAGGATCAGGTGGCTCCTACTCAGTGTTTCTTAGAGGACTTTCACCTTATTAATCATTAGTGATGGTTCTCCCTGTTCAGAAAAATTAATATAGTGAGAGAAGACAGTGGTCCCTCTTATAAAATGTGGAGTTGAAGCATGAGAGGCTTCTCTCATTCTTATGATAACACCATAATAATGAAACTAAATCACTTACCTGATGGGAATGCCCTTCTGTATATATGTTTCTCTTATTGTTTGATGAATGAAACACTATCTGTTCAATGAGGCAGGAAGACAGATAAGACTAGGAAGAGGAGAATTCTGGGAAATGTTCGCAGAGAATGCCTGCCAGAAAGAGTCACCATGTAGAACACAAAGGAGTAGCAAGTCTTGACCCTTCTCCTGTAAGATAAGACCACGTGGAAATAAATACATTTATAGAAATGGATTAAAAATTAAGACAGAGCTGACCAACAAGAAGCCCTAGTCATTGGCCAACAGATTTGTAATGAATATAGTGTTCATTTGTGGCTGAAGTGGCAATGGGACAAGGCTGGAAAGAAAACTTCCACAACAATTACCCTTCATAGACTTATTGAACTGCTGGATAAAAAAGAGAAAAATATGAATAATGATGTCTGTAAGACCATGATTAAAAAAAATTCCTAAGAAAATAAAATAACTACTGATAAGTAGAGCAAGAATGAGTCACTTTGTTGGTTAATTTCCTAGTTCTTATGACCAAATACTGGAAAAAAACCAGCTTGAGAGAGGAAGTAATTACTTTAGCTTAGAGTTTAAGAAGAGTACAGATACCATGGTGGGTGGCAAAGAGGTACAACCATCATGGTTGAAAAGGGGCAGAGCCATCATGGTGGGGAAGTTATGATGCAATTGTCTCTGAAGTCTGGATGTGGGCTGGACCAAAGGAACAAAAAACAAAAGCCAAACAAGCAAACATACATATAATCCTAGTGACCCACTGATTATAGGAAGATCCCCACCAGAAGGCTCAAAATCTCCTAAAATAGTATTACTACTCAGAGACATTTCACACTCAAACAATACAGCCAATAAGGAACACTCAGTATCTGCAATAATGATAGTAGGAATTTAAATGATGGGCACTTCAAGATAGAGTATTCTCAACTAAAATTTTAAGAATATCCAGGGCTGCTGACATGATGATAACAATACAGGCCTGATAATGAAGGCCTATAATTAATAACTGGGGATGGCATAGAAGAGGGATCTCAAGTTCCAGGCCTGTTTGAACTACATAGTAAGTGCAAGACCTACCTTGGCAATTTATTAGACTCATTTTCAAAATAAGAAATAAATATGGGATGAGGATTTTTTCCCCTAGATCTTCCTTTCAATTTTGATCTCATACAGAATACTTGAATATTAGCTAGTTTCCAAACATAAATCATAAATCTCAGATAATTAAATCAGAATTCAGTATCTTAAAAAGAAATATCTACACACAGAGATTATATCACATTTTGGCTGATCTAAAGAAAGAAACCTAAAAAAGAGAAAGAAAAAAAAAGAATTTTAAAAAATTGGGTCCTAGCATTTTGGGAAATATTAAGGAAGTTTTAAACAACAGAAACAGTATATAAGTGGCTCTTCTAGAAAACTGTGTGACAAATACACCTGTACCTGTGGTAACAGGTCTATACCACTGCTCTCAAGAACCAGTAACCATTTTATATCAATTGTTGGTAACTAGAAATGTGTTGAGATTCTCACTTCAGCCTGGGTTCAGGAAAAGTAGTCTGACCACAAGATGGGTTTCACACAAGTGGACAGCCCTGAATAGCTTCAGTGATCTTTATTTATACATCAAAATCAAACGTGTTTTTCCATAATAACAAGGTTTTTCCCATCCACCAATGTTAACCTTGAAGAAAACAAATATGTCAAATATGTTTTCTACCAACTTTTATATTCAAAATATCTTTAAAGTTTGTCCAAATATGGAGCCAGGTACTGCCTGGCATTACAAAACTAAACAGTGATTGACATAGGCACATATTATCAAGAACAGCAATATCATCCAAAACTTAAAGCATACTTATTGAAATAGGATGACCAGCCTGTCCGCACTGAATCAGAACAGCTCCTGGGGGCTGAAGTGACACCTAGAATCCCTAGACTAGAAACCTGAGAAGCATTGGTACTTAAAGAATTTTAGGGGAATATCCTTGAGAAAAAATTGGTTTTCCATGATTGAGCACATATTTCCCATGTATTATTGACAAAATGGCACTAAAAACAAGAAGGGAATCATTAATATTACAACAGGGAAGAGAACATGCATGTTGAATGGTCCCAGCAGGATTCTGCTCTGTTCTAAAGTTCACTGTTCCTAGCTGAGTGAGATTGTCTCCATGGGCTTTTGTCTCTTTTGGACACCCATTGGGCAAGCACTCATATACTGGCCAGAAACTAGACCACACAGCACCCTAAGAAAAGGGATCATCATTGTCCTCAATTGTCTAGTCAATGGCAAGCAAACAATCTCCAATGGTTACTTCTAAGCCTATGAGCACACAGGTGGTTTTGCTTTAAGTCCTTGGGTCACAAGCAAAACAAAAATAAAGAAATGTTAGAAAAGGACTTAAAGGGAGGAAAAGATCAAATGGGATTGACAGGTGGCAAGTAGATAAGAGGGCATTGCTTGAATGTAAATATTGCAATATGCATATACATATACATATATATACATATACACACACATATATATGTATATGACAAATAACAAGTTTAATCAATAAATAATAAGAGTAACAGTATTATAAATCGAGATGTATTTATAGAGAAAATGTGCATGTATAGAAATTTCCCTGTTAATGTAAAGCTGAGAGATGTGTAGATCCTAAGAATCAGAGATTTCTCAGAACTCTTGCTGTTCATTCTGTATTTCATACTAATGAACACCTGTACTCTTCTATGAGTCTTCTCCGTGGTAGCTCTCCTCCACAAGAATCCTTGCCTTATTTCATCTCATGAGAAATATTAGACTTTCAAAATGCAAATCCAAAAATCCACAAATATATTTTTCTTCCATTTTGAATGTAGATTAGAAAAGTTTCATACTCTAAGGAAATTTAATATAATGTATAATATTTGGTTTTGAAAGAATCAACTTTCTTATCAGGTAAAAGCAGGATAATTAAAATGATGGAACATTACAGTAAAAATTTTATTTGCTTTTGATTCATTGGAGTATTTACCTCCATAAAGCTTATCTAAAGCTGAAAAATTGCATTTTAGAGAAAGGAAAACATTTAAAGCAGGTTCATTTAAACTGTATATCCATGTGGTCATGTCTGTCTTAAAGTATATCTTTCAGCAGAGTTAGAACTATTCAAATAGAATAGATAAAAGTCAGTTTCTGAGTCTGTGAAGAGTTTTGAAAAGAAAAATTTATTTTTGCATTTGAAAATATACGTCCATGCTTTCTTAAAGCTAATCAATATAATTAAAGCTAATGTCACAGACTTTAATAATGCCCTCAGACACTTAGAATTTTTTTTGCTGCAAACCATTTTAATACATAATTAAATTCTCTATGAAACAAATGTTTATGTATATCTTAAATGTCTAGTATTTGATTTGATATCTCAATCAGACAACCTAATCATTTATAATTTTGCCAATTGCACATTTTTATGAAATCTTAGTCACTGTGGATATTTGGCAGGGACAAAGGTGAAGCTAACAAACATCAGTCCTCCATTTTTCCCTTTTAGTACTAATAACATAAAATAGGATCAAAAACAGTAGTGCAGGTTTAAGTGTATTGGGGGTGCCAGGTGCTTAGTAATGTATGATTCAGTGAATGGGAAGAAAGGTTCTGCTTAAGATAGCAAAAGAGAGGCAAGGGGAGGGGAGGGAAGAAGAGGATAGAGGAAAAGAGAAGAGGGTAAGGGAGGGCAGGGGAAGGGAGGGCAAGACAGTTGAGGGGGTGGGTAGGAGAAAATATATGGAGAGGAAGTGGTTTATAGAAAAATATATTGAAATTTGTTTCAAGATTCATAAGAAATTATCCGTGAATCTCTATCATAATTTAGCCAACTTCATCCTAATCATGTGATCTATTTGCAGGGTTCCTCAGAAAGTGATACATGGTATAGATTTTTTTTTTTTTTTAATGCCAGGACTCTGGTCCTGAAATCAAGCAATGAACACTTTGGGCTTCTTATGCCTTTAATTGAACATGCTAAAAAAGGTTTAACAGTGATAGGAGGGCTAATTGATCCAGATTACCAGGGGAAATTTTATTACTTCTCCACAGTAAAGGTAAGAAAGATTATGTCCTGTTTGCAGGATATCTTTTAGGTCATCTCTTGATGATACAACATCCTGTAATTAAAGCCAATGTGTAATGACAACAACCCAATCCCCTGAGAATAACAAAGGGCACATTTCATTAGGAATGAAGGCATGGGCTCTTCCAGAAAAGAGCCAAGACAAACCGAACTGCTTGTTGGCTGGAGTAAAACAGAGCTGGTAGTAGAGAAAGGAAGTAGTTATAAATACTAGCTAAGGCCATGTAGCCAATTAAGAAATGAGGATTGTAGTTGACATAAATGTTTCTATCATATTTTGTTATAATGTGTTTGTACAAATATTTGTGTTTTCTTTCCTTAATTTCTTTACCATGTGATGTAAAATTGAGAAAATATCAATGGTTATCATATTTTAGTTTGAGATAATAAAACAGTTTCTCTCAGGGAAATTGCCATCTGTTTTAAATTTAGTATGTTTATGGCTGTACAAGTGATAGTTACATCATGTTAGATGTAATCATGACCTGGTTAAATATTTAAGGCATTTGTGATTTTAATTGGGATTGTTATATCATGTTTAGGAGCTATTATGACTTGCTTACTGTTTTCATTTGGAAATTAATCACCACATAATGAAGTAATGATATTCTGCTATATTCATAGATCAGTGTTTTACCTATTAATCGTCGAAGAGGCTTCCCCAAACAATAGGTGGGAACATTTGCAGAGACCTACAGCCCAATATCATGCTGAGAAAGAGAGTCTAAATTGAATGTTTCCATCAAATATCTGTGTTCAGAGCTCAGAGTATCCCTGGGAAGAGGAGGCAGAAAGATTGTAAGAGACAGAGAGGATGGAGACCACCAGTTAAACAAGGAGTGTGAATCAACTAAGCAAGGTACATATGGGTGCTCTAAGACTGAAACTGTAAGAGCAGGTCCCTGTTGTCTCTTGGAAGCCTGTTCTTTTCTAATAAGAGATAGAAATGAAGTGGATCTAGAGGGGAGGGATGTGGGGATGATTTGGAGGAGCAGAGGAAGTGAAACTATAATCAAGTTATACAATATAGGAAAAGAATCTATTTTGAATAAAAGGAAAATAATAAAAGTATTGTCATTAAAAAAGATGCAGTTTTTCATTTGATAAATCTATCAGATTATCAGTTTTTATTCCCTTCCTCATTTGTATGTGGAAATAACTTGAATTATCTCACTGTGTTCTCCTAGCACTCAGGTATTCATCCCTCCTCATGTAAAGAATCTCATTTAATTTTCTTATCTCAATATTCTTATCTCAATAATACAAGACAAGATGAAGAAATATAGAGAACAACTATTGTGTGATAACTCTTTTTCTCTTTTTCTCTCAAAATTGTTAGCATGAATAATTCAAATACATTTAAATTTGACAAAAACGCTGAGCATGGTTTCCCCATATTGAGGAGGGACTTCTGCAGTATGTCAGTTGTCAATATTTACAGAAGAAAGGGGGAAAGGCGAGTGTTCTTGCTTAATTGAAAGACGGGAGGGAGGGTGACACTGCATGGCCTGCAGCTCTTGGTTTACACATGTTTTTCTTGGTGATTTATATATATCATAACAACTATTGGGTGTCACTGCTAGTATATAAATATTGCACAGATGTCAGAAGAAATGAAATAGAGTCCAACTGAAGAACAACATAGAAAGTCATTAATAAAGGAGAGTATATTTTGTTCAAAGAATGCAGTGTGCGTTTCATAAAATCATATCCATTGAATACAATGGCTTATAAATTATTATATATCTTTAGAGATAATGATAATATAATTTACTAGGCACTTAACTCAACATTATTCCTTCTTCCTCTCAAAATTTCCACAAAAATACATTAGATATCCTAGGTAAACATTCTAAAATACATGTTAAATATCACGTATACATAGTTGAATTTAATTTTTTGATCAAAAACTATTAGTAAATTTAAAAGTAGTAATATACTGTTGCTCAAATTGTTAGATGGAGCCAGTCCTGTAGGTCTCTAGACATTTCTTTAAGTTCAGTTTTCTCTTCCAACCTATAATGGCTCCCTCTTTTATGTTTTCTCTCTCTCTTTCTTGCTCTCTCTCTCTGTCTTTCTCTCTCCCTCTCCTGTCTTCTATTCCTCCTCTGACTCATTCTTCCTAGTCACAAGTGCTTTCCTCTCCTTCCCTTTTTTTTCTCCCCATTCACTGACCCCCTACTTCCCATGTGCTCTGGAGAACTGGTCCCTTTCCCCTTCTATGATGGACATTATATGAATCTCTTAGAATCCACCTTGTATCCTAGTTCCTCTGGCAGTGTGAATTATAAGCTGGTGATCCTTTGCTCTAGGTCTAAAATCCATATATGAGTGAGTACATACCATGTTCCTCTTTTTGTGACTGGGTAACCACATTCAGAATACTTTCTTCAAGTTCCATCCACTTGCCTGCGAATTTCAAGATTCTATTATTTTTTTCCCGCAGATTAGTATTCCATTGTGTAGATGTGCCACATCTTCTTTATCCATTATTCAATTGTGGGGCATCTAGGTTGTTTCTGGGTTCTTACTATTACAAATAATGCTGCTATGAACATAGTTGAACATTTGTCTTTCTTGCATGGATGTGGATCATTTGGGTATATGCCTAAGAGGGGGGTTGCCAGGTCCTGTGGTAAACTAATTCCCATTTTTCTGAGGAACTGCCATACTGATCTCCAAAATGGCTGTACGAGTTTGCACTTCCACCAGTAGTAGAGGAGTGTTTCCCTTTCTCCACATCCTCTCCAGCATAAATTGTCATTGATGTTTCTAATCTTAGCCACTCTGGCAGGAGTAAGATAGTATCTCAAAGTTGTTTAGATTTGCATTTCCCTGATAGCTAAGCATGTTGCTACCATAAATGCCCTTACCTAATAATGAGATCAACAACTAACTTATCCACCATCATGGAGCCCTCATCTAGTACCTGTTGGAAACAGAAGCAAACACCCATACCTAAACACTGAGTTGAACTAGAATCCAGATGCAGAGAGAGGGGACAAGATGAGGTTGCAGAAATACATAGAGATAGATAACCTGAACAAGGAGGAGCTAACCAGCCCCCAGACTGTTAGCTGGGAATCCAGCATGGGACTGACTCAGACCCCCTGAACATAGGTCTCAGCTAGAAGGCCTGAGAAGTCTAAGGGACCTCAGACAATGGAACTAGGATGTATTCCTGGTACACAAAAGGACCTGATGGGCCCATCACCCATGGAGGGATACTGCCTTAACATAGAGACAGGAGAGAAGTCCTAGTCCCTACTCAAATGACTTGACAGATTTAGATAACTCCTCCTGGATGGAATCACCCTACATGTGGAGTGGGGAGGGTGATGGGAGGGGAGAGTGGCCGGGGTACCTGTGAGGGAGGGAGAGAGAGGGAACTGGAATTGATGAGTAAAATAAAAATAAAAAAGTAGTAATATACATATTATAGTTATCAAAACAAGGACATGGGATGAATATTAAATGTTGCTTTTAAAACTTGCGACATAATAAAGGTAAAATTAAGACAGAAAAATGTCAGAATGAAAAGACTGCAATTATTTAATGTTGTTTCTGAAAAGTCATATGCTCAAGAATAAAGAAAAATGAGTTTCCTAACCTAACAATAAGAGACAAAGAGCAAATTTCTAATAGACAATAATATATGTACAGAAGTGGAACTCAAGACAGAATAAATGATTAGCATTTATGTGATATTTAAAGTGAAAAGTATCACTGTGATTAATTCATTTTAACACACAATACCATAAGTAGAGAAAAGATTCTCTTGGGGACTCATAAGCAACCAAAAAAAATAATAAAAAAAACCCTCTTATTTTCACTGTAATTTACTGTAATGACTCAGAAATTAAGGATCCACGTGTCCCTAATTGTGTTTGGAAGACAAATCACTACCAAGTTTAGAAACCTGGCAGAAATAAGGGACTAGTTCATTACTGAGAGAGAATATGCTTCATAGAAATAACGGGTTCACTGTTTTGGTGATAAAGCACATTTAATATTGTCTGTATGATGGAGCTCATCAATCTTAATATTCATTTGACAGGAAAGTACAGGAAAATGAATGGTAAATTTAAATCATTGAAGAGGAATTATTATCACATGTATAGGTAATAAATAATTACCATCCAATACAATGAATTCTACTGAATGCTAGTGACCCTAAAAATAAATCAAAGCAAGAGATCTGCAGAGGACAGTCTAATGCTTGAAAAGATGTTCTATATCACAACTCTTTGTAGGATTGCATTATTTTCTGATATAAAGGGTATCATTCATACCTATTAGAAAGGCCAAAATTTAAAGACATGAAGCATCAAGTCAGGGACCAATGAAGATCAGAGCAAACCTCATCACTGTTGTAGGCATGCAAACACTGTAGAACAACCTTGAGGGAACCTGAGTAAAATTGCTGCTACTATGTGCACTGCATGCTGGGCTGCTTCTCTCTACACACATGAGCTGAAATCATATGTCCACATGTAACATTCATAAAGGTGCTTACAGCTGTTTTATTTGAATGTTTGCTCCATATGGATTCCACCACCACGTTCCTGAGTAGGTAAACAGACAAATACCACAGTTTTGGTAAAATTATAAAACTGTATTTTAAGAGGTACATTATCTGCTTTGCTTTTACTTATTTTTCTGTTATTTGACGGAGATGTGACTTTAAAAGTTCCCAAGTTTGCATATCATGTTACTACCTTCAACTAAACTGTAAACTTCATGGGGCAATAAAACAGACTAAACTGTGTGTGACTTAAGAAAGATACTTTCTACTTGGCATATGAGGATTTTATAAGTGGGGTAATTAGATTTAGGCAAAGGATTGATTTCAACTTCATTGTGACTTTAAAAAAGGACTTCCATCAATTTCAGCAAAATAGTCATCTTCATTTGCGTTTTTTTATGTAAAGTTTTACTGTGTCTTTCATTACACTTTTGTCGATAATTCAGCATTCTTTTCTATTTATTTTAATGTCCTATTACTAGATAACTAGCTTCGTACTCCATGGAGGCCGAATATGGCAATCTTCTTAATATCATGTCACATGATTAACTAAGAATAAATGAGTGAAACCTGCCAACTTTCACCATATCTGGGGAAATTTCAAAACACACTTGGCACTGTTTCTGCAGGGTACCATATGACTCAATAAAAGTACACCCCTATCTTCCTTCACTCTTTTCTCATTCCCTCCTTCCTTCTCTCTGTTTCTGAACTTTCTTTATTCCAAAATTTCTTCCACTCAAATATTGGTTACCTGGTTGATTGCTGATAGCCCTGCCTTAATTGATTGCTAAGGTATGTTCAAAACCATAGAAATATCCTTTTCATTATGCAAATATTGAACACCTATGTTTTGACTCAATAAAAGATGATTATGGGATTTGAAATCAATGTTCCCAGATATGAGGATATGAGGAGCTCTGCACCTTAAAATTTTATAGATTCTAACTTGTAACCTAAAGACTCTAAAGCGTAGTTGGTAGTGTAGTTGAAAAATCCACTATTTTGAATTTTCAATTGACATGCTTCACTTGGGGGTTTTAAATTTTAGAACAAATATGCATCAGCCACATAATGGTGCCTTTCTAAAACACTGATGATTAAGTTTATCATTATGCAAGTTTTTGTATAAGGCTGCTTAACTATGATTTACTTCAATGACTATAGAAAGATGACATCTAGAATTGCCATAACTGTTTTTTGTGTGTGTTTTAATTATTTACTTTTCATATTTTATACATCTATCCCAGTTCCCTTCTCACCCTCCCTTTCTCCCTCTCTCTCTCCCTCCCCCCCAACACCCCCTGACCACCCTCCCATCCCCCTGCCCACTCCACAGGGAGTATTGTGCCTTCCAGGAGGGGTCAACAAAATCTGTCAAGTCATTTGGAATTGGGACTAGGCACTCCCTCTTGCATCTAGGTTAAGGGAGTATCCCTCCATGGGGAACATGCTCCCAAAGTCCTTTTGTGCACCAGTGATACATCCTTGTTCCACTGTCAGAGGTCTCTTAGATCACCCAGGCCTTCTAACTGAGACCCATGTTCAGGGGGTCTGAGTCATTTTTACCCCTGTGTCAAAAGTGTCAGGGAACCTACAAGTTATATCTGTGTCCTCTATCTGAAGCTGTTTCTCTGGAGTGATGGTTTAATCTACCGGGTAGACAACGAGTCTTGACCTGTATGACAAACCACATGATTGCTATGATTCTTTAGATGGTTAAGGTGTGTCAAGTAAATATTACATACAAGAATCCCTCCTAACGGTGATTTTTCCTGGTTTCTCTTTTGTTTTATTCAATAATTCTTGGTAAGGAAAATCAATCCCCTGGTAACATACTAACTTTTATATCTTCATTTCTTGAAATTTAAGTAGCTATGGGAATTGTGCATAGCATAACAACAGCCATATCTAATGTGGGCTCATTATTTTGGTAGGGATGCACTGTGGTTTTAGTTGAGTAAATCCATGGAGCATTATGGAAAACCCCAGGGGCTTAATTTAGGGACTGTCAACTCCACCACGTCAATGACAATATGAATAAAAAAAGTACATACTTGACTGTGATTAGTTAGTACTTCCTTATTACTGAATGAATATAGAGTGTTTAGTATATGCTAGGCATGACCATTAAATAATTTAATATCTTTTATTCATTATCTTCACTTACTGATTTCTTATCAAATGTTGAGATTTTGCTTGAGACTTCTTATTGTTTTTATGCTTATGTTTACTTCAGTCTAATTTCCACATTTTGTATTATACTGGAGTGTTTTAACTTCAAACTTACTTCATGCTGTGAAGCAAAATTCCTTTAAGTCACATGCCTGCTGTGAACAACTTGATTTATTTGTCAAAATCATGTTAAGGCCTTTCATCTACTGCTTATTTACATCGCACTTCTACAAAATGCCTATAAAGTAAAACATGGTAATACAAGATTATCTAGCATACAATTTTTGAAATGTAACTTCCAAATTACTTATGAATGATGCTTTTAAAATGATAGTGAAATTTAAATAAATAAAAACAGATGAGCTTTGAGGAACATAGTTACTAAATAAAAGCTCCAAAATATTTTTTTTCAAATATTCCTGGAACCATATTGAAGAAGAATATTATTCATTTTTGTTCTTTTTAGTGGACTGAGAGTATGACTTATTTTGATTAAATATTTAATTTGCAGAACAACTTACTGACTCCCAGAAACAGTAAGGCATGGCAAACTCTGCCTGTTACAAGGTATTTGTTGATGTTAAATGGATTTCTTATGCATTTATTTATTTTAAATTATTTGTTGTTTTGATTTTGAGAAAGGGACTCTGTGTACCCAGACTTTCAAAGAATTTATAATCATTTTGCCTCTCCTCCCCACTGGCTGGGAATACAGGAATATGCCACCGTGTACGGCACTTGTGTTAATTCGAAGTACTATCTTCTCATGTGACTAAATCAATTATATATAAGTTCAATGTGAATAAAGCCTTTGAAATCAGCATGACACTTCTGATGGAAGTTAGAACAAACTGTAAAAAGTCTAGGATCTGAGACTATCTTGGTTCTCCTAGATACTTCTCTAAAAATCCAAAAGGAAATGACCTTATGTCAGTGAATAGTAGTAGGTCCCAGTTAGTCCAATGTGTCCTAGTGTGACTGAACTCTTGCCAGAATAGGTCAGTTTAAACAGAATGAATGAAAGATGCTTTGACTTCTGATCCTCTGATGACATGGAGGGCAACAGTCAGCTGAATGACAGCTCTCAAGCATAGAGGACCATAAGTCCATCACTCCTCCTTTTTATAATTCATCAGAAGAGTTAGCAGAATCTTACCTTCATACTATTCTCTATAAAAGGGTTCAAAGGAGGCTCAGGACTGTAAATTTTTTTTTTTAAATTTTGTATCTTAAACTTTATTATAAAAATGTTGCAAATTAAAAAAAATCACACACAAAAATCAACCAGACCTAACAATGTACAAATCACAAAGATATTATTAATGCTATTGTATGCACAAACATGCACATGTACATATGTAAATACGCATGAACAAACATGCATACATAAACACACATGGCTAGTGAGTAAAGAAATTGAGCATTGGGACTGTAATTTTAAATTATTAGAAATAAAATGAAACAAGACACGTTTATCAATAAAATGAGATAAACTTATTTTGACAATGATAAATATCCCTTTAAATGTGTTGTAACAGTTAAGTTTAGAATAATGGAATATGTTGAGGGTGACAGAAAATTATTGAAAAGAAAAACAAATTAGAAAATTTCTTAAATGGACTATAGATTGTTAAGGATAACTTAGGGTTTATTCCTTCTATACAGAAAATGTTTCAAGTTCAGCTGAGAATAATGGACTCTTAGGCCACACATGTCGTTATAGGCTAGTTGTGTAACAGTGTGATATTGAATAAATAACTAAAAATTTACCTAGGCAATGAGGTTTAACCACTGTCATGCAATTTAACTTTCTTTCAGTGCTGCCAATATTTTGATGCAGGTTTTAGGAAAAATCGTTTTTAATGCCCATTATAATAAAATTCAAAACAGATGCCCTGTATTCAATCTGGGGAGCTAATTTTAATAAGCATATTCCAAAATCAGTTCTTTGATGTTGGGAACTTTAAGAACGGAAATATTTCTGTGATATAATTAGAATAAGCATTATTTAGCAATACTTTAGATGTGATCAAGATAGCTTAAAGAAATGTGACTATTTTGATTTTTAATTATCTTTATTTGTAGAACTTGAACTTTATTATGAAAATTATCGTATACTTAATTATTTAAAACATTTTCTCAATAACTATTAAAATTACATATATTAATTTCCTCATTATATATTTAAATTAAAAACATTTTGATGACACTGCATAATCATAAAAACTGTAAAATTCAGGGTTGCATCATCTGTGTATGACCCCATACTAGATTGCCATGATTAACAATTCAAGTGGTATTGTATAAAAATATTAAAATTATATATGATTATAATCTTTTTAATGTATTTATTCACTAGAAAAGAACATAGTTGATAAACGAAATAGTGTATAATTTTGAAAGTAGCCATTTCTTGTTTATTCTGAGATGGCCTTATGTAGCCCAAGCTAGCCTTCATTCATTTAATTGCTAAGATTACTTTTTCCTCTTATCTTCCTCTGTCCATCTCTCTAATATCATGCTTGCAGATGTGTGTCAAAATACATGATATCTTCCTTTTTCATTAAAATAAATCTTAATATATTGTAAAATGGAGAACAAAACTCAATCTGAAGTTCCCTCCTTATTTTAGCATAATAATTCAATTATCTCTGTCCAATATCAGGTGCATTGTTCAGCATCAGCTTTTAGATCCTTTGCTTTGCTTACTACTATAATAATATATGGATACAAGAGTGATTGCACTCTTGCCAAGTATCAGTTATTTCCATGAATATTTGGCATACGCCTGTATTCTGGTCTACTCAAATTTGCATAACAAGAATAGTTCTTGCATAACAAGAACAGCTTCACAGTATAGCAAACGTAAAATCCAAATGAATTCTAGAATTTGTTATAATGTATACATAGCAATATTTCAAGTTATTTATTATCTAATATCTAATATATAACAAAAGCAAGGGTTGCAACCATGAGTTAACACAGCTGCATATGCAAAATACCTGAAATATTTTCTATTAATGTGGTCTCTTTGAAGAACTTGAGGCTTAATAAATAGGATATTTTACAGTAATAATTCAGCATAAGAGTTTATTTTAAGGTACCTCTTATATTCTAATGGTGATCCATTAATTCTGCATAGAAAAGTTGTCATAGGGCAGGTACAATAACACATCTTTATTAATAACTTCTGAAGGACAGAATCAAAACACTTGTTGATAATCAACTGAAAGTGTATTGTTTTATTAAATAGATGAATAAATGTAAAAGCCAATAGATTCTTCCCTGTAAACATAACTAAGTAACCAAAATTGCTGTTATGAAGAGGTCATTATTTCTGCTAAACTCAATATTAATGAGCAGTCTCCTGCTTTTGTTATGGGTTGTGTTTGTTTTGTTTTGTTGTTGTTTGTTCTGTTTAGATTTTGCTTTGTTTTAAGTGAAACTTTACTATAAATCATTTACAAATGAAAATATTATACACTTGAATTTACCACACTAAAATCTTTAAAAGTCTTTTCATCTCAATGAACTTTAATAGAGTTAGAGTAGCCATTCTGAAATGAGAGAGCCAATGTTGGATTTTGCACTTTTCTTATTGAGTATATGCTTTATGTATGACTGAAAGCTGAATGGTCTATAGAGTTATAATTGGAAAAACAAATAAATTTATATCCCATTCCATAACTCTTGTCTGTTAGCAATATTCCATTCTTCTTCATAACCTAATATTCAGCTTTTTTGTTGTTTTATTCTACATGTTACACTACACCTACTTGTAACTCTTTTTTGATCACTATATGTTTATGTTATGTGTGTGTTCATGTGCATATGAATGTGCACTAAGATACATATAATGGAGAATGAATTTTTCTGAGATAATGTGACCTCACTTAAAATTAGACAGTCTTAGTCCATCCATTTAACTGAAAATTTAATTATTCCTTAAAAGACACAAGTATTCCATTTTATGCCATTTTCCATTATTCATTTGTCTGTTGATGGAGAACTAAGTTGATATTTCTTGCTTTCTTCTATTCTTTCCCTGACTCGATCTTCCTATTCCCTTATACCCACCTCTCTTCTCTTCTTCCTAACTCCCTTTCACCTCTCCCAATGCCCACAATTTTCGTGGGAAATCTTGTCCTATTCCCTTTCCCCAGGAGACCATGTATGTCTCTCTTAGGGTCCTCCTTGTTTCCTGGCTTTTCTGACTGTGTGGAAATCTATGGGGCCTCTCGTAATGGATCAGTATTTATCCCTAATATACAAATGGAATGTGGGAGCCCATTCCATGTAGAAGGATACTCCTTTAGCCTAGAATCATGGGGAAAGGCCTAGGCCCTGTTGCAAATGATATGACAGACTTTGAAGACTCTTCATGGAAGTCTGCTCTCCGGGGAGCAGAAAAGGCATGAAATGGGAGTTCATGGGGGGAACAGGGAAGGACGGGAGAGTACGGGAACTGGGATTGACATGAAAAAAAAGTTTGTTTCAAATTTAAATAAAAAAATTATCAAAAAGAACCTAAATACATAGAGAAAAATAATTAACATTTTTAATCATTAATTATTAAAGATAATTAATTAACATTTGTTGTACAGTTTTACATGTTACAGAACAGCATAAAATGTATGACATATTTTAACAAATAATAAAAATATGATCACTGAAAATAAAAGGCTGTTTCATCAGGCTTGGTCACTGAAAAAAATAACAGAAGTAAAACAATGTTGAAAGATACTCATTCATAATTGGCCTGAAGCTAAAAAGATAGAAATTTATTGTTGTTTTTTCTAAGACTTTTCCAGTGTAATATTGATCAATATTAATTAGATCATGATAATTAATATATACATTCATCACTCCAATGGTATAGTTTCCACTTAGGAGTCTTTCATATTTGGCTCTACAATTTTATGCACAGTATCAGAAATAAAACATATTATGTTTAATTTATTTGCATGTTAATTATGATTATATTCAGGATAAATAATTATTCATTTTGTTGTGACTATCAAGAGGAAATTTTCTCTTGTTATAGTTAAGGAAGATACAAACATAAAACTATACTACAGGTATTAGGTGATAAAAAGAATTATGTGCAATGTATGATGACTATAATAATGTTTGGATTGTCAAGGATATCAGAGATTATTTCTTGATATAATTAAAAATTGTTTCATTAAATAATTAAAAATACATTATAATGAAGGGAAAATAATTACTAGAACGATAATGATGACAAGTGTAAACAGTAGAAGGATAGCTAGAAGATAGTACAATTTGAACCTCAAGATGTAAATAGAGCACAAAACCCTGATACACAAGTTCAGTTTCAAAGAGAGTTTTTTTAAGTATTGAAAACTGAGATGTTTATACAAATTAACACTAGTTGAACTCAAGTTGTGTGTGTGTGTGTGTGTGTGTGTGTGTGTGTGTGTATGTGTGTGTGTGTTTACAAGACAAGCATAGAAAGAGTTGAGGGGAGAGAAATAAGGTATGAATAGAGTTCACATGTCTGAAATTCTCAAAAATCAAAATTTTAAATAACTAAGAGGAAGAACAATTATATTTGCTATCTAAAATTTCATATGATGTATCCAGGTAGCTAGTGTGTGTTTAAGACATCAGTCCAGGTGAGAGATGAGGTGTTTTGGAACAGGCTTTGATTCTCTTTGACCTAGGATTCAATTTGCTTATTTGCTGGTGTTTATGCTACTGTTCCCAGTTATAAAGCTCCTAATGAAATAAAAATTTGATTTATTTTTTCAGTGTGTTTTGTTCTAAACTAAGTTTCTGTGTTATCCAGTCCCAGGTTCCTGTTCATTCAGGCAGTGTGGAGAGAGGATGGAATCCCAGTCCAGGCATGAGCCTCAAGTTAAACCAAACCTTGGTTGGTCAATCCTGCAAGTTTTTCCCCACCATTGTCCCACCTCATCTCCATGGCATGATACATTGTAAATTAGAGGCTTTGACTGGGTTAGTGTCTAGATTTTTTTTCTGTAGCATGGAGAGTAACTTCTTGCACCAAGGATACTAGAATGCATAGGTGAAGCCTCCCTTCAGACGCTAACTCAACCTGGATTTATTCAGTGAGTTCTGTGGATGTCCTCCTCCACCACAGTTTTCAGAAAACTGACACTGTGTTTGTTTTTTACATAAAAATTACCACCCATAATAGTGTGTATATTATACTAATTTTCATTTATTTTTTTCTTTCATTTGATGAAATACAATGAAGTTTATTGAAACATGGCAATGGAAACTGTGAATCTACATACAGACATCTGACAGAACTCACTGCTTGCTGAGAAACAATTATTTCAGTACAGCTTGACAATATGGCTTTTTTCGGTCGTGCTATGCTTCATTTTGTCCCCTGAAGTAAGCATGCTGTTAAGAAAATTTATTCACACAGGATCCTTTACTCAACCTACACCCATAACAATAAACTCTCTCTCCTAAATCCCTCTCAGATTTCCCTCTAGTGACAATAACTATACACTGCATCTACCAATTCAATATTGTTTAGTACTCTAGCAGTTTTAATTCATTACCTTTATGTCATTCCACATCCCATCATTTGAATGAATCTGAAGCTTACTTTAGCTTACAAAGTAGGAATGCTGTAAAAAACTAGGACTTGCATTTTGATGCTATCCATTCTCACACACCAGTGGCCAGTATTTGTGTATGGGAAATAATTTTGATGCAGATTCTGTGAGCTTTTTTCTCAAATGACACACTATTACATTCTTACAATGTGTTTCATAAAATTTTCAGTTAACTCCTTTCAATCAAGAAGATGCTAGCTAAAAGTTTCATTTAGAGTTATTTTTGCCACTTGACCATTGATTGATTTAATGATATCCTATAAATGATGTCCTATAATGATGTCCTATAAATTAAATATTAAAAATCAAAACTATAACATATTCAAATGTTCCCCTAATTCATATAGTTTATGCTATCTTAATTATTGTACTATTTTCATTGTACATTATGCTTTGCCTGCTGAGATTACATTTCTACATTATCTTGTTATATTTTCGAACTACCATGTGAAGTTTTCTTGTGGGTTCTTGTTTTCTAAAAAGATAGAGTTATTCTAAGAGATATCTTTATCAATACAAGTCTATTTAGCATGTCAGAGAATATATCCCAGGCGCCTGAATTGACCTGTTCTGAAATGATGAATGCAGTAAATTGGGTTCTGTGAAGATACTTATTATATTTGACACATCCAGATCCACAAAGTTATAATTAACTTTAGGACTTTAGCCTAGGTCACTATAGGAAGAGCTAGTGGATAAATCTTAATTGCCACCATCTGTGCCTGGAAAATGCAGTCATAACATTTTATGGAAAAGAAAAAATTCCTTGCAACTGAAAATTGTATCATGTTTTGTGTTTAATATTTAAGTGAGAAGAGTAGTGACTTAGGAGACTATATAAATGTAATTATCTAGGTATGTAAAGAGATTAACAATAATGGCAATGTTAAGAATAAAATAAAATTGAACATAGCCACATATTTGTGTGTAGCAATAATAATATATCCAGCACTAATGGATTGGTAGTTACAATATAATTCATGGAGTGATACAATCTCCCAAAAATCAATGAGTTGGGAAACACTGCAATATGCCACAACTGACCCAATTGTAGAGATAAAGTGATTGTGGGGTCCCAAATACTATGCATACAATACTACACCTATATAATAGGGATGAAAAGATCTGATGCATGTTTATATGTCCTTGTTGCTATTGTAGGAACCTGGACTGACACATTTTTAATAGGATTTATTTCTTCCATTCCTTCACATGTCTGGATTTTGTGCTGTTACTTTTCTAAATTAATACTACAAACTATTAGATGCAATGATAGAGAATATGTTCTTCAAATTAGGCGAGTTTTGTGAATCCCTCCCTACTTCAAGAAGGAAGGTTGAAGAGGCCAATCTTCATCAGGCTTTGTGCACGCAAGTACAATTCAACCATCCATAGCCATGCTGTGCCAAATGAAGCATTCTGCATCAGTTTATCCCTTCCTTGGACTCTTGTATTCTTTCCATCGCCTCTCTTGCCATGTTCCATGAGTTTAGAGGGGTGACATAGATTGCTTATCCTGACAGAATATTTAGGATTCATTACTCTTGGCACCTTTACCAGTTATGAACATCTGAAGTTATCATCATAATTTTCATAAAGTAGCTCCTCTGACTAAAGAGGACAATGGGACTAATCTATGTGCATATGTGTAAATATTAGCTGGCAACTTGACAGGCACATCTTGCGCACGGAGCAAGATAATAGCGTTAGATTCCACACTAGGATTGATTCTAGAAACAATGAGAGACATTTTCTTTAGTGTTGTAGACATTGGTAAGTTTCCCATGTTCCTACAATTAATCCCCACCCCCGATCTGGTAAAGAAACCTATGTAAACTCCTCGAAACAGAGAGGAGGAGGTAGGGGGAGGGAGGGGGAGGATCAAGTGGGCAAAGAAAAGGAATCAGCAGGAATGGTATGGAAACAAAACATAAAATAAGGGATAAATATATGTTACATATATAATATAACCAAAAGGAAATAAAGAAAATGCCTTAAAAGTGTCTTTCAGAGCTCAGTGGTAGTGGAACATGCCTTAAATCCTAGCACTCAGGCAGCAGAGGCAGGCAGACTTCTGAGTTCAAGGCTACCTGTACTACAAAATAAGTTCTAGAACAGCCAAGGCTATACGGAGAAACTGTGTCTGGAAAAAATTAGAGACAAAAAACACACACAAACACACACACACAAAAGCAAGTGTCTCTCAGAGTGTTCTGGCTACTTTACCATTTTTGTGAAATTAGATTTATTTTTGCAAAATCTGTTAAAACCAAAATAAACAACAGTAAAACTAGGAATAGGATTTCTTTTTTTTTATTTTACATATTGATCCTAGTTCCCTCTCCTTCTCATCCTCCCATGCCCACCAACTTCCCCAACTTACTCCTCACCCATGCCACAAGGAGGGTAAAGGCCTTCCAGGAGGGATCATCAAAATATTTAAAGTCATTTGGAGTAGGGCATAGGCCCTCCCTCCTGTCTCTAGATTAAGGGAGTATTCCTCTGTGGGGAATGTCCTCCAAAAGTCCTTTCATCAAACAGAAATACATCCTGGTTCCACTATCAGAGGTCCTGTAGACTGACCTTCTAATTGAGACCCACCTTCAGGGTCAATCCAATGCTGGTTTCCTAGCTATCAGTATGGGGAGCCACGAGCTCCTGCTTGTTCAGGTCAGCTCTCTCTGTGGGTTTCTGTAGCCTGGTCTTGATTCCTCTTGTTATCGATCCTCCCTCTCTGCAGTTCCGGGAGTTTGGCTCATCAAGGATGGCATATAAGGTAGTCATCAATCTCATTACCAGAGAAGGTCATTTAAGGTAGCCTCTCCAATATTGCTCAGATTGTTAGTTCGGGTCATCCTTGTAGGTCTCTGGACAATTCTTTAGTGTCAGTTTTCTCTTCAAACTTATAATGGCTCCCTCTATTATGGTATCCTCTCATCTATTCATCCTCTGACTCAATATTCCTGGTCCCTCATGTTCTCCTCTACCCTCCTCTTCACCCCTTCTCTTTCTTCTAACTCCCTCTCCACTCACTACCACCCACACTCACTCACTCACTGCCAATATGCTCAGGAGATCTTGCTCTTTTTCCCTTCTGTGGGATACATTGTATGACTTTCTTAGAGTTCTTCTTGAACCTTAGCTCCTTTGCCAGTGTGAGATGAATCACAAGGCAGTTGCTTATGACTCTCTGCTGCATGTTTTGTAGTCATGCTTTCTTACTCTTCCCGTTATGATGTGCACTATATTGAGATTGTCTATAACCATGCACTTTTTTCAGGTCATCAAGTGTTCCTAGACATTAGTTAAATACTTGACTTACAGAAATGAACTTATTCATTTCAGGTACCTAGGACTCAAAATGGTGCTGCCATACTTGTTTTCCTGCATGCTGGATGGAATCACTTTTTGAAATATGCTGAAGGTGAGATGAACTGTAAAAAGTCTATGTACATTGTGTTTTGGTGTGGAAATAAGAGATCTATAATTTTTATGAATGAAAGTTAAAATTTTCAAAATATGTGGTGCTTAATACTGATTTATAATAATAGGGTAAGTGCCATACTTCTGACAGGCTATATGCTATTAAGAAATTTACCAGGAAGTCATTAAGGAAAACTAAAAGCACTCTTATACCCCATCTCCTACCACGAATGAGTATCCATTTTCTCTAAAAACCAAATACTTTCTTTGACACAAAATGTGACTTATCAGTGATTTAAATCTACCATGTTACTACATGCATTTCTCATACACCTTCCATCATATACTTATAAATTTATGAAAAGGAAGGTTAGCATTGATTTTACTTTGGAAGAATTTTCATTTTCATGTATAGACTACTTGACAGTGCTTAGTTGATCTAAGTAAACATTTTCAACCTATGTCTTTCCTGGTTTCGTTATGAATATTGCCTCTTCACTAACAGCAGACCTGAACTTTTCTAAATATAATTTGTCTTTATTAATATAAAGGATATAAACAGAAATTAAAGCTTAATTATATTCTTTCTATTGGCATAAGACCATGTTCTGACTCTGTTGTACCCAAATTCTGATATTTTCAGGCTACTTCTAACACTTCTAACTAAGTCGGGTCTAGTAAAAGTTTGATTTTAGGTTTCTTTTTTTTTTCTTTCTTCTTTGGACTAGTATTTTACTTTATGCATATTTTGTTACTCATTGAAAATACTAAATGTATGAGATGAAGAGATTTATCAACTACTAAACTGTATTACTATTTACAAAATGCATATTTTATAGCACTTAAAACATTTCAATCAATTGTCCTCTTAGTGGGGGAAGAAACTCACCACTCCCTACCCTCTGTTGTAGAAATGTTTAGCTATGAAGAAGCTCGTGGAAATTCCATAGCTGTTTTTCTTAATTGATTGTTTTTTACCTTAAAACAACGATAGATAAATAACAGGCTGAAAGTACATTTAGATCTCATCTTGCATTCTTAAATAATGACCCTCATGAAAAGCCAAATCAATCTGAGCAGCAATAACTAATGTGCTCAGAAGAGCTTGAAAATTAATCAAAGACTGCACTAAGTGTGAATGTTTAAACACATAATGTGATGTAATGTATGCCTTTGAGGATTCATTTTGTTGTTTTATTCACATGTGGGTGTGTGTGCATTTAAATGTGGGCTACTCTGTGTGTGTGTGTGTGTGTGTGTGTGTGTGTGTGTGTGTGTGTGTGTGTGTGTGTGTGCAGGCACATGTGGTTTCATTTAGTTAATATCCATGTGTTCTGGATATGTGTTCTGGTGAGTTTTGTTTTTGGAAATGGTGAGGAAAGGTTGGTATAGTTCATTGGATAATGCAACAGCCTTTCATGTGAGAGCAATTAGAGTCACAGCCATAATTTTGAACTTGAGATTTGTCATGGAAATTTCTTTAATGTTCTGTGTCATACATCTCTTCAGTGTGAAAGGGCCATGATGGCTGTACTATTGCACTGAAGTCTAGTTATGAAACATTGGCTATTCTACATATCAGCTATTGTTAGGAGTCTAATTTGGGGCCTTACTTGTAAATGCTTGGGAGATTCTAAAATTTTACTTATATCAATATTATGTTGACTAATTGCAATACTTATAAAATGAAGCTTGTGCATTATTTTCATATAATTAGCAGAATTATTGCTACCCAGGTTCAGCTTTACTACTAATTATTCTGAATGTTGAGTGAAGAAAGTAAAGGAGAGATTGCTAAAGACCTTGCAGTTATTGAGACATACTGCATTATTTCAACAAGTAACAAAATCCTGACATACTAAACCCTAGCAAGTGATTGGGACAGTTTGACAAGTACTGCTTAGATGCCAAAATTCAAGCAAAGTCAGTTTCAGATTGATGGCATTATATACAAATGTAATACAAATAAAATTGAATAAAAGGCCAGATGGTTGTTCAACAATGGCATTTTACCAATGTGAAAGTAGACGTATATTTTATAAAAACAGTTTGATTATTCTGCTATATATGTTGATTTAGTTTTAACTTGAACCAGTTTGAATGAAATGATTTAGAGTCACTATTCTACTATAATTTGTGGAACTGAAAAAATATATTTGCCAATATAAACGTATCATCTGAATGTGAACTACTTTATTTTCATTTGTAAAAATCTAACCTGCTAATCAATCATTCAATGGAAACAATTAACAAATCATATATCAAGTAAAATTGGCAATGGGTTTCTGCATGAAGTAATTTAGCTAAAATGTTTGGTTGATATTTGCTCTCCAAAATGCTATAATGGCTATACATTAATAAATGTAAGCATTTTAAGCTGAAATTTGAGACACCCCTTGAGCAACTGAAAGAAAGAAATGGGTTTCTACAATATGTAAAGTTTTAACAAAATACAAAGTTTTCATTAGCCAAGGCTCCAAAAATAAGATACCATCTGTCTGTTAGTCCTTGAAAAGGCAAAACAGGTACTTCCATCCACTGTGAAATCCTAACAATAACATGGCCAGCATAAATACTAATGTTAAAAGTGATAATAAAATACATGTGACTTCTTGTAAGATATTTAAGGAAACCAATGATATAACTGTAGGTACATGTTTAAGAAGGTAATGAATAAATAACTGTACATCTAGCCCTATCTACATCATGCAATAGCTTTTTTGCATACTTTTATATTCTGAGATTCACTATCAAAAGGAAGTTTTTAATCCATGAATATTTTTAGAGAGATATCAACATTAGCTGTAGACTAAATGGGAAAAGTCAATGTTTTTAAATAGGAATTATTTCAAAAAGCTACAATCAATTTTGTAGCCCAGAACTATAAACTTTTAAAAGTCAATTTTTACTTATGAAAAAAAAAGAAATATAAGTTCTACTTTTAGATGTCTAGTATTTTGATGCCTTAAGATATACCACATGAATAGGGGAAAAGAATGGTACTATAAAGAAGAATCAGTATCTTCTATGAAATTTTTTAGTTATTGAACATAGATGGAAAAATCAACAAATGTTAGCTCTCTTCATTGATTAGAAGGTGAATAATAGTCATCTTGCCATTTACTTGACATTATTAATTAATAATAAAAAAATCTATTGATTAGTGCCTTCAAATAAGGCAGCAAATATTGGGTCCAAATCATATAAATTTTGACATTGTTTCTTATACATCTTCTTTCCATTCTCTGAATCATCTTTAATTAAATCTCAAGGCATATTGAGGTTAACATTCTAGATAGAGGATTTTGTTTTCACAGTGAAAGTTTATTTCAAAGCATCTCAGTGTAACTATGTTGGAGAAGATCATTAAAAATAAGTTTAGCAACTATATTAGGAAATGATCTCTAATGATATGGATCTATGTAAGAATATATATGATTTTGTTTGGAAGTTAAATACTGCCAAAACACACCTGTGATAAAAGCTTGGTCATCAACCACTGATTCTTTCTGGTCACAGGAGAACATATAGGAAGTAGGGCTTTCAATACAAGTAAATTGTACTCTGATCTTGAAGAGATTACTGTGACTCTGTAATATTTCTTTCACCTTTACATACAGGCTGTCATGAGCCTTGCATTAGGCATAAACAGACTGAGGCCATTAGATCACCAACTGAAAACCTTCCAGACTTGAAACGAAAGTATAACAATTTTCTTTCAAAATTATTCTTTCAAGTATGTTGTCATACCTCTATTAAATCAATATATGTATCATCATAATTATAATACTTAAATGTGGTTTAAGCATTAAGCACAACCACTAAAGCCCAACTTAGCACTGGGAAAAAGAAAGAATTTAATCCATACATTTGTGTATAAAATGATCTATATACAAGGTTCAAATTTTACATAAAACATTATGTAAATGAAATAAAATTCTTTGGAATTAGCAACTGACACTATAAAAATATATGATAGATATTGTTCAAATGCTATCTATATCAATTGTGGTGCAACAATTTTTTTCTATTCTTGACACCTCTGAACCTTTTTTTATTTTATCATTAGATACATGAAAATTAAAATTTAAGATCAATGAAATATGTCAAGCATTGGTGGCACATGCCTTTAATCCCAGCACTTGGGAGGCAGAGGCAGGTGGATCTCTGAAAGTCTGGGGCCAGCCTGGTCTACAGAGCGAGTTCCAAGACAGGCTCCAAAGCAATTCAGAGAAAACCTGTCTCTACATGAGGTTTCTCTCTCACCTTTCTTCTCTCTTCTTACCCGTCTCTCTCAATGCCCTGCCTATACTTCCTGCCTAGCTACTGGGCAATCAGTGTTTAATTCATCAAGCAATAAGGGAAACTTAAACACAGAAGGATATGCCCCATCAAAAGTATCCTTTCTTATGTAGAGTACACACCTTCATAGGAGGCATAACATGAGAGGGGAAGTTCTACTTGCTGCTAGGCCAAAGTCATAACTAATATACGAAGATTTGGAAAACAAAAGAACCAAACTATTTAGCAAGCTTTATATAGAAGCATAGAAAAGTATGAGTAGATTTTTTTCAAAAAGAAAATCATTAATGAAAAAAGAAGTATGAAATGGTAAAATTACCTTCTTCTGACTTAAAACTATATTATTTATTAACAGGCTGACCATACAATAGAGTCTAAGTGACTTTATAGATTCATTTATTGCTAAAACATGTTTATGAATAAAATGCATATTAAAATTTTTTTATTATATATTTATATTCAATGAATGAGTATGAAACAAGTGCAGTCAGGGATTTAAGGGAGCATGGAGATTGCTGGGAACAAAATTGTGTACCAAGCTTATTTAGGTGTGAATGGATGGCTCCACCCTATGATTGCTTGTCTTAATTATTTCCCAATCTATAATGCTGCCAAAATAATACACAGGCAGAAAGTATACAGTAGCAGTTTGAATATGGATAATTTCCTAGACTAGTTATATGTGGCAAAGTATTCTCTCACAGTGTTGGGTATGGGAGACAATTTCAGTTCAAGTTAGCTTCAGCACAAGGATAGAAACTATTTGAAAGCCTATAGGATATTGTGTTGTGAATGTGTGACTATTACATTAGGTGTACTAGGTGCACTGAAGTCTATGTGATACCATGTTACTAAGCTTTGCATTTTAGGCTAGGTGAAATAAGTGCACATTTGAAAGTATATTTTCAATTTATGTTAGAGCTGTAGGGCAAGATATCTGTATTCACTATAAGAAACTAATATAGATCTTTGGGATTCTCTCTCTATCTTTTATGTTTTGCTTATGATATGTCAAGATATGAGGCCATCTTCTAGAAGATAATGGACAGGATAAATGAGGCAGTATATATACAGAATTAGGAAAGGCAAAAAACAGATATAAACAAGTGATTGACAATGTGAAGAAATGTGTGGGAAGTTCCATTTCAGAGTTTTATATCATTTTTATTCGTCATTCTTTTCTGTTACATTTACCACTTCCATCTTTATATCGATGTCATCCCCAAATTCAAGTTAAATATAAGTTAGAAATCATTTTAAATAGAAGACAAGCAAACTGAAAATGATGTTTATAATAATAAATATTGAGCATTTGTCAAAATGTGGTTTTATCTGAATGTTAGTCTTGGCAAATCAATTAGAATCCATATAGAAAATCTACTTCACTAAATAAATAATCACCCCAGAATGTGGGATATACAATCTTAACAATAGTCAAAACATTTGAGCGTAGGCCCTCACCGGTGTGTCTAGGCTGAGAGAGTATCCCTCTATAGGGAGCTGGCTCCCCACATCCATTCGTTCATGAGGTATAAATGATGTTCCATTACCAGGGGTCCCAGAGAGTGCACAGTAGCCTAACTACTTTATGCCCACATACAGGGGGTCTGGTTACATTCTATGCTGGTTACCAAGCTGTCAGTCTTGGGTCCATGAACTCCCCCTTGTTCTGGTCAGCTGTTTCTGTGGGTTTACCCAGCATGGTCTTAACCCTTTGCTAATCACTCCTCCAGTTAAAAAGTGGGGTACAGAACTAGATATAGAATTCTCAATAGAGGAATCTAAAATGGTTGAAAGACACTTAAGAAAGTGCTCAACATCCTTAGCCATGAGGGAAACAAAAATCAAAACAACTCTGAGATACCATCTTGTACCTGTCAAAATGGCTAACATCAAAACCACCTAAGACAGTTTATCTTGGACAGGATATGGAGAAAGGGGAACAACTGTTTTGTTTTTTTTTTTTTTTAACTATGTTCATAAGTGTGTCACCTTAAACAATAAAACTGTGCTCTCCTAAGAAGGAAACATCTCAAGGATGTGTCTATAGGGAAGGCCATGCCACAATACACTCATGCACCCATGAGACAAAGCAGTTAGGAGAGTGTTCTTCAATCCAAAGCTGCCCCTGCCTTGACTTTGAACAGTGACAGCATGAAATTCTGTTGCTGAAGCCACGGTGCCTTTGGTATTTTGTTTTTCCGCATGACCAGACTCTTACAAATAGATTATGTAGAATTTTAGGAGCTATGTTACCTGTATTATAAAGAAATCTGCAATATCGTTACAGACACAAAACAATGAAGCATAGTATTGTGTGGTTTACAGGGCATTCTTCTCCCAGAGTCTGAAGTCCTACTTACTTAAGTTCATAAATCAGTTCTGTAGATGCTGGTATAAACATGAAATTCTGACAGGGTCACAAATCAAGGGTGCTTTATTGCTCAGCAATAGAAATGGCTGTGTTACCAGCATGTTTATTCTGGTTCTATGAGCCCCTGTTCCCACAAGGCAATATAAGTAAAGCCAGATGACACATGGACATACAGTGGTTAACATGTCAAGAAATAAAACTTCAGCTTACGAACCTGGAATCTTTTTACAAGCCATTAAGTTGGCTGTTCATTTCTTTATTCCAGAAAAAAAAGTGAACTTCTAAGAATAAAAACTTCCCTGAACTTTGTCCCAAGAGAAAACTACGCTTACTACTTTGCGTGCTTCAAAATTTGTGTGTTTTAATAATTAAAAATAAAGACAGAAATTACCTTCTTTGAAAGATATAAAGGAACAGGAGAAAATAGTATAATAAAATTCTTCCTACCATTTTAAAGCACCTAGAAAATACACAGATTACTTCATTTTTAAGTTTAACAAGTATGTTTTATACTTTTAATTTATAGAGCACTCTTTAGATAGATTCAGTGAAAGCTTGCATGTGCTATACTTCAGCAGCAACTCAGTAACGGACCACACTACAGAAACCTGTTTCCCTTCCATTCACTGCTAACACTTGAAATTCTATCACCATGTATATATAGCCTTTTATAAAATCAAATTTCTCCAGGATTCCTGTTGTGACAAGCAAGTAACCCTGAGACATATTATATATTCTAATTCACAATTAGTTGTAATAAAAAAAAAATGTTGCTTTCTTTTAATACAGTGGTAGGGAATTCTAAGGTAGAAAGAAAAAAGAAGAAACAGAATACATTAAAGATATTTGTACAGTTCATCTGTGATCTGCTTTGGCTGCATTGTATTTTCATACTGAGAATTGCACTACAGTATAGAAGCTAAGCTGATTTTTACAGTACTAATTAATTTTCATTTTGAATATTTTCTAAATTTAGAAAGTAAGTAGATTATTCAGTTATTTAAATATTAATGTAATTTAAACAAGTAAACAATAAATATTGATTTATTTCAATGTCAATGTAATTACGTTAATATTTCTCTTTCAGCAATACATGTAAAAGATTCCATAAAATTCTGAATCAATACTGAGAAAGTAATAATATATGTCATTCTACATTAAAAACTTCTATTTTATTTAGATTACCCAGAATAAAATCTTATTCTTCAGCTCACCTCAAGGAAGACTTAGAGTAGATATCTATCTATGAACATGTAACATTATGTCTACCATGATTTAGTAACATATATGGCACTAATGTGTTACAATTTTTTCTTTGATACTATTCTCTGCTTTTATAACTGGATTTTGAATTAGTTCATGATTAAATTGCATTACCCATGATAATTAATGCTCCATATTTTTAAAAAAACTTGCTTTAAAATCTTTAAAACAATGTATTCTAAAATTCACAGTAACACTAAAATCAGATGATATACCATAATGTTTTTATCTCTACACACTACAATGAGTATCATATTTTTCTTTTGAAAATACATGTAATAGTAATATTCTTAGAATAATAGCAATAGTCATTATACATACCTTTTTAGTATATGATAGTCATATGATAAGTCTACATTGCAAACTAGAAAGGTTAATACAAAACCTTTTTCAAAGCATTAGTAAAAGACTTTATAAATGTAATAACTTTATCTTTTATGAAACCATATTCTATTTATCCCTTCGTGAGTAATTTTTTCCCACTCCTTGTTTCTGGCACCTAACTTGTGCCAGAACACCTATCAAAAGCTTAAAGAGTTAGCATTATTATCTCAGTAAAAACACAGGCAAAATTATAGTTTTGAGTCTTGGTTATTTCATTTAGGATGATTATTCTAGTTCCATCCACTTAATTACAAATTTCATAATTACGTTTTTCTAACACTTGAATAGTAGTCTGTATTCCATTGGGTACATGGACCGTGTTTTCATTGTCCGTAGAGCAGTAGTGAACAGCAGCAAGCTTCTTTGTAATAGAATGTGGTGCCTTCAGTATATACCCAAGGGTGGTATACTGGTACTTGAGGTAGGCTTATTCCCATCTTTCAGAGGAACTGCCACATTGATTTCCATAGTGGCTATACAGCTCACACATTGTCATTCTCACCAGTGTCTTTTGTCATTTGTTTTGTAGATCATGGTGATTCTCAAAGTAATATTAACTTAATTTCCCTGATTGCCAAAAATGCTGAACATCTAAGTTTTTTTTAATCTTTTAAGAACTCTCTGCTTAGTTCTGTACCACCTTTTAAATTAAAGTGTTTATTTTCTTGATGTTAGTAATATTAGTACTTTATACTCTGTAAAAACTAACTATCGATAAGATGTATAATTATAAAAAAATTTCCCATTCTAGACTGGCCCTGGTGTTGGTGCACACCTTTAATCTCAGCACTAGGGAGGCAGATGCTGGCAGATCTCAGTGAGTTCAAAACTAGTCTGGTCTACAGAGTGAGTTCTAGGACAGCCAGGGCTTTATAAGAAACCCTATCTTAAAAAGACAAAATATAGTACATCTACTTGAATTTCTTCTTATGTTTTTTAACACTAGTTAAATGAAAGTTGCAAAAATGGGCATCTGTATGATTTTCAGCTCATAAATGGAAAGCATTGTATACTTTCCCATCAATTATGATATTTGCTATGGACTATGGTATAGATATGAATACTTTGTTTTGGAATGGATTTTCATTTATTGATATAAATTTAAGGTCAATTTTGTAATTAAGTATATTTCTCCTCTTGTTTAGGTATTGTGTTTATATAACTCATTTATAAATGTAATGTATAATGTAATACATATTATAGAAAATTACCTATGTTAGTCAAAGCTTAAGAGATAAGTTAGTTAGGTTTTTCAAGATACATAGAGATGTATTTGAGATAGATAGGCATTCTTCAAACCTTTCAAACGCCTAAAGAATATGGCATTTAAAGTGGTTTAGGGTTTTTCTTGACAGTGAGACATTACTGCTCCTGGCAACACCACCTGCATCAGAAAGGAAGATGGACATCGAAGAAACTCATTATAAAGTTTATTTCCAATATGACAAGACTAGCAATTTGGACAAGATACTGCTCTTGTCTGGACTGTTTGACTTTATGCTGTATAAATTGGACATGCAAGACCCACAGAAAATTGACTGCTGATTCAAGATGGACATTGCTACAGAATTCCTGCTTCATGGAAGAGTCTGCCAGACAGTACGCAGGACACAGAGAAAAATGACTGACAAACAGCCAATACAGGCAGACAGTTTAAACTTTCCTGCTTTGCTGAAAAGTCTGCCAGACACACAATGGCCTATGGGCTGAAGATGGAAGATTACAGAAGAACTTCAGGTGACTGACAAGGCAAGATGTCTCTGTCATTTCTAGAGTTTATGTATTATCCTTCTGTGGTCTTTGAAGGAGTTGAAGACAGATAGTTATGGTTATAGTTTTCTTTAGTTAGGATTAAACATGTTACTTTAGACACACAAAGATAGGATATATGATGCAATATTTTCTTCAAATCTTGCTAAATGTTAATGAACTAAATATTGTTAACTGTGATTTTTATTTAATAACTGTTGTGTGATATATTTTGCTATGTTAGATTAAAACCCTTCTTTGTATTTAGACAGAAAAAGAGGAGATGATGGGAGAAGAACTCAATATTGTTAACTATGATTCTTACTTGATAATTGTTGTGTGATATATTTTGCTATGTTAAGGTTAAAACCCTTCTTTTTATTTAGACAGAAAAGAGGAGATGATGAGAGATGTCATTCTGTATATGTTTCTCATACTGTTTAATGAATTAAAGCACTGTTGGCCAATAGGAAAGATAGGAGGATAGGACAGACTAGGAGACAAGGAGGAAAGAGGAAGTGGTAAGGAGGGTCAAGATGGAGAGTCTGGAGAAAGCAGAGTGCCAGCTGGCTTCGTGATAAGAGAAGACCACGTGAAAATACTTAGATCAGCAAAATGGGTTAATACTTAAGACAGAGCTAGCCAATAAGAAACTAGTACCTGGCCAATAGCATCATATCAAATACAGAGTCTCAGTGTGTTAATTGGGGCTGGCTCGGCAGCGGACCAAGACCAGCGGCGGGAGGAAAAACCTTACTCCTTACAATGGACTTGTAATGAATGTTCTTCATTGTGTTGAGATACATTTTAATTTGTAGAAAGTATCTTTACCACTAAATGACCTTGTATTTTGCTGAATGCTGTAACAAGAAAAAAATAAAAGACCCAGAGACTGATATTGGGGCTTCAAGCTTCAAACTGAAGTTAAGAAAAGCTGATCCTACATTCCAAACAGCTGGACAAAACAGCCCTACAGACTACAGCTAGGATATCTGAATCTTCTTCGAATCCCCCAAGACAGCGCCCCTTACCAGCAGGAAGTAGTTTGGAAAGAACGACGCCCAAATTCCCAAATATTGTGTATAAATGTTTGTTTTCATTTAATTGGACTTTGTTATATAAAATTAAATAAAAAATACTCTATATGCAAAAAAAAAAAAAAAAAAAAAAAAAAAAAAAGAAAAGCAGAGCAGCTTCTTACGTCAAGCTCAGGCTGAATGGGCTGATCTTGCTGCCTCTCTTCTGCATGGCTGAAGAATCCTGAGACTTCAATGTCTTTCTATCCTCCTTGATACTGAGCCTTCTTATCTTCAGTGTGGCTGGAGAATGACTGCCTGAAACCTAATATTGAAGTCCCTGCTTCTATCTTATGTACCCCTCTAGTGCTGTGATTAAAGTTTTGTGAACTGTTTAAAACAAAAGACAAACAAATGAAAATTCCCCATAATTTAGTCTATCTCTTTGTTGAAATTATGACAGCTTTTACCATAATGAAGCTTCTCAGGTTCATACAGTCCCATATATTGTTGGCCTTTGCTTTCCTGCTCAGAATGCATTTTCCTGGGCCAAGTGGTTAAAGCCAATGCCCCAATTTGTCTTCTATCAGACTCAGGGTATCTGGTCTTATGTTGAGGGCCTTCACTTATTTGTCATTGAATTTGTCCTGGGTGAAAGACAAGGATCTATTATTCTTTAACATTCAGTCATCCAGTTTGACTAGCACTATTTGTTGATGATGCTCTCTTTTCTTCAGTGTGTATTTTTATTTTCTGTGTCAAAAGCATATATCCATACATGTATGGACTTATATCTGGGTCTTCTGTTTGACTCCATTGATGACCATGATGTTGTGATGCCAATGTCTTTCTATTTTATTATTATAGCTCTGTAATACATATTGATATGTGGAATGGTTATATATACAGCAGTCCTGTTATTGTAGGAAAAGCAGGAAGGCCTGGTATAAGTTGAGAAATGAGAAAAATCATGGCATTTTATATGAAAACAATTTTAACTAAAATAAATCCAAGTCTTTTGACTAATTCCAATGTTCTTTACTTTTCTCACATTTTTTGTGTTTTTAGTTTTAGACTATGACTAAATAAAGTTTGTGAAAATAAACTATTGGGTGTGCAGAGTAACACATTGCTTGTACACTTTTCCCCAAGGATAGAGCCTTTTTAATATTGAGGGAACTACTGGCAAGTAATACTCTTAACTTGACAGGGGACATTTAAGAGGATGGGTAAGACAGAATGTAATTGGCAGAGCATCAAGGGATTTGACATGAGATGTGCCTCTTTGAAATATCAGAATCCATACCCATACTGTCACTGACATTGCTCAAATTTGGAATGAGCAAGGACGACAGGATGGACCTGTTGACGTGGTTGGGAGAAATACATGACTCACAATACACGAGGAAAGCTGGGCATCTGAGTGGTGGTCTTTTCCAGGCAAAACCACACCAATTAGCTCTCCAGTGTCAAATGGTCAGTACTAAAAACATATATTCAAGTACCCTTATACAAATGAGCCACTTTTACTTGTGAATGTGTGTGTGTGTGTGTGTGTGTGTGTGTGTGTGTGTGTGTGTGATACAATGATAATTAGTGACAATAGAGACTGAGACTCAAAGCAGAGCAGAAGAGTACATAGGAGAATTTGTAGGGAGAGAAGAATGGAAAGCACAATGTTGTAATTGTACTATAGTTTTAAAAATAAAATAAAATATCGTGACTAAATTGAAGAAAAGCTCAGTGAAGACCAGACTTTTAAGAACCATTAAGTTAATATTTCTGACAAGTGTGACTTTCTTACTGAGTTAAATTGCATTGGTCAAGATTTTATACTGCAAACAGCTGAAATCCATTAATAAACATGCAGTAGTTAACTAAGGCAAGAGGAAAATAGTGGCGAAACTGGTAAGAATGTGATAAGGAGTTTCATGTCAATCCTATACTGGTTATTTTGGTGACATTACTAATACCCAATGCATGGCTTTTCTCATGTCTCTGTCTGCCTGATTTTCTTAGATAACCTTCCAGACAGTCATAAATCTGACAGCCTGCATAGTCTATACCCCATGGCTTTTCTGAAGTTGACAGACACTATGGTGAAGTAAAGCTTAAAAAATGTCAGATTACTGTCTTGATTTTCTGAAAGATAGCCATCTTGAAATGAAGCAGACTTCGAGAAGTAGGGCCACTAAGCATAAACAAAGACACTGAAAGGCACATAACAAAATTAATACCTAAGATAGACCAGAAAGTGCAGGCATGGATAACAATTCTGTTGTTCACATTGGAAAGGTAGAACACATGACATTGGAAGATTTCCATTCTCTTTTCCTCTGTTCTTTTTGGCCTTACTTTCTTCCCTTCCTTTGCCACTTTTTTCCTGTGTTCCCTTTTTATTCATTTCTTTCTTCAGAAAGTTCATTATTGAAGCCCAGGGTATAGTCAAATACTCCATTTCCTGTCTACTCTTCTTGACTGTTGGGATTAAAAGTGTGTGGCACCAGAGTTGTTATATTTTATGTAAAAATGCAATAGTGATAATCAATACTGAGAACTTATAAAGATATACATGTAATTATAGAAATGGTTAGGTGGATGCTTCCAAGAGTTTGTTGGTTTGGAGTTTAATTACTAATTACAAAGTGAGCAAGCAACATATATCTGCATAAGAAAATGGCTATCAATGAAGCACTTGTTGCACATATGTGATGGTCCCTGAACACACCTAAGAGCTGCGGAAATTCAACAGCGACCTATTGCACAGGTGGCTAAAACAGGAGATTCCCACAGCAAGCTAGCTACCTAGACAAGGCATATCCGCAATGTCTAGATTTAAGCGAGAGATTCTTTTTTTGGTAAATAAGGAGAGGAATAGAGGAAAACATTCAACCTTATATCCTGGTCTCCTTATCATCTTGTAAACATGCATATGTATACACCCAAGAGCAAGAATACATAACACACACATAATTGAGTACTGCACATTCATACATATTTCTAAGAGTTAAAACAAACTATACACTTAGTAATTTTCCCATTGCTTGTTGACCAGATCTTCGGTTGACTATAGTAACAAACTCATATTAGCAATTCTCAGGGGGAAAGACATTAGCAATTGCAGAGTTCAGACTCAATGGCCTATGCTAGAACTGTGAAAGAAAACACACCAAAAGTTCATCACAGTAGTTCTATTTCAAACAACATGATTGAAAGATAATCTATTCATTTCCAAATATTAGCAAAAATGGAGTTAATCATTTGCTCTATATGTGAGATTAAAATTAATATGAATTTATAGAACTATGAAATCACTGACTCAGCCATGTACAATGTAGTTATAGAAAACTCCTTCAGAGGTTTTCCACCACCTTACATTCTGCTTTTACTTACTTTCCCAATAAAATTTAGCCTTTATTTTAGAATTGTATACTGTGACTAGCCAGACTCAAAGACTACACAACTAAACTGAACAGTTAGAGTAGACACCCAGAAAGGAAGACATGAAATATTTTATTGGAATTTATAATTTCACTATCAAAGGTATTTTTATGTACTTTCCTATCACCAAAACCCAAAACTCCATGACAGACTTAGAACTAGGTAAATAACTAGCTTAGTATCATCTGCTATAATTCGTGATCACTAACTGAATTCATTCCTTCTCCATCCCTTTATTTTTATCTTTTCATCATTGTCTTTGTGCATGTTATACTGTAATACAGTATTCTTGCCAACATTTCCAAGTAATGATTATGCCTGTCTCCTTTCCTCTCTAAGCTAAAAATGTAGTAAGATATTGCAGAATTTAGTTCTTTCTTTAACAATGCTTTGGGTGGAGCAGGATTTGGTATTTTCATTCAGCCATTTATAGCTGAATTATGAAAGCCAATTTTGGCACAAAATAGAAGGCCAGATGAATGGAGAAGAGGGGCCAACAGTATAGAAAAGCAAATCTTCCCACAGAATGAATTTACCATTTCAGTTATAAAAAGCATGGGCACATTTGCACTAGATGTTGAGGAAAAAATTGTGAATCAGTGCAGGATATATTTCAATCAATCATTTTTTATCATTAATAATATGTGTGGAATTGCTTGTCTCTAGTTGCACTCTTAGAGGAAGCAGAGCTTGCCTCCTCCTCACTGACATCAGTTGCAAGAGCACACATTCAGGAAATAAGTCATATTTGTTTTATAAGCTGATGGGACTTCCTTTTTCAAGGTAGGATATATTCCCACTAAGTGTTCCCTACATTGGAGAAGGGTGAAAGATGCCACCATATGCATGGGACTTCCTTTTTCAAGGTGGGACATGTTCCCACTAAGTGTTCCCTACATTGGAGAAGGGTGAAAGATGCCACCAAATACATCAGTAGTCTGTAACAGAATCCCCTCCAAGTAAAGAAACAAAACTTACTTCTAATTTTCTTCTTGCCAATAAGGGTATACCAAGCATTACAATTGGATGTGCCTCATCATAACATGCCCATTTTATAAGTAAAAAAAAAAAAAAAGTAACCTGAAATGTCTTTCGAACAAATACATTTGGTAACTCGGAAATAGAAATCCCATTGAGAGTCGAAAATGGGAAAGGGAAATCATAAAAATAGGCTTATCATATAAATAAAAATGCAGCAGATGCAGCTGTTTTATGATAATCTTAGCAAGAAATTCCACAAGCCCAAAGAAACTACTGAATTACCAGTTATTTTTCTTATGTCATTTATAAAGAAAAAAGAGATAACACGTTTACTGTTGTTCTTTGTTCACTGTAGTCTAACTAAAAATTTCAAATAATTCTATTTTCCCTTGGGAAATGATGAATACCCTGAAATGATGTTCATGAACGTGTTTCTAAATAGTAGTGACTGATTACAGGCATACTTGAAAAATTATTTTTGGTGTATATATAACATAAATATTGATACTTTCAAACCAGAGTATAGCTGTGGGAGAGAGCTAGGGAAGAGAGATTCCACACTGTCCTATAACACTTGATTTATATCTGGAAAGAATTTGTCATCCTGCTCTGAAAATTCTCTAGTAAAAGTATTCATTCTCCTTTTCACAGATTGAACTCATGAAATTACCTTCTTTTTGTTTATAGACGCTAAGAAAATCCAAGCAAATCCATCTGCCAAGCTGTTCCATTTTGGTCTAACACATTTTCCTTTGGCAAACTTTTGCAACCTGTCAGCATTACTAACTATGACACTCTCCAACCTGCTAGCTGGCAACAAGACAACAGGAAATACCCATTGTAATCAAAGAGTTTATAGTGTTTGTTTTCCAGCGGTATAAATCAGGTCTCTTCATCAGGCAATTGTAAAACACTTTATATTATAAAGAAACAATGCTTCACTTTCTCTCAGAGTAATTCAGAATAGCAGAACTTTAAGATATGGAAGCTGAATTCAAGGAAAATTGGCATTTATATAAACAACAAAATTTTGTTGCTTCTGCAAATGAATCAGTGTAAACAGAAAAACAGCAAGAGATGGCGAGTACAGCTAAATGTAGGGCTATGTTCTCAAAAATGGAGTCTTCACTGTTATAAATTTCTCCTGTGTGTGGTCTCAGAGTAAAAACATCATTATTAAATTTCATTCTTCATCCCTCCAGGGTATATTAATGATAACTTCTTTGCAGGTGTGCCTTTAAAAATGTTGTTGCTTAAATTTTTCTCTAATTTTCAGGTTTATAGACATCTACAAGATGAATGTGAGTGGCCAGAATATATAAAAGCTCCCTTTTAAGTAAGTTCAGTAGTTGTGTCCAATTGAGAAAAGGGTTTGCCAGGAAGAAAATCCCTTAAACTGTTTCCCAGCCAAAGGAAAACATAACCAGGAAAAAGTATTCCCAGAGCATAGAGAACAAAGTGCTTCATTCACAAAGTGAAGGAAACCAAGGACAACCCGGATGCTTATTGGAATCAGAGGAATAGCTCTGATTTCAAAATGTTTGATCTTTCAAGTAGGACTACAATTTACTTTGTCCATAGTCACAACTCAGTGAAGTCAGGAAAAACAGGTATTCACTGTTGTCTTTCCTGTAACTTGTTCTCCTCTTTGAGTTGCTCCATACTTACCCTAATATTAAATAGATTTGTCTATCAATCAGATTCCTGTTTTCATATAATTTTTGTTGTTATTTTTATAAAATAACAGTATTGTGTGAATAATTATAAAACACATCAAAATACTATTTTGTTTTTGTTTTGCTTTTGGCTAGTGTGTGTGTGTGTGTGTGTGCTTGTGTGTGTTGGCATGTTCATAGTCACACAGTAGACTCCTGTGGAGTCCAGATTATTATATCAAAACTAATTTCTAAATTACACTTATTTGTTTGTTCTGAGATAGTTTCTCTCACTGAACCTAGAGCTCACCTTTTGAGAGCCACATGAACTTTTTTTCCCATAGGTTGTGGAATCTAAATTAATATTTCCATGTTTGAATTACAAACAGAATCTATTAAGCCACTTTTCAAAGGCCATAAACTTCATTGTTTTAATATAAGCTTCTTTTAATATAAAAATTATATTAACACTCAATTCTTTCTCCTCTCTTCTGTCTCTTTCCTTTTGACTTTGCTGGCAAGAAGTCATTAATATTATTCAAACTAAGAATTTTGGTACACTTTTTTGATTCCGGATATTAAGAGGTATGACCAGTTTGATTGGGAAGTCAATGTAAGTTTTGGCTACATAGTTAATTTGTAGTCAGGCTAAACTGCTTGAGATCTTGTATCAAAACAATAAACAGAAAAAAGTCAATCAACTCTAAAGAGAACATCAGTGGGGAGAAGAAAATAATTTTATGCAAATCCAGCTTAATGAGACAATAATTTATGAGGCTATTATAGAGGGTGGTTTACACATAAGTAAACATGTAGTAAGAATTCCTTGATACTTAACAGGCAGCTAAACTGAGGATAATTCCCATCTACACCAAGGACAACACATGAAATGCTGAATCATTAAAGAATCCCCTGGACAACTAGCAGCTATATGGAATGCATTAATCGGGTTCTTCAGAAACAGAACAAGGGAATGAATGAACATTAATAAAGTGACTGCTGAGACTAGTTTACTGCAAATATGCTGGGTAATCCACCAGTAGGTGCCTGCATACTCAACAGCTGTTAACCTGTTGCTGCTCAATGAAGGATGACTCCTTATACTATCTAATTTGAAGGCCTAGAAAACACCGGAAGTGCTGCTTCTCCGTTAGCCCTCTTTATACCTGGGCCATAACTTGAAGGTCCTGACTATTCCGAGGAAGTGTCTTCCTCCACCTTCAGTTAGTCCTTCCAAAAAAATTATTATTTTCTTATGAGATATATTTTCGAAGAGAACATAAACTGACTATGAAAGTCTGATCAAGAGTTTTGAATTCCCTTCCTGAAGTTTGAGTACAACTCAAAGATTACATAAAATTATATTTGCATGCTCTGTTTGATGTGTTTGTTTTATGTTAGGAGTCTTAATAAAAATCGTATCTGACCTTCATTAAGACTATGCAGGAACAGTGTGGTGAATGCAAAAGTAGGCATTGTTGGGTAAGATGATAAATTATTTTCATTCTGGAAGATAAGTCATCAGTGGTGAAATTCTGAGAACACTTGGACAGGCCAAAGAAAGGATCTAGAAGAGCAGTTTTGAAGTGGGTAGAAAATTGTTGGAGTTACGTGAGGCACAAGCTAGAAAAAAAGGGCAGGACAGTGATTTCATTAAAGGGTCTGAGTGACTATAAGCCATCATAATGGGGTAAATCAGAATGGAAAACAATATGTATATTTTATTTTCCTTTCTACTTATATTTTCCCCACGATTAGGCCCTCAATTAGCAAACTGGACACATAGAAATAAACTAGTAAAATTGTAGAGATCTTAAGTGTTAGGAAAGTGAAACTAGTTTTAAGTAAACAGCCATAAAGAGGCTCCTAAATATACCTACCCTCTTTAGTAATAATAGTACAAGCTCTGTTTTAGGGAAAAAATTTCTGCCTCTGGAGAGAGGCAAAGTGTAAATCATATATCTCTATCTACTGTAAAGAAAAATGAACATTTTATATGATAATAAAACAATTAAAACCATGCAAACTGGGACAGAATTCTAAGTAGGTGGCTACAGTTTCAGCCAAGAGCCACATTTCTATCCACAAGCAAAAGACAGACAGCACCCTAGGAATGATAGAGTTTTTTAAATCCTCAGCCTGCCCACAGTGATATGCCTTCTTCTACAAGAACATATCCCTAACTCCTTCCCAGCAGTTTCAACAAGTCAAACAAATGAGCCTATGGGAGTCATTATGATTCAAAATACCACATTCCATTCCCTGTCCCCCATAGTTCATGGCCATATCTTAATACCAATTTCATTTAGTACCACTTCAAAAGTATTCATAGTTTTTCAGTCTCAACGGTGTATAAAAGTCCAAAGTCTCTTCTAAGACCCAAATTTATACTTGTATATATATATATGTAATTTATTTACTCTTTTAAATGTAATTTTACATTCCAACCACAGTTCTCCCTCCCACCCCTTCTCCTGTTCCCTCTCACCTCCCCCCTAGTCTACCCTCAGTCCACTACTGGTCATTGGAAAGGTCTCTCATGAGGAGTCAATAAAGCTCCTATAAAATTAAGAAGTTATTTAAAACATATAGTCGCAAGCTGGGTGGCAGGGCAGTAATAGTACAAGCTTTTAATCCCAGCACTCAGGAGGCAGAGGCAGGTGCATCTTTGTAAGTTTGAGGCCAGCCTGAGCTACAGAGTGAGTGCCAGGATTGGCTCCAAAGCTACACAGAGAACCCCTGTCTCGAAAAACAAACAAACCAAAAATAAAAAAAAAAGAACAAAAACATGTAGTTGCATAAAATATAGATTATTATCCCTCCAAAGAGAAGTGGGATCATACATAAGAAACACTGGCCCAACAAAGAATCAAATCAACACTTAAACAGCAAATCCTGTAAATCCATGCCTGATATCAAAAGGTTTAATAGCTCCACATTTCCAGTTTAGCTGATGAATACATACTTGACTCAGCAAAGTGCAAGTTAAGGGATAGGGGGATGGTCCTGTATTTTCTTTCCTTGTACTAGGCTGGTTTTACTCCTTCCAAACTCTTGGAAACTGAACAACTCTCAACTGAGTTAACAATAAGTCAAGAAAGAAAAATAGAAAGAAATTAAATTCTTCCTAAAATTCAATGAAGATGAATGTTCAACATACCCAAGCTTATGGGACACAATGAAAATGGTCCTGAATCAGGCATTTCCTGCCAGGCAGGACTTAAGAGAAGAGAGTGGGAAACCAACCCATCCACATAACTTTCGACCTGCAGTTGTTTTTTTTTTTTTTTTTTTTTTTCCTGCTTATGGAATGTGCTGCATACCAGTGGCCTAGAGATTGCTGTAGTGGACAACCAATGACTGAAACCCATGCCAGGAGAGTAATGCCGCCACTGAAACTGCCTGCAAGATAAGAAACCACAGGCTTAATTGCCCAGAGATCTAGAACCAAGTATGTCTGAAGAAAATAATAGGTCAATGTAATGATGCCTAACAATGGTCTGCTATACTCATAGAATAGTACCTAGCCCAAGTGTCATCAAAGGGACTTCAGGCAGCCACTGATAGAAACAGATGCAGATTCACAGCCAAGCATTAGGCAGAGCTTAGTGAATCCTAAAGGAGACAAAGGAATGTAGGAGGCAGAGGGGTCAAAGGCTCTATCGGAAAACTCACAGAACCGAATAACCTGGGCTCATAGGGGCTCAGAGAGACAGGACAACCAAGGAGTCGGCATGGAACTGACCTAGGCACTCTGCATATATGTGAGAGTTGTGCGGCTTGGTTCTCTTGTGGAACTTCTAACAGTGGGAAGAGGGGCGGTCTGACTCTTATATTGCATTTTGATATGCCACTCCTCTTACTTGGTCACCTTACCCGGCCTTAATACCTGGGGAGGTGCTTACTCTTAATGTAACACCATAAGCCATGTTTTGTTGATAGCCAAGGGAGACCTTCTCTTTCTTTTACAGAAAAGGAGGAGGAGGAGGGATTGGAGAGCAGGGAACCAAAAAGTGTAAAGCAGGTGGGGACTGGGAGAAGAGAAGGGAGGGGAAACAAAGTTAATTATTCAAAAAAAAGTGTTCATTCCTGAAACAAATTAGTAAGAGACATTCTGCTAACAGATGATTTGTCACAAAGGGAGGAGGTTTTCACTCTATGAATTTGGGTATTTACTGAAGGATAATTTTCTCTCAGGATAACCTCCTTAGTGTTCTTTCTGAATAGAACTAGGCTTGATGCTATTTCTATGCTTAACATCTGTCCCAGCTATTTTTCTTCGCCATCTACAAGCTTATTTTTTCTCTCATAGTGCTTCTTTGAATAAATCAAATGAACACACATTCTTATCTCAGAAATTCTGCAAAATACTACCAAAATTAAATATATATCTAAAAGTTTACATCTTTACCCAATTTGAAATTAAATGGACTTGCATTATTACTGTAACAATTGAGAATGATTTTTGTCATATATATAGCCCACCCACAGAGAAAATTATAATTTAAAGTTTACAAAGGAATATGACAAAAAGATAGCTTTCACTTATTTTTTCTTATTTTGCAATAGCTAAAGTTTTTGTTAATTATGTTGGATCACCAGTTGAAGATTCTTCACATGTATTTGGAAAATCAAGTGTAAAAATGATTGCCTAAATATATTCACTTAGTGTATTCCAAAGCAGGAGCTATCCTGTCTTACTATTGTAGAATAAACTAAAATTATAATTAAAAATAAAATGTGTAAGACCTGAACATGGAAAGAAGATAGTTACAAACTGCCTGTAATAAATGTTTCATTTTCCTAAACATTATTGTTAGTAATCACTTATATATAGTAGATTACACATTTATACTATATATATAATGTTGTGATTAAATTGGTGCCATTAATCATACAGTCTGAGCATCTCCCTATCTACTCAAATTAGCAAAAATCATCACTGTTACAGATTGAATTTTAGTTACATGTCATAGAATATAAACATAATTCTCATCCCTAAGCCCAATATAATTATGGCTGAAATAAAATTTATTGTTCAGGTTAATACACTAGTTCTGTTTTTCTGGATTTATAGTTTCTTCTAAGTGGTAAACCCTATTTTTGAGTATTCTACTTAAGAGAACCTAATGACCTTGATATGTTAGATTGATTTTAGACTATTATCATAAATGATTGTGTAAAGCAAATATAGTAATTGGTAAAAATTTACAAGTATGGAAATTTTAAAACCACAAATTTCTAAAAACATTATGCAACAAACCTCTCACTTTTTTTTTTACATATAAAATCATTTCAGCCTATTATTGTTTTAAATTTTTCTTTAGGCATCTTAAGTACAATTATTGTTATTTGAACATATTTGAGCAATTATTATGTTAAAATCCAAATCATTTACTCATATAGCTAAATCAGTATTAGTAATTGCATGTTTCACACAATTAAAACTAATCATTTCACCTATGTTTTGAATACCAATTTCATAATACGTTTTTCAAAGTGCATATTTATTAATTATGAGTGATTTGTCCAAACAAATGTGAAGCTTGCATTGGGCCATCAATATCAGAATTTCTGCTCCCTTGGTAACTTTGATAATTAAGTTAAACAGTATTGAAATATTTTAAATCAGAATCACATCACTTTCTAATAATTAAGTTATAAAGTACAGCCTCTTTGTTTCCAAAAATGACAGTTTCATTATGTGTGATTGTTGAGCAAGTGTGGAGAGAATTCGCTGAAAATTCAAATCCATGAGTAGGAAAGAAAAAATTATTCATGGTGTTTCCAGAATGATTTGTTAAGTGGTATTTGATAATAGAGGAACAGAAAAACAAAACCAAAAAAAAAAAAAAAAAACCTGCATTAGGTTGAACAAGAGAGGATCTGTGATTAAAAGATATGTATGCAAGCCAGACGTGATAGCACATGCCTTTAGTCCCAGCACTCAGGAGCAAGAGGCAGGTGAATCTCTATGTGTACAAGGCCATTCTGGTCTACAGAACCAGTTTCAGGACAACCTCAGCTTCACAGAGAAACCTTGTCTCAAAAACTTTAAACCAAAAATAAACAATGTAACAACAAAAACAAACAAACAAACAAACAAAATATGCAGTCTCTGGAGTGATGGCTCTGTAGTTAATCTGTAATTAGTGTTAGCTGCTCTTGCTGAAATCCAGAGTTCTTTTCCCAGAGTCCATATCAGGAAACTTACACCTGCCCTATAGCTTAAAAATTTATTCATGAGTCATTTTCATGAAAGTAACATGTGGGGTGAGGATTCATATTCACATAAAGCTATGGCTCTGCATACTCATTGTCACTGAGTTGAGGAGTCAGTTTGATGGAAGGTAAGTTAATGACCCTGTCCACTATTACAATTAAATAAATATCTCCTGTACTTTCTGATGGGCTTGAATAGAGAACAATGTAAACTTGACAGCTGACTTGTACAGTGTGTGTGTGTGTGTGTGTGTGTGTGTGTGTGTGTGTGTGTGTGTGTGAGTGTGTGTGTGTGTGACTCACAAGCCAATTGGAATTATGAAGCATATACACAGACAACAACAAACGCTGGATGACAAATCTAAAGAAAATATTTCCCTTTTTATTTTCATTCTTGGAATAATTCCAACACATTTTAGTAAAATGACTATATCAAAATAAAATTTGATTAATCTGTCTCCATTTGCAATCAAGTTATTTTTCTGAAGTGAAGATCAAAGCACAGTTGAGTGGTGTCTACTTCCATTCGAAGCTGTTCCTGTTCCTGTATCCCCTGGAGGGACAGATGCTCTGTCTTCACAAGGCAGAACAGACTTGAAAGAGCAAACTCCATCTATGAAGGTTTTACAAGGGTAGAGACCTGACTATTTTATCTCATTAACTACAAAAACTATTTAATGAAGTGTTTCGGTCTGGTTGTGACTGTGCAGCAAAAAGCACATAAAACTGAATCCATAAAATTATATTGTCAGTCTCTCCGATTTTTTTATTCTGCTTTTTTCTAGTGTTCTCCTTCCACCCCAAAAATTGCACCTTACAAATTCCTCATATTCACATTTTCTATGTTCTTTTCATTTTTGCTATCATATTCCACTAAGCTTTCAACCTAAACTTTATCTGTGTGTACATAGTTCACACTCAGATTTCCACTTCTAACTCTTCTCTTCTGGGAATGAGATTTATTTGATCACTTACTTAACCAAAAAGGGGTGTTCATGAAACTTCTCTAATGTGGAAACCTATGATCTCTAAACCTAAGATGGGGTAATAGTAGAACATGAGTGACATAAAAGGATCATGTAGGAGTTCTCAGAGTTAAAATTTTAAGGGGAAAAAAAAGTATTGAGGAAAATTAAGAGTGTTGAATGAGTTTAGTCATCTAAACTAAGAAGTATTATGAAAATACATTTTGTAGGTAAATAAAATATCAAAACACATTTAAATGGACAGTGCTATTACCAGAAGACATGAGTGACTAAGTAAAAATCTTAGTGCTCAAATCCAGTTATAGGATGCCTCCTGTGAGTTTTTGTTTATGGAATCTCTAAATGAATGAAATAAAATAGCATATGGTATTGTCTTTTCTTTTTGATGCCCTACTGCTAAGATTAATATTCTAGTTTTGTTTATCTGGATCACACAGTATGGAGAAATCAACTTCAAGCTGATAAGGAAACACTCAACAAGGAAATAAACTCATTGATTATTACCAGATGGTATTATGCAGGCAAATGAGGAAGAACAGACATCAATAGTCTCACCACTGGAACATGCATACTATAATACCAACTTGTCTGAGAAGAAGTAATACTTGACACAGTAGTGGAATGATGGTAAAGTGGAGAGGTAACAGATTTCAGATTGCATAAGAGGCCTACTCCATAGGAAGGATTACATGATTAATACTGTAAATGTACTAAAAACCTAAAACCGGGGAGATCATAGGTCTTGGAAGTGGAACCTACTATTGCTATGTTTCCACATTCTATTTGAAATATTATGATTGAATCCATAGTTTTGAGATGTTCTTGATCTTCGTCATAAAGTGTTTGCAGTAAAGAGATGCTAATGCATCAATACATAAGTAGCCTTGTACAATGATATGTAACTATTGATACTCAGCTGTGGATGACGCTTCTCTTTCAACACCTTCTGCCAAACAAGGCTCAGGGGACTTTAAAGAAGCGAGGAATAAAGAATATGATAGTTGGCTGATGGGCAAAAGAGCTGTGAAATGTTGATTTCTAGACCTGAGGTAGCTGTAGCATGCACAAACTTAAGGTAGCAATGGTGACCTATACAAAACCTGTATAAAATCAAAACAGTCAAAGTGTCCACATGAATGGGAGAAAGACTGAAGTCCCTGCTCTTGATGGAGAAGTTGCTGGTAGTTGATTACTGCTGAAGGAGAAAGAGTTACTCACCCTTAGCTTTACAACCACTGCTTAGTTATGCATGCCTAATAGATGGTCTCACAACCATGCACATGTAAGAGCATTCATTTTTCTCAGGGGTTACAAAAAACAGAAACAACATAGAAGGGCATGAGGCTGAGAGAGTAATAATATGAAAGACACCAGGGAAAGTTGAAAAAAGATAGTGTTAAATGAATTTGATCACAATATATTGTACAAATTTATGAAGATTTCAAATAAATATTTTTAAAGCAAAGAAATAACAGAGACAAAATGGATATTCCATTCCCTTTAAGACAACCCCTCTTTTATTTCATACATGAACAGTTTCCAGGGAATAGCTCTTCTTTCTACTTGTTTCCGCAGTAGAATTCAATTAGTATGATCTTTAACATTGATTGATCCTTTTCTAAGGAAGCCCACCTGCTCTGCTACTGTACTCATCGACACTATTAGCTTTGTCTCATAAATAACTCTTGCATAGCCTCCCTAACCCTGCAGATGATTATGTCTCATATGCAAAATAAAATAGCTATTTAATGATTTTCCTGACTCTAACACTCTATTCTCCTAAATTACCCTGCATTTTGGCCAGTGTATTTAGAAATAAACAAGTTTGATCCTGCTGCCTTCAGAATCATATTTTTCTTAGTACCTGTCCCCCCCAGTTTAGTCCTAAATTTCTATGTGAATTTGTAGGTATGGCCCTTTGAAAGACTTAATCAAAGAGTGTAACAGTGAGACATAGGAGGGAAAAACTTGGAAGATGAGATATACACAAATATGTGCATATGTCATATATATTAGATTGAGTATATATGTTGTATTGGAGTGAATACATTGAAAGTATTATCACAATATTGCTGCTCTCAAACATCTGCTAACAAGTGACACTGCCCTTAATGGTAATTCTGTTTCTTGTTAAGAAAACTTCACTGACTGGAAGATGAACCAAAACATGTTAATGTGACTCTCTTGTATCTCAGCCATATCATGGACCTTATAACTAATTTGCAATGCAGGCATTCTTGACTATATACTACAACTTCTAGAAAAATCTAAGGTTATGAAAAATTCACAAACAAATCAGTCAGAAAAAGCAACAATGGCATTGTTTTAGTGGATAAAAAATCTTGGGCATATATCTGAACAAAAAAATATATCAGTCTACTGATCTATAATACGGTATATGTGATGCAAATTTCTATTAATTGCACTATGCTCTATTGCAATGACTCGGTAGATTGTGTGAGATGCGCCACCTAACAAATAAATGAATACGATAAAGGATTTGAAATATTCATGAACCATAATCTTGACAACTACACTCTACCTTTTTTTTCTCCCAATTGAAAGTATTTGCATAGAAATGCAAAAACTACCTCCAGAAAAACATATCTATTTTTTGTTTTTGTTTTGTTTTCTGTTTATCATTTAGATAACAGATGAAATAATACAGTGTCTAGTGCCACAAAAACGATATACGGGATACAGACAGGGTTGTTACAAGAAAATGTGGTAAAGTTACTAGTCTGGGATGTTAAACAATTCTTAAAGACCACAGAGAAATTAAAAGATATAGAGGAAATGAGAAGTAAAAAAGATGACAGATATGACACATGACAGAAATTTCCTCTTTGTTAGCTGATTGATTTAAATCACTGACTTCTGAAATACTCTTTAAAGAATTATAGACTTTCTGCTTTTGAAGCTCTGATTCTTTAAGCCTGTGATGGAACCATATACTAAGTATTTTAGAAAACAATAATGGATGATCTACAGTGTAATTAATTTGGATAACTATGCCTGTAAAGATCACTATAAAAATAAAGTTATAAAGTAGTTTCATATGAAAATATTTGTGATCCTTAAATTTGGTAGTTTAAAAAATATGTTACTGTAGTTTATTATTACAGAATAGTAACTTATTATGACCTTAATCATGACTCTCTCTCTCTCTCTCTCTCTCTCTCTCTCTCTCTCTCACACACACACACACACACACATACACACACACATACACAAAGTCTGTGTGTGGGAGGTCCTCTGGTATGTGTGTAAACATGTGCATAGGTTCCAAAAGTGATTGTGTATCTGTCTTGTTTTTGTGAGACAGGGTCTCTCACTAAGCCAGGTGTTCACCTATTCACTGTTCATCAATGCTGGCTGAGCTGTGAGCTTTAGTGACTTTGCTCATTCCTCTCATTATGCAGCTACAAATGTGCACCAATTCACCCCCTTTTATGTTAGTACTTGGGGATCAAACTCAGGACCTTGTGGTTGCACTGAAGAACTTCAATGACTGAGTCATCTCACCAGCCAATCATGGAAATATTTATTTGTCAGCAAAACATAAAAACATTTTCTCTATTGCTCTTTACTCATCCAATCTTAGCCTATGTTTTCAGTGTGAAAGGGGGACTTTGGTACATTACAGCTCACTATCCCAAACTAGATAATTTATTTAAAAAATAATACCATTTTTTCATTTGCAGTTCCAGAAGTGGGAAAGCCCAAGATCACTTTGCTTGTACATCTGGTACCTGGACAGAGAGCAGCCCCATCAAAAATGCCCTTTCTTAAGTAGAGCTCCATGGTACTTCTAGCTGCTTCATGGAGGAGAAGATAAATTGTCAGGTTTCAGGGCTTACATTGAAGGTTATTCCCCATCTCAGGAACTTCTTTCTTAGGGCCATCTAATTAGATTCCTAAAGATGAAACCCTCTTGTTTCTATCACTTCATAAATATCCCTCTAAGTATTATTATATTGAGAACCATGATTCATCTTATATAGAGAAAGGGTAATATTTCTAACCCTGAAAATTGGATGACATCTATGACACTTTCTATGAATATTTTGCAATTGTTTCAATATTTTAATGGCGTGTTTCAATTGTTTCATGATACATACATTTGTAGCCATATTGAAAAATACTATTTTACTAAGATAGTTTTCTTTACTTATATTTGTCTTTAACATATATATGTACATATATATATATATATGAACTTGATAAAAACTGCTTAAGCACACTATCAGATTCAAAAATGTTCTAATAATATATATCCCATTATTATTGTTATTATCCATCTCCATTCAATGGTATAATGCAATTACTTTATAGTAAGCCTCTCAAATCTCAAATTTCTAAAACTTAAACATTTAACTAGTTAGGAAGCATATTATTACTATAAATTATTCTAAATAGTTTTAAAATGAATGCAACCTTCTCAGTTCATTGACACTGTCAAGTTAACTTTAAATTGATCGCTTTCCCTGAAGAGATTAAAATGCTTTAAAACACTAAAGATACACTTGCTATTCATATTTGAATTTGGTCCTGATTTAATTAGAGTGACTGCTCAGGATAAGCCTGTTATTTTTGCCTCATATTTCTTCTGTCTGTGTCAGGCAAACCTTCCCTAAGTATTTAAATCAGTGTGGTGTCTAAATAGAAAAACTGTCTAGAGCTTCATGATTTAATATTACATCAACCTTGCTGGAGGTATTGCCATCATCTGTCACACTAAGACACTGTCTTTATTTTCTTTCATATCTCATTTAGTTTTAAAGTTATGACAGGATCCTGTCGATGCATTTTGCTACTTCTGTTGATTAATAGGAAAATGCTGAGATAATAGCACAAAAAACCCACCTTTCATCTTTCTTATTTGTATACTGCCCCTCTACGTAGGAACTCCTGTGTCCACTGAATTTCCTAATTCCTTATTTCACTTCAAAAAGTAAATTCTCTGTCTCTTTATCCTTCTATCCTATACACCACATTCAATAATCAAAAGCAATAAAGGGATAACTGATTAACAGTTCCTTCTAAAACACAGATAGGTTGCCTTACATTATTTTGTTTGTGTGTTTGTTTGTTTTTACTGTGTTGTTATGTAAACATGAATAAATATTTAATTTATTTGTATGGTCAAAACTTACATTTCATGGAAATGGAAGAAACTACATACTTAATCAGCACTGTAGATCCAAATTCATCCTGAATTCCAATGATTGTTCCAAAATTGTCCATTGGAATGGACAGTAAAATGAATTATTTGCATCTTCAGTGAATGGTATATGAAGAACTTCTGAACTCCATGTTATAAAGGTTATAGGTAAAAACAATTTGCATAATCCCAAATTCTAAATTGTGGTTAAATGGATCAAAATAAGAGTCATATTACCATATTTCATTCTATGCTGTACATGTACTTGTAGTAAGATAGTCCTTCTGTGTCACTGACCACGCCCATTGAGGGGTGGAGCCATGGGCGGAGTGACCTGTGGAAGGAGGTCTGAGGAAGAGCCAGGAAAAGCTCTCTTGCTGGTGGGACTCGGACAGGAGAGCATCCGATGGAACTTGCTGGTGTTCATCTGTCTAGGTTTTAAGTTTTTTCTCCCTGAATAAACATCTATTCTGCCTATTTGTTTATCCTGATCCTTATTTAACAGCAATATGTACTAAAGAATCCTGTTTTCTAAACACATAGCTTCTAGATCCATATCAGGATTCATATGAAATATTTAATAGAAATATAGTAAACACAAGTAAGATAGGAACTACAAATTACAAATATAGTGTGAATAACTTTCCTCTAGGATGGATACTTCATTACAGATTGGGCATTCAAGAAATAATCAGTTTGCAAGACTAAGGTAATTCCCAGATAGAAATGGTATCACACAAATGTTTTGATAACTTCAAGTAAGCTTCAAGACCTGAACAAGGAGGAGTTAATGGGCCCTCATACTAAGAGCTTGGAATCCAGCATTGGACTGATTCAGATCCCTGAACATGGGTCTCAGTTAGAAGGCCTGGACAATCTAAGAGACCTCTGACAGTGGACCCAGGATGTATCCCTGGTGCAGGAAAAGACTTTGGGATCAAATTCCCCATGAAGGGATACTCCCTTAGCCTAGATACAAGAGGAAGAGCCTAGTCCCTACTCCAAATGACTTGACAGATTTAGGTGACCCCTCCAGGAAAGCATCACCCTACATGTGGAGTGGGGGGGGGGAGGGATGGAAGGGTGGTCGGGGGCATGGGAGGGAGGGGCTGAGAGGGAACTGGGATTGATATGTAAAAAATAAAGAAAAGTACAAAAAAGAATTAAGCAAAGTTATGAAATAAAGATAATAGCTAGTTTATATTCCCTTGAAGAAGTTGTGTTCAAGAGAAATCCCAATAAGGTTAAACACAAGGGTTATAAACATTTTGACTTAATGTGACTTACAAGTTTGTTTTAACATTCTTGTATATTATACTGTACAATATTAATTAATTTATTTTACAGTTTGACAGCATTTTCTCCTTCCTCCTCTCCTCCCATTCCTTACCTCTGGACCTCCTTTATAATCGAGGATGGGCCTCCCATGGATATTGGCATACTATGACATATCAAGTTGCCTTGAAATAAGGCTGGGAAAGACCTTCCCAGAACATTACTCAACTTCATTTGTAAAAACAAAAATGCCAGATAATTTAAGTAACCCTGTATAATAAAAGAACTATAAGATCTACTACTGGGTTATAGTAATAAAAAATGCATGGTTGCATGGTGTATCAATGGAATTTAGTTGAAAACCCATGAGTAAATCCACACACCTATAGTCACCAATTGTTTTTGTTTGTTTGTTTTTTGATTTTTGCCAAGGATACAAAATTATATTGGGGGGGGGAGAAAGCATCTTCACCAAATGGTGCAGTCGTAACTGATTTATGCACTCCCTTATAAATGGATATTAGCTGCAAAGCCAAGGATGCTACAATCCAAAGTTCCAGAAAAGATATGTTATAAGTAGGGCCCCAGTAGGATACTTAGATCTACTTGGAGTAAGGAAATAGGACAGGTGGGGCTAACTGGGGACAGGAGGGGATGGGAACAGAGGAATTAGGTCTGTGGGGAATGGGAAGGAGAGTACTGAAAGAGCCAACTGGAGAATGAGGTATTTCACGTTCAGACAGAAACCTGGTGCAAGGGAAACCCCCAGGGGTCTCCAAGGGTAAACTGAGCTAAGAGCCCAGAAATTGTGGCCTGAACTGGTTTTCTCTTGAGGTCAGGTTAAGACTTCCAAATGGAGTGATTGGGAAAACAAACCAGTCACATAACATTTACCCCACAGTCTGTCCTGCCTATGGCATGTGCTGAGGTAAGGGTGTTCTATAAATTAAGGGAGTAACCAGGAAATGACTGGTCCAGTCTGAGCCCCACGTCATAAAAGTGAGCTCACCCTTGCCACTGTCTCTTCAAATTCTTATAGAAAACAGCCTCAGCTAAGATGATGAATCTAATGAAAGGAAAACATACAGTTCATCTTTCAGTTTCTTTTCACTTATTTTTCTTTGAAAACAGGAGGTTTCAGTGAATCTAGGGAAATGTCCAGAGACCTATAAGGATGACCCCAGCTAACAATGGAGCAACAGTGGAGAGGCTACCTTAAATGAACTTCCCTGATAATGAGAATGACAACTAATTTATATGCCATCATAGAGCCCTCATCTAGTAATTGATAGAAACAGAAGCAAACAACCACAGCTAAATACTGAGCTGAACTGCTGGAATCCAGTTGCAGAGAGGTTGGAGTGATAAGAAAGGGGTTCAAGAACAGGTTACAGAAATCCACAGAGACATCTGACCTGAACAAGGGGGACCTCATGGACCCCAGATAGCTGAGAAACCAGCATTGGACTGACCCAGACCTCCTGCATATAGGTCTCAATTAGAAATCCTGGGCAGCCAACAGGACCTCTGACAGTGGAACCAGGGTGTATCTGTGGTGCATGAAAGGACTGTGGGAACACATTCCACATGGAGGGATACTGCCTTAGCCTAGAGGCAAGAGGGAGAGCCTAGTCCCTACTCCAAATGACTTGACAGATTTAGATGATCCCTTCTAGAAGGGATTACCCTCCCTCTTGTGTGGGTAGGGAATGTGATGGGAGGGGGTAAGGGGAATGGGAGGATGGGAGGGTGAGGGAACTGGGATTGATATGTAAAATAATAAAAAATTATAAAATACAATATAGATTCTTCTTTCATAAAATACAACCCAGCTCCCATCCTTGCCTCCCTTACCACCTGATTAACTCTACCTCTTTTTCCCTTCTGAAAAGAATAAGTATCAAAGACAGCAAGAAAAAACAACAAAACGCAAGAAGATAAGGCAAAACCTTCATATCAAGGTTAATAATTTTGAATGCTTAGCCTTAAATTATGCTTGTCCCACTCGTTCTTCTAACTTAATTTTTTTTTTCTTATTTTGGTTTTTCAAGGCAGGGTTTCCTCTGTATTGCTTTGGAGCCTATCCTGGACCTTGCTCTTTAGACTAAACTCACAGAGATCCGCCTGCTTCTGACTCCTTATAGCTGGGATTAAAGGCATGTGCCAATAATGAATTGAACCTGTTTTATTCATCTGTTTTGCCTCAGGAATTTTTGCCTTTCTTTCATCTATATGTCCTATTTTCCTGTGTCCTCTAAGTCTCACTGGCTGGCATCTTCCTGGTGTCTCTTTTTCTTTCACTCTCAAGCCTAAATTCCTCCTTCTGCTCACTCTTCAGCCTTCGATTAGACCAATCAGGTGTCTTAGGCAGTTAAGGTAAAATAGCAACATACTTTTACAAAATTAAGCAAATGCAGCTATATTTACATAATTAAACAAAAGCAGTACATCTTTGCATAGTTAAACAATGCAATCCTTAACCAAATTTTCAAAATGTTTTTACTCAAAATAACCTTAATTTGCGAATTGGCTTTGTTATTTTTAATTAAAATAATTCAAATGTTGTAATCCATATCTGACTTGTGGGGCAGATTGCATAGTTTTCACAGAAATATGACACACCAAAGAGTTATTTCATTGTTTATGTTCTCTTAACATTCTGTTTCTTATCCCTCTATGTCTATATTAATCAACAAGACATTATTCACCATCATCTGACTGAAGAAAGCTTCTTTTTGAGGTCACACTCATGGGATCTACAAAGAGATGTACAAGATAGGGAATAATTCATAAGGAATGAAAGGTCAGTACTTATAAATTCAGAGTTTTAAGAAAGAAACAGCTATAGTAATGAAGCAATTCTGTATTTGGGAGAAATTATTTAGTAAAACACTTCCCTTCCAGCTCTCCAAAGATATTGATCTGCATCTTGAAATCAAGTCAAATAGATCAAAAACACTGTGTGGCTTTTCCCAGAACACATATTTCTAGATGGTCTCCCATTCCTAATTCCTTTCTAATAGGTTAATCTGCCCTTGAAGCTGCTAAATTGCAACAGGCACTTTGCTTGACACCAATTTCCAAAAGATAATTAATCATCTTGGACATTTTTTACTTAATTTGACAAAACAAAAATGTGTCAGATGCTGAACAATTCCTGAAACAGAGTGTGTCTTTCTTCCATAACTATTAAATACAGGAATTAAGCAGTATTACCCAAAATTAGAAGCAGCATCCAACTACCATAATTAAAAAGAGCAACTTAAAGAGCTGATGTGTTGCATTAAAAATTATGTTTGTTAAAAAAAAAAAAGACATCTATAAGAAACAGGAGACAGTGTGAACTAATATCAAGGGCCATCTGAAATAAAGCAATTTTATTCCAAAGGAAAGTCTCAAGAGACTTTTAAAATTTATAGTCAAGTCTCTGAACTGTTTCTTTAACTACATGTTGGAGTGCAGGGTCTGTAAATGCAGAAATGGTGTTTACAGCCTTTTACAGAGTCAGACTCCCACTAAGTCATCCCCTTTCTAATCATTCTGGGTACACAATGTTCATTCTGCTGTCTGCATCTTCTCTTAAATTACAGAACTAAGCCATCACTTACGAAGTATTGACTTCAAAGGGTGATGATAAAACTGTATTATTTTTGTTTAATTCTGGGAGATATGACTCCTCTGTGTGAGGGAAAAATATGATGCATGTTAAAACATACCTAAGAAAATAATGGGATCAGAATTGTTTGCAGCCAAGAATGTTCTGCTACTTTCTGCTAGATGAAATATCTTTCTAAAGCAGCAGATTTTTAGTACATCTGTCCTTTTATTAGGCACAGTTTAAAGAATAAAACTGCCAATTGAGAATTATTTAGGTGTTAAGGTGACCAGATGACTCTGTGCTTATTTTTCCTTTCCATTTTCACTTTCAGCCTTACCCTTTCCCTGCCAGACTCTTCCATGACCCAATGTGATAATATCAGACACAGAGGAAGAATACAATTGACTTAAATGATTGGGAAATACCTGAAAGCCTTTCTTCACATAACTCCCAGTCATTTCAGAATGAAGTTATCTTTTCAGGGTTTTTTTCCCTCAAAATACTAGAAAAGGTAAGATAAAAATTTAATCTTATGCCATAATATATTTGGCTTCTCTAGTATTAGCTATGATAAAATATAAAGTCTGTGAACTGCTCCAGTTTTTAGGTGTCTCAACACTTATGTCAAACACTGATTCCTGCAACTTCTCAGTCAAGTGTGTAAACTGCAAAGATTCTATGATTGCAAGTCCCTGAACCATGAGAGTTGGGTTTTAAATATTCTTTGCTTAAGATGGAAAAATGTTTTGCAGAGTAAATTATATACTATCTTCTGTTTGATATTTTTTATTTAACTTTGGAACAAGCTTGTTTTACATGTCAATCCCAGGTCCCCACAAATCCTCCCTGTTCCCCCCCATACACCAATCCCCATCCCATTCCCTTTCTGCTTCGTATAGAGTAGACTTCCATGGGGAGTTCTCAAAATCTGTCATATCATTCGGAGCAGAGCCTAGACCCTCCCCCATTAATCTAGGCTGAGAGAGTATGACTCTATGTGGAATGGGCTCCTAAAGTCCATTCATATAATAGGAATAAATACTGATCCATTACCAGAGGCCCCATAGACTGCCCAGTCCTCCTAACTGACAGCCACATTCAGGGAATCTGGGTTGGTACTATGCTGCTTTCCTGGCTGTCAGATTGGAATACATGAGCTCCCAGTTGTTCAGGTCAGCGGTTCTGTGGTTTCTCCAGGTTAATCTTGACCCCTTTGCTCATCACTCCTCCCTCTTTGCAACTGGATTCCAGGAATTAATCTCAATGTTTAGCTGTAAGTGTCTGCTTCTGCTTCCATCAGTTACTAGATAAAGACTCTAGGATGACAAATAATGAAGTCATCAACCTCATTATCAGAAATGGACCTTGAAGGTATAGCCTGCTTAAATTGTCAGTTGGGGTCATCCTTGTTGGTTTCTGGACATTCCCCTAGTGCCAGAATTGTCTAAAAACCCGTAGTGTTTTCTTTTATTGTGTTATCTCTTTTCTTGCTCTCCTCTATTCTTTCCCTGACTCAATCTTCTTGCTCCCTCATACCCACCTCTCCCATCCTCTTCCTCCTAACTCCCTCTCCCCTCCACCCATTCTCCCCATTTCCTTATTTCCTTGGGAGATCTTGTGCTTTTCCCCTTCTCCAGGGGACCATGGATGTCTCTCTTAGGGTCCTTCTTGTTTCCTAGCTTTTTTGGTGGTGTGTATTGTAGGGTGGTAATCATTTGCTCTATGTCTCAAAACCATATATGAGTGAGTACATATAGTGTTTCTCTTTTTTGTGACTGGGTTACTTCATTCAGGATGGTTTCTTTTGGTTCCATGCATTTGCCTGTGAATTTCAAGATTTCAAGGTCCCATTGCTTTTGTTTTGTTTTGTTTTTATGTTTTTGTTTGTTTTGTTTGCTTGCTTGTTTGTTTTTTCTTTTGGTCTGCTGAGTAATACTCCATTGTGGAAATGTACCATATTTTCATCCATTCTTCAGTTGAGTAGCATTTAGGTTGCTTCCAGGATCTGGCTATTACAAATAATGCTGATATACTATCTTTTGCTAGAGCTATTTAGGAATAGAATAGACATCTTTGCTCCCATGTTATTTTAACTCTAGCTATGCACAGAGCAAGAAGGATGGTAACCAAACACCAGAGACACTTTCAAGCTGTCTGAGCAGTGAGCAGGGTGAAGAAAGCTTCTTGGTGTTTTTAGACATATCATCTGATGGACATTTAGAATCTTTTGCAGTAGCTATATGGAGTATATTTGAACTATAACATATTATTTTAAATTATTTACTTAATAAAAGTTTTATGATTTTTTTTTCTGTCAGCAGTTACTGCCCTGCTTCTCAGGCAATGTCCACTAGGACTTTTATTTCCCTCTGGATCTGCTTCCTACACTGCAACTAAATCTTATTTTAACTAAATCCCTGTCATTCTACTTATCAATAAGAATTGAAAACCTATAAGCTTAGAAAGATTGAAAAGCAACGATCTTATGTTCTGCCTTTGCCAGCTTCTCCAGAAGAGCTTGTCCTTCCACTCTGCCAAACCACAACATCTGCCACCTCAAAGCCCCTCCCTATTACTTCCTGTGCATTTCTCTATTCTCCTTGCAGACATCCTCTGACTTTCTATGATTACCTCGTAGCCAACTATTTGCTGACTCCATTTCCTCACTGAAGGTTCATTTTTCCTTAATTAATTAAAATGCAAACTCGGTGTTCACCATGAGATTGGGTATCCTGAAACACTTTTGAGATCTCCAAATTGTGAGCATGATGAAATGGGTTTCTCAGTGGTATTTAGACATCATCTTACATTTAGAATTCTACAAATGTTAACTTCTGCGATAATTTTGTGGAGTACATTTTAACTGTAGCACATTATTTTAATTTAGTTATTTGATACAATTTTTAGGTAATGTGAATTAAAGATAGTAATTGTATCCTAGAGAGGACAATCCAATCTTATCAAATCTGGGGAGAGATATGAATAAATATAAGTTAGTAGAAGAGGCAGTAACAATTAGGCGGCTGGACAATGGGATCACAAACTCAAGCCAGCCTCAGCTGCAGAGACACTTCCACACCAGTCTGAAACACGGTATTAGACTCAACTCAAGTGTAAGAGAGTGAAAATAAGAGGTTGGTGGGAGGCTTGTGTATATAGGAGTGGACTTTAATAAAAGGTCGTTCTAAACTATCAAATGATCACTAAGGCTAGTGCTAGTGTTTTCATAAAAAGATTCTGAGAAAGATTGAAAAAGTAGATCACACACACACACATACTAAAAACCAATAACAGTAATGAAAATAAAATGATCAATTTATAAAGTTGTGATTAAAGAAAAGCTTAATAAAGACATTGAGACAGTATGACATGGGTCAATGTTTCACAATGGATTATAAAATTTCCCTATTTTGATGCTCAAATACTTGTTCAACTTTTCCTTGTCCTGTCTTTTATTTCACTCTCAAACTCTCTGTTGCAAATGAGAAGGGAAAATATTTTTCCTTGAGTTCTCACATGACACAAAACATTTTGGAAACTCTAAGAGAGTTTCAAATTATCCACAGAAACCATATGAATATATGAATTTTGCACGATTCTAATTATTTTCACATCAGGATATTTGGTTACACTGGATTCATGCTCAGTGTCATTAAAATACCATCTCTTCACATGCCAATTACAAGCCCAGGTTGTTGTTTGTGTTCTCATGCTCTTGTTTGTAAACCAGAAGCCTCCGTGTGTTCAAACATATCCTAGCTTGGAATACAGTGTATTCCATAGGACAGGCTACTACTGAACCAGCAGTATAGAGAGAAGGAATTTTGGAATAAATGTTGGAAAAGAAGGAGGGACCATGAATCTTTCCTTCCCACCTATCCAAGCACCTCTATATAATTATAAAGTTGTAAGCTCTCAGAATCTCATCATTTAGGATTTCTATGGAAGCTTCCTTATATAGGCAAGTTGATTAACTTATTTTTTCAGCTGCAATTAAATAGGCTTCAAACCCCCTCATTCTATTTGTTTGGTGCCCCCAGGTAACCAAGCAGTCCATCTTATAGATACCCAATTGGTTTCCAATAGTCAGTTCATGAAAATAAATAAGGATTTATAATACCTTAGTGTTATTTTCTTAAAGGTTCATAGCAAGATAAAATGTGAACTGATATAGGGAATAATTAGTGAGTTTTATTAACTACTACCTATTTTTTTTGGGAGCTATTTTCTCAATTTTATTTTGTCAATGTTCCCTAGCCACAGATAAGCACAAATTTAAATTCAAAGGACTTGTTAAACATAAGTCACAGTAAATTGCTCCCAGTTTCAGAGGTTATTAGACAGGCTTTATTACAGACATGGTCTAAGTGATATGGGGGAAGTTTGAAGGGAATAGGGTTTTATTCATCATTGAGAGATGTCAGGAAGCAGAAGTAAAATCTCTGATCTGGTGTCATTTGTAGTAATGTTAGCTCAAGGCAACAACTGAGGTAAGATGAGTTAGCAATTAGAAGATTGCTGAATGTTTTTCTGGTGTGTTCAGTCTGTTCTTAGACAAGTATAATGCCCAGATATACTTTTTGTCAATTCCTCATGGACTGATAGTAGCTTTTACACTATTAGTCATTTATCGAGATGGTTAGAAGTAACCAAGACTTATGATACTATTATAAACATATTAATTAGTAGTTGTGGGAGGAGAGTATTTTCCGTACCCAGTCTGCTTTGTTCTTCTACCTCCTTCCATGTCTAATGAAGATAGGAGAAAGTATGACCATCTCTGTCATTTAAAAAATTACTCTGCCACCCTGAACACAAACATCTCAATTCATCTTACCATGTAATTTATTGTTCTTTTATAATTAATTGAGCAAATTTTAAACAAAAGAATGTAAAAGGAGATAGTCAAAATAATTTCCAGTTCACAAGATGATTATCTATCAAAGACCCATTACTATATATAAAAATAAAATGTAATTTCCATATCTCTACATAATTTCTCAGATATAAGGCTAAATAAGTGTTAAGATTTACAAAAACCAGAATCATGAATAAAGTTCAAAACTGCATTGTGTTATATTTTCTCAGTCGCTTCCGTTTTGGAGAAATTAAGAAATCTTGAATATTTCAAGAGATTTTCCAATGTGGTATTATTTCTACACACAGCAACCACTGCAAATATTATATTGCTCAATGATAGTGCAAAGCATACAACTCCTACCTTCATCCTATTATCTTAATTTCCCTCATAGGGAGCTAATAAAGGATGTGTTCTATTGAAATAAGAACATAAAAGAAGATAAAAGAGCTAGTCGACAGGAAATCCACATGAGATAATTGAATGGCTGTTGAAAAAAAAAAAGAATAGCATATTTAGAAGAGACTAACAGAGCTTTAATCCTTTGCTGTAACAGGAAGAATCGTTTGAGGATACTCAAGAAAGTAAGTTACAGGTTTATAAAGAACTGGACTTGAAAAAGAAGAGTAGGGAGGAATGTAGTTTATTACTGCTCTGTGCTGAGACTGAAAGAGGTACCCTGACACCTAGGCACAATAGAGGCTTGAAATAGTGAGTGTAGACCCGTCGTATTATGTTAAAGCTAAACAAGAGACTCAAAGAGACAAATACTGTATATGGTCATGTCATAGGCAGACCTATATTTTCACTTATGTGTGCTTGTATTCAAAAGTCAATAAAACGGGAAGGAGGCATCAGAGAAGAAAAGAGATCTTAAGGTAAGAGAGACAGGGAGACAGAATGTGTGTGACAAGAAAGCAGAATGGAACAATCGAGGGGAGCAAGGGTCCAGAAGAGGGGACACAGAGAGGCAATAATAACATCACAGCAGAGATTTGTCATTTTCCTTGAATGTATGGGAGGTTAACCACACTCCAATTACAAGACACATAAGAACATATGGTCATCACAAACTATTACCTAAGTTTCGTATTGTTTTTGTTATTGCTGTGTGTTGCTTTGCTTTCTTTTATAGAGGATACAAAGTTGAGTATGTAGGGAAGCTGAAGAAGCCACAGGAGTTGGGGCAGGAGTTGAATATAATAAAAATACATTTTATGAGGTTTTCAAAGAACTATTAAAATGAGAAAACTTCACTCATTCTTGAAATGAAGGTATGCTTTATTTTATTTTGTTATATCTTTACTGTACAAAAATAGATGGTATTTTTAAAAGTTGTCTATTTTGATGTACAATTATATTTCACTAATATCCTTTTACTAATTATTCTCACTTGAAATTCCTTTCATGATTGCTGTTTATTCAGTTTCAATTTATTATTGAAAGAAAGTAAGTAGCATACTGTTTTTCTTTATACAATTTTACTGTATAAAGATACTATAAAGTGTACCTTCTTAAAAATATTAGGTTTTCTAAATCATATTTCACAGAGAGTGTCTATAATAATTATGGTTACATTCCAAGATATAAAGACCTAAATATTCAAATCCACTCTTAATTGAGGTCATTACTAAAATAAAATTTAAAAATACAATAAAGATTAGTATTATTTAAACAACAAATATACAGATAAGTGCTTCAAAGTTCTATATTCACTATGTACATCTCACAACAACATTGTAAGGTCTGCCTGTGATACTATTATGATAAAATTGAATCTAGGGTTGATAGGCACAAAGCAGTATATTTATGTGTCATTACTGTTGTATTCACGAACTGTTAGAAATTATAATTACTGGCAAAACCCTACACAATTAATCCAATCAGCATATAGCACGGGAAGTGGGATTCTTGTGTTCCCCACTCTAACTCTGGAACTATTGACAGTTGATTGCTTTTGATGGGGTAGGAAAGTCAGTTTTCTTTAAGGCTGTAAGTCAACCACACTACACAGTATGCTTCTCAACCAAGGAACATGAACAACAAAATAAAATTACACTTGGTGTGAAATTTTTACAAAATGGCGAGAAACTGAAGGACATGCCCAGGTAAGACATGGATACTTAAGGAGTTAGATGGGGTAAGAGATAAATATGTTCAAAACACAATGATGGAAATTTGAGAGAATTAATGAAATATACTAAATCATATTGAATCTAGTGTATCCACTCTCTTTGGGTTATCTAAATTGAAACAAAAATCAACATCTATCAAAATTACTGGAGATATGAGGGAACTACATATTACTGTTCAGGGATTAACATTTCATTAGCACATCAACAAATGTAGATATACATAAAGCATACGTTTTAAAAATCATTAACCATAGTAGTGTTTAGAAATGATGTCAATGGCTGGAGGGATGGCTCAGCCCTTAAAGGCCAGGCTCACAACCAAAAAAAATGTAAGAAATGATGTCAGCATAGGATGAGTTTTCAAGAAACAGAATAGTTGTAAATGTTAGTTGATGAGGTTATTTCTGAAGTTTCTAAATAAAAAGTATGAGGGATTACTTTTGTAGAATTTTTGTTAACAAACAACCCCTTAGCTATCTGTCTCATTTTATTTTTAGATGCCCCTAAAACAGCATGATAGAAGAAGTGTGGAAGACATACCGAGAAATTGTTCTTCCTGCAGTGGGACATAAGAAATTAATAGCAGGCATGGTGACACATGAACACAGGCCCTTAGAGGAGCAGCATGAAGCAGCCTTTTTCCAGAAAGTCCAACTTACCTATTATCGAATGCCTCCTAGAGAGTTAACAATTCTCACTCCCCAGGTTTTCCCTTGTTCATGTTGCTGGTGTTTTCTTATCTATTTTCAATTTATTTTCTCAGAGTAAAATGGAGAGATTTGAGGGTCCCTTTGCTCAGCACTTGTTCTCAAGAGGAAGTGAAAAGCTTTCAACATCATAAATGTCAAACATCTATCAGACAACTCCCAGGAAGAAAAGTCTGTGGCCATCTTATCCCACACTCCTTTTACACCAGGGTCATGCAACATTCCAGACCTTTCAACAGCAATGCTGGAGTGTGTGGCATCCTCCTGAAGGTTCTTTACCAGCAATAAGCTTCATAGCTCTTTGTCTCTTAAAACACATCCTCCAGAAGTTATTTATAAGTCCTAGGCATCACAAAACTACAAGACAACTATAAAACACGATAAATAATATCACATTGTCAGCGTTCTTATTTTGTTTGGGATTCACTTAAAGCTTCTAATGGGAGACAATGAAATTTTTTCCTCCAATATTTTATCTTCTGCTTCTTGGAATGATCTCTTTACTTTGAAGGAAAATAAATAACATTTTGCCTATTATTTCTAAAACTACATTCAAATTAAATGTTACTAACAAGTGAAATGCTGTTAATTAACTACATTTATGAATCCTGTATATAGATTATTTATAGGCAAAATATAAGGTGTTTTGTTAATTAAGGAACAATATTAAAAGATTCAAGATCAGGATGTCAACTACATTTTAAATATTGAAGGGCAAATGATATGCTGACTAAAGATCCCATAGTCATTAGCTCTTTAGAGCTAGGCTGCCTTGCCACCTTTATTTAAAAACAAAAGTGAGAGGTAAGTAAAATAAAATACTGATCATATTCAGTTTAACACATTTTTATATTTAAGAAGTTCATTGTCATATTTGTTGCATATGCACAAAAATATGAGCTTCACAATTTTCAGGTCTGTAGGAGAATCCATTTGATGTGTTACTGTGAAGACATTTGTGTGATGTTACCCTTATTGATTCATTTGTAATCCCACATCCAAGAAGAACAAGGGTTTCAGTGTGGAGTCATATTGTTTTAATGAGAAAGAGTAAATAATACTGACAGGATCTCTCTCTGTACCAAGTAAGTTTAACATATTACATTTTACTTTCTTTAATGCTTTTATTAATGAGCATCCTATAAAACATATGTAATCACACGTTTTTCTCCATCAACAGGCCATTTGAAAGCCATTTCCAAACCACTGCTCAGGGGTAAATACACTTTAACCTTAATAGAACTAGTGATAAACATAGAATTAAATATGTAGAGCCTGTTAAAGAGATATGAAAAAAAAATATTTTATTCTGTCTGACGAATCTAAATTATCTGGACTTTTTGTTTATTGTTTTCTATTAGTCCATACTGGTCTATTAGTCCATAATTATACACTGGACATATAGATGGTGATTAGAGTAATAAAATGCCTTTTAAATCATGTACACTTTAAGAATTCTCTTCTAAGAATGACTGAACTTCCAGCCAATCAAGAAAACAGGATTTCCATTTCTTCCTCTTCACTCAGTCTTTTCATCAAAACCAGAATTACTTGATTCTGTTAAAATCTTGAAAGGGCAACATGCATTCATGTGCTCTGTACCTCCAAGCAGGCTCTAACCAAAAGAAGATCAAGAAAAACAAAACCTAGCTATGCTAACTTCCATGTTAGTGATACTTATCTGTAGAATTTCTTGCAGGCCCATAGTGGAGCTGCTTAATGTATGTTTCAAGTTAAAATGCATTAATAATATGTGAGGTCTGATACCAATGTAACTCCAGAACCAAAAATGTCAGACAACAAACATTGTTCAACACTTGTTCAGTTTATTGCCTTATTTCCCCATTCCTGTCAATGTTGAGTCCAAGTGTTTCATCAACATTCATTCAAACAACTTATATGACAGAATTTCCCCGGATATAAAATTTAATTTGTCAAAAGTAATGTCTCTACTAGCCTCACTCAAGATTAGTAGTTGCAATGGGAATAATGCCATTACCTGCCAAGAGTGGTGAAATATTGTCAGTTATACATCAAGAAATGCCTAAGTTAAGCTGATGTGCTGAAATCAGTAGCTTTAGTGAGAGACTGCATCTGAAAAAGGTACACCTAAGATAAGAAAATGTTAGCCTTATAATTTTTGTCTCATTTCTTTTAAGTTCATTCACCAAGAACTTAACATCCACTACAATAATACATATATCTATCTTTATTTCCCTTTTGGTTTTCATTATATAAAAGATGTTTGCCTTACTTACTACCTTCAACTCAAAACAATGAGGTATCCTGCTTAGCAAATGATTATGGTGGTTCAACCATATTTATTTCTGACTTACATGTATGAATCCCCATAGTTGGTATCCTCAATGTCTTTAAGATATTGAGGTCTAGTTTTAAAAAGTATATTTATGTAAGGATATTTTTGGGCAGGTTGTTTTTAAAACAGTTTGAATTCTTAGTGCTTAGTAGCCTTTAAAAGGTTTTTGTCACATCTATCCATCTTGCAATTCAAGAGAAAGTCTCACAGGCAGTGTTATAGAGTAAAATGGAGAAGTAAAAAAAGGGGGATATATTGAAATTACAACCATTCTTACTTATCAGGATTTAATCTTGGCACACACTATATGTTTACCTCTTTTATGTGTTAATCTTTGTAGCACAAACACTTTGTCTATCTTTCCTGTTAGCTTGCTGGAGATCAAAAGTACTATACTAGTAGTATTTGTCTCTAAAAATAGTTGTACATGGATACAGTATGGAGCTAGAGAAGAAAGAATTATTGATTATTATTGGGCTGCACATACAATCTGAGAATAGGTAGTTTCCTTCAAGGCAGAATTTATTTTCATATTTTACATTAATTTTTATTTAAATTAAAAACAGTCTTATTGCATTGAAACTGTAGATTGCTTTTGGCAAGATGACATTTTTACTATGTTGATCCTACCTATCCAAGAGCATGGGAGTTCTTTTGATTTTCTGGTATCTTTTTTAATTTCTTTCCTTAAAGATTCAAAGTTCTTATTATATAGGTCTTTCACTTGTTTGGTTAGTGTTACCTCAAGATATTTTATGTTGTTTGTGGCTATTGTAAAAGCAGCTATTCCTCTCATTTTTTCTGAGCCCCTTTATTGTCTGTATATATTAGGGTTACTGATTTTTTTAAGTTAATCTTGTATCCTGCCACTTTGCTGAAGGTGTTTATCAGCTGCCAGAGTTCCCGGGTAGAGTTTTTTGGGTCACTTATGCAAACTATCATATCATCTGTAAAGAGTGAAATTTTGAATTCTTCCTTTCCAATTTGTATCTCTTTGATATCCCTTTATTGTCTTATAGTCTGTCATCAAAATCCAAGCACAATTCTTCACAGACCTTTAAAGAACAATCCTCAACTTTATATGGAAAAACAAAAGACCCAGGATAGCCAAAACAACCCTGTACAATACAGGAATAGCTGGGGGCATCACCATCCCTGATTTCAAACTCTATTATAGAGCTATAGTTCTGAAAACAGCTTGGTATTGGCACAAAAAATAGACAGGTAGACCAATGGAATAAAATAGAAAACCTTGATATTAACCCACACACCTATGAACACCTGATTTTTGATAAAGAACCTAAATTTATACAATGGATACAATGGAAAAAGAAATCATCTTCAACAAATGGTGCTGGAATAACTGGATGCTGCTGTGTAGAAGGCTGTAGACAGATACATATCTATCACCATGCACAAAATTTAAGTCCAAATGGAGCAAAGACCTCAAAATAAATCCAGCCACATTGAACCTCTTAGAAGATAAAGTGGGAGGTACCCTTGAATAAACTGGTACAGGAGACTGCTTCCTGAACATATCTCCACAAGGACATACACTGAGATCAACAATTAATAATGGGAAATCCTGAAACAGAGAAGCTTCTGTAAGTCAAAGAACATAGTCTACAAGACAAAATGGCATCCGACAGCACAGGAAAACTTATTCATCAACCCAACATCTCACAGAGGGCTGATTTTCAAAACATATAAAGAACTCAAAAAGCTAATTACCAACATACCAAATAATCAAATTAAAAAGTGGGGTATAGAACTAAATAGAGAATTCTTAATGGAGGAATCTAAAATAACTGAAAGACAATTAAGAAAGCACTCATCTTCCTTATCCATCAGGGAAATGCAAATCAAAACAACTCTGAAATACCATCTTACTCCTGTTGGGGTGGCTAAAATCAAAACCATCAAAGACAGTTTACGCTGGAGAAGATGTGAAGAAAGGGAAACACTCCTCCAATGCTGATGGGAGTGCAAACTCGTACAGCCACTATGGAAATCATTATGATGGTTCCTCAGGAAATGGGAATTAGTCTACCACAAGATCCAGTAAATTCACTCTTAGGCATATATCCAAAAGACACACATTTATTAAACAGGACATCAGATCAACTATTATTCACAGCAGCATTATTTGTAATAGTTAGAACCTGAAAGCAACCTAGATTTCCCTCAGCTGAAGAAAGGATGGAGAAAAATATATTTACTCAGTGGAAACACAATGGAATCCTGAAATTTTCAGGGAAATAGATGGAACCCTTGCTGAGGGAGGTAACCCAGTCACAAAAAGACAAATACTGTATGTGCTCACTCATATATGGAGTTCAGACCCAGAGCAAAGTATTACCAGCCTTCAATTCACACCACCAGAAAAGCTAGGAAAAATGAAGACCCTAAGAGAGACATACATTGTCCCCGACAGAAGAGAAAAGGGACAAGATCTCTGGAGCAAATTTGGAGAATGGATGGAAGGGACAGGGAGTTAGGAGAAATGAAGGGGAGAAGATTAGGGAAGAGGTAGACATGAGGGAACAGGAAGATTGAGTCGGGGAAAGAATAAAGGACAACAAGAAAATGGATACCATAATAGATAAAGCCAATACAGATTTAAGGAGAAATAATGCAGTAGGGAAATGCCCAGAGATCTACTAGAATTAACCCAACTGACAATGTAAGCAATAGTAGAGAGGCTACCTTTAATGCCCTTCCCCAATAATGAGAGTGACTACTACCTTATATGGCACCCCAGAGCCTTCATTCAGTAGCAGATGGAAGCAGAAGCAGACACCCACAGTTAAAACTCCTGGAATCCAGTTACAGAGAGGGAAGAATGATGAGGAAAGGGGTCAAGACCAGGCAGGAGAAACCCACAGGGTCAGCTAACCTGAACTAGGGGGAGCTCATAGACCCCAGTCGGACAGCTGGGAAACCATTATAGGGCAGACCCACACCCCCTGAATGTGGGTGTTATTTAGGAGGACTAGGCAGTCTATGGTGCCTCTGGTAATGAATCAGTATTTATTCCTCATGGATACATCAACTTTGGGAACCCATCCCACATAGAGGGATACTTTCTCAGCCTACAGACATGGCAGAAGTCCTAGGTCCTGTATCAAATGATATGACAGACCTTGAAGAATCTTCACCCTTCCTGGAGAGTAGAAAGAGGATTGGCTTTTGTTGGTGGGGGTGATAGGGGAGGATAGTAGGGTGAGGGAACTGAGATTGTCTTGTACAACCAACCTTGTTAAGTAAAAAAAAAAAAAAAAAAAAAAAATAGAAAGAAAGATTTCTTGCTTCCTTAAAAAGAAAAAACAAGAAGACTATCTTATTTTACATACTAATCCCAGTTCCTTCTCTCTCCTATTCTCCCCATTCCCCCAACCATCCCTTTTGTTCTGCAGTTAAGAGTCACACTTCTCTTTGAGATTAATTGATCTTCTCAACAAAGTCATTGTTCCCTTTATCTGTTCATATTCCATCTTTTTCATTGTTCCTCCCTTCTTCTATTCTTAGTTGTATAAGTATAATGCCCTATTTAACAGTATTGGGTTAGGATTGAATGCCTTCAATTTTTACAACAAAGTGAGGTTGACCCTTTCCAACCCTGTTGGTATGTTATCAGCCTCTTCCACATGAACCGTGTTTAGCTGGGAACTGGTGTGCATCACTCTTATCAGCACTAGAAACTTACCACATTACTCAAACACTTTTCAATACTTATCCACTTAATGCTGCTTTTGATTCCTCTTATATTTAAAATAATGGGGAGAGGGGACTTGGATTTATCTCTTGCTTCTCCATTCCAGCACGTATGAAGTCCTAGGTTAAATCTACACCATGATCCCAAAATTATGACAATTGTATTTTTGACCTTTCCTCTCACATCTACTTCATTAACAATTCCTTGCCTTACAGCCAAGATTCTTCACCTTCTAAACTTAACTACTTTATTTTCTTTTTGTTTTAATACTATAAATAAATTTATGCTTCCTTATATCCAATTTTTCTATTTGAATACAAATAACCCAAGCTCTCAAAGTATTTGATTTCAGCAAAAATAAACAATTTTCTCAATTCATTATAAAACCAAAGTGCATGTGTAATTTACAGATGTCCAGAACTCTGACTTATGACTTGTTTTTTTTCTGTTCTCATCTTGTTAATTTTTCTTATTCTCTATTATATTCACAAAATAATCATATCTAAAACTAATTGAATAATTTCACTTCAACATCTAAACTCTTTAAATGTTAACTATATATAAATTAAATTATTTACTCTTCATATACAAAATCACATAAAATATAAATGATTGAAATTTAATTTAAAACATCAAGAGTGGTAAACTGATACATGGTACCCTTTGTTATTTCAACAATGGTTCTATTCTTTTTCTTTTATATAAAAAATTTATTAGTCTTAATATGACTTCAGGTTGTGTTCTCAATTTTAATTCTATCGAAAAGGATACCAACCTTTCTTTATTAAATGAATATTTTTTTAAATTTGTCTTAGATGTTTAAAAAATGAAAGGATTGGGAAAACAGTTCAGTGGTTAACAAGTGTTTCATATAGAGGACTTAGGTTTGGTTCATAGTATCCATATTCCATGGCAGATAACACCCAACCATTGTTCTTCAGGTCAGTGGGGAGCATGGGAGGCTGGGAGGGAGTGGAAACTAGGATCTATATGTAAAATATTAAATAACAATGAGAATAATTAAAAAAAGATTGTAAAAAGAAAAAGAAAAGGAGATATAAAGCCCTCTTCCGGCCTCCACAGGCACAGCAAGCCGGTAGAAAATATGCATACTTAAGATAAAATTCCATAGAGCTCATATGAAATGTTGCAACCAGATCATAGACATATCAACATAAACATATGACCTGTCTTCTCCCATCTACATTGTGCGTTTCCTCAAAAAACCTAAATTAAATGGAAAAGTCTAAGTTTAATTACAAGTAAAGAGTGTTGTGTTTCTTGGGATCTACCCAAACAACCCTGCCTTCCAATAAAAGTTCTCAAGCATTTTGAAGTCACATGCCTGTGCCTTGCAAGATCAAAGGAAAAGGAAATGGATGTGACATTGTAAACTCACCAAGAAAGTTAAGAATGTCCATGCTCAGCTGAACCCAAAGCCTAAATTTAGTTTGGTCTGAATAAATACAAGAAATATACATGAATTTATTTTTGTTTTTATCAACTTGCTACACCAAATTTTAGTGCTGTGTTCTGAAAATATTTCAGAAAATTATTCTGCATATTAGTCTATTAAAGAGGAAATACTCCTTTAATAAATCAGTTATACACAGCATACATATGTAAGAAGGGTTCCTGCTGATCATTTATTTTTCCCCTGCCCAGTTCCTGAGTTCCCTCTTTACAATACGGTGTAGTCCTTACTGTATAGTGTCTTAAGATCACATGCACTACAATAAAGGAAAGCCAGAATTGTAGTCATTTTTAAATATCTGTTTTGCTACAGGCTTAGAAAGACTAAATTGCTAAGCATGTAGCTTATCTCAATAAAGTAATCATTACATACTGGCAACAGAAGGTAACTCTGTGGCCAGCTTTTGCAAAGTCTAAGAACATATGCATCTTCCAAACAGTATACATTTTGAGAACTGCAATTGTATTGCTCTAGGCTAAGTACTTAGAGACTTAAGACCAGACCTACTGGCAGAATGTGAGGAACAATTATCTGTTATTTTGAATTAAATTGCTTCCTTTTGATTTCAATTGATCATGAGGTATAAAAGGAAGAAGTTAAAAATAGCTGAAGGGAATGGGATAAAAACTTCACTTTAAAATTTACTAGTAATTAAGACAGCTGTGTGAAAAATGAAACACACAGTGTCACTTTCCCTTACCACCATGTTGTATGGAAATTCTAGTCTGACTTTGTGCCAAAACATATATCTACAAAGGGGAATATTAAAAATGTTTTTAATTTAGAAAAAATAATTTCCACATTATATATGGTCACAGAAGAATATTGGAAAAAGTAAATTAAAACATTCCAACATCCAACACAAACAACCATAACTATCTTAAAGTGGGGGTGTGTGTGCTGATACATACCTCTAATCTTAGCACTTAGAATGTGACATTAGAACAGTCCAGCCTGGGCTGGAAGAAAGTTCCAGTTGAGGTAGAACAAATACCAGCATCTGAAATATACTTCAAAATTTCTGGATGTAGTACATACAAATACTTTCAAAATTGTATATATATTTTTTATTCTGCGAGGCAGTACAGAAGACAGGGGCAATTAAAGGAACACTGAATTAAAGGAACACAGGAGGGAAAGGAATCTCTGAATCTCAGGGTATGGCTGCTTTCTCTCCCCAGATAACAACCAAAATTCTAGCAAAACAAACAAAATTTTCTGTGAACTGTCTGTATAGAGACATTATATAGAAATATTTCAATACAATGGAAAATGCCAATGCTCACATTTAAGGCCCTGGGACACATGAGATCCATTCTCAGATGTAATCTTGCAACTTTTTGGAGTCTGACAAGAAAGAGTATACACTGACTTTACATTTGGAGCCATGTCTCAACTTTCTTCCTCAGTGTCTGCAATCTTCGTTTATACTACTGCATGTCCTTTTATCCAGGGAACCCCAGGAATTATGCTGCAATGACTCTCATGTACCAAAAGGAAGAAAACAAAAGAAAAATAACACAACCACAAATAGCCACAGAATTTCTGAGTGACCCTGTAAACAATGTAACCTTAGAAGCCACCAAATTTAAGTACATTTTCAATTGTCCACATCAACAATTAGGTTTGTCTTATTCTCCTCCTATGTATTACTGTATCAATACCATATGTAAAGTTACATTAAATATAAAAATTATAATTTATAATTATAAATTAAAATGTATAATTTCCTTTTCTACTTCATATAGACTTTTCCTGAATTTTTTTATTTATTTTATATAATCAAATCCATTTAAATGAAAACAAACATTTATAGACAATATTTGGGAATTTGGGCATCGTTCTTTCCAAACTACTTCCTGCTGGTAAGGGGCGCTGTCATGGGAGATTCGAAGAAGATTCAGAAATCCTGGCTGTAGTCTGTAAGGCTGCTTTGTCCAGCTGTTTTGAATGTAGGTTCACCTGGTACTCTGTTTCAGGTGGTCTGGCTTAATCAAATCATATTATCATATACTTTCTTTAATCTTGACTCCATCTATGTAGAAGTCTATGATAAGATGTCCTTGATCTGCTATAGGAAGTGGTATAATCCTGGGATTCAGTCCCAATCTTCACTCATATTCTATACATATGCAGTGACATATATATATATTAATATATTATAAGTAATACTATTAAATGCAAACAAATGTAAGTATCTCCACATCTATATGTAAAAATGTCAGGGAATGAATATGTTCATTCTGCTAGCTTAAATTTCAATATACACTACAAGAATAAAAGAAAAATCTGAATATCTATATTTTACTGAATATCTATATTTATTTTTCATATTCTATTATTCAAATAAAACCACATTTAGGACACCTTTGTTCACAAATGTGATTCTCTCTTCTGAATGGATTCTACACATTAGTACACATATACACACACTTATGAAACTACATATGACTATGTGCACCAATAATTTTACATACATAAATATCTGCTTTAAGAAAATGATACTGAACTGTGATTAAGTAAGGTGTCAAGTCTATGTCAGCAGGAAAAAGAACAGAATACCACTCTGGGGTCAGCAAAAGATTTTTTGTGGAAGGACGAGATACCTAATCGAAGAGTTTGCATAGACTCACAGAGGGCTTGGTCAATGTGATATCACAGATAGCCCATGAGTAACTAAGCTTTACACATTTTCACTATACTTGTAGCCAGAAGGATTGGAAGACTATGGTCATGTCCTCCTACGTGATAAGGGCATGGCTTCCTGGGAGAAAGGAGAACAAATTCCTGAGCCTTCAATTGGCAAGAGGCCTGCCAAGGAAGGATTAGTATTTTTTTCATTTCCTAAGGTAAATATAGAAAGAAAAAGTAGTTTGGGTAATAGTAGTATAATCACAAACCTGCAAAATCATAGTTACTTTGAGGAGACTATTAAAACAACCTTGATTAGTTATAAACATAAATGCAACAAAAGATGTACATAATTCTTATGTGTAGTAATTGATTGTCTAGTTTTTCTTCCAGTCCTTTTATCATTCTAGTACTTTAATTGGAGATAGAATATTTATACACATCTGTTCATGTACAGTGTCTCTATGAGGATTAATATATTTAATCTGTTATACCATCACATTTACATCATTTAAATGGAATCTTTCTAATATAACTTACAATATTTAAAATTTGAAAGAAATCATCCAAGTAGAAATGAATAGAGGAATTTGGTGGTTTTTCAGGTAACTTCTTCAATCATTTGGAAAAAGGAATGTTGTAGGTCAAACAAGCATACCAGGTCTGATTGAGGGGTTAACTAATACATATACAATTTAATAGGTTTTAGGGTTCATAATTATAACCCAATTAAAAATGCAGATGAATGTTCATAGAACAAAAGTTAGCTGTAATTAATTACCAAGTAAGTAAAATAGCAATGCACAACACTTAACTGTTTAAATGTATTATAAAGCATTGACATCCAGGAATTTATATTCTGTGAACTCTTGGTTAAGGTATTCATAGGGAAGAATGAAATTTCCAATTTATAATTTAATACAGATCCGTGCATCTAAGTTGTATTACTGTTACTACTTCAACAGATGCAATGTTAAAACATCCAATAAGAAAGACGCTTAATTGTCTTCTCCCCATAGACTTTCATGAATTAAGTGTGCCCTTAATATAGCAGGACAACTGCTATAGTTAGGACGCAATGTGATCCCATGAAAACATGAGACATCAAGACAGATGAAGAGTACAGACAGAATTAGCAGGCAGCAGCTTTGGGTTTAGGAGCAATTCTGTTTGGGATACTTGCACCTCAGGTTAAATTGGAAAGTATCTGCTGCCTGGGGGAATAGTGAGGAAATGTAAATGTTAATTACAGCTCCTCCACATCCAACAAAATAAAATTTTATCATAGCTTTAAGACAGCTTAAAGTAGGCATGCTAAAACAAGTTTGCTTTAGTGGCAGACGGTAGGTAATGCAAGAAATATCACAAAGAAAGACATAAAAGCACAGTTGGAGGCAAGGGAATCCCAAGAACATGGATAGTCTCTTTGTTATTCTTGTTCAAAGTGAGAGGAAAAAGTAGAGATCACTGCAATAAAAATGACATGTGGTTATGCATCATTATTGCTTCTATAAGTCCTTTGTTTAATTTGTATTGACTCTAGATGTTATATGTGTTTTTAAACAATATTATTTTATATATCAATCCCAGTTCCCTCTCCCTCCATTCCTCCCCCTCCCCCATTATCTCTCCACCCCACCCCCTGTGAGTGCCTCAAAGAGGCTGAGGCCTCCCATGGGGAATCAACAAAGTCTGTCTGTCTTTGGGATCAAGAGTAAATCCCTCCCCACTGTATCTAGGATGAACAAGGTAACTCTCCAAAGGGAATGGGCTCCATAAGGTCAGTTCATGCACTAGGGATAAATACTGGTTCCACTACTAGTGGCCCCATAAATAGCCAAGCCACACAACTGTCACCCACATTCAGTGGTCCTAATTAGGTCTTATACAGGATCACAAGCTGTCAGAAGATCTGCCATGCCACAGCACTGCCACTATTCCTGGATGTCTCCCAAGTATTTGCAATGGGGCTAACATGAAATATGTCACAGTAAAATACACTGGGCCTAAAAACTGTATGTAATGTTTTGAATTTTCTTTTAACTCCAAAAATAAATGGTAAAAAGAAAAATATTTTAACTAAGTTTTAAAATCTTGCTTATTTTTTTATTTCTCTTATAAGTGCTGGAAATATGTGCTCCTTCTGTGATATTTTAACATGAACAGAATATAAAAAATATCAAATTTAAATATCTGTTCTGTATTAGAATATTTACTAGTATTTATAAATGTTTCTGTGTTTTGTGTTCTTCAAATCCTGTTTTTCACAATATCTCCTGGGCATTAGGTAGACAGGATATGATATAGATGTCACCTTTAAAAGTCTTATCAATTTTATTAAAATAGTTTTTAATTATGTGATTAGATGCCCCTGTATTCCACTTGAATTAAGTGTTATAATAGGGTTCTTGATCATTCTAAGGTGTACTTTTCATTGAAAAGAGACCAAAATATTATATTAATAATTGAAATTGAAAAGAAAAACTTCATAATATACTATATAACCACAGGCAATAAACTTTATTAGGTTGAAAAATATATAACTTCCTATTTTGAATATATTTGCATATGTGAAACATCGTATTATTTAATACCAATAGATACAAAAAAGAAAACTCTAAAGTATCTTTCCATGCTTCAGTCATACACCTACATATACCAATAACATAATAAATACATTGTGTGCAATATGTCAAAATCAAATATTGGAATGATGATATCTGTTTGTGTATTTTTTCTAATGAGGTTAATATCATCATCCTGTTTTTTGCATATGCATATGTAAATAAAAAGAGACAGATGTAAAGAGATAGAGACACAGATAGAGATAATTTAGATAAAGAGATAGAAATGATAGGGACAGACAGATATAGAAGTAAAGTTGACAGAGACACAAAGAGCGACAAAGGTAGCAAGATAGGGATATAGATGATAGAGACAGAGATAGAGATCTATTGATAGATACATAAAGGTGATAGAGACAGAGATATAGATGTTAGAGACACAAAGAGTAAACAGAGACAGAAATAGTGATGATAGAGACAGAGAAAGAGAATATAAGCATATAAGAGACAGAGGCAATGGTAGAGATAAATGTAATGGTGATAGATACACAAACAGAGATGATAAAGACAGGGATAGAGATGTTACAAATAGAAACAGATATAAAGATAGATACAGAGATGGAGATGAAACAAATAGAGATGATAGAGACAGAGAAATGATAGGGAGAGACAGAGATGACAGAAATTTAGATACAGTGAGAAACAGGAACTCACTCTGGAGTCCAGGTTAAACATGAGCTACTTGTGACAACCTTACTGCCATAGTGATGGGCTAACACTGGATTTATTATACACTTCCAAAACCCTTTGGAGAGCTCTTTAGAATCATCTTGAATATCCCCTCCATTGACACTGACCTTAGTTTGCATTGAGTTGTCACCTCAAATACTCTAATCATTTCATTTTAACCTTTATTGGAAAAATTTGCATTGACACCTGTTCATAATTCAAATCTTAGTTCATATTAAACTCTTTAGAAGCTCTTACCCTGACCTAACTCCCCCAACATTAATAAGTTTATTTTTTCTGTCTGTCCATAGCATATTTAATATGAAGACAGGAAGGAGTAATTTAATCAACACAGGAAGAACAACTTGTTTAACATAGAAAAACTATACAGGAAAGATCATTTGCTTTAATATTGTAAGTGAAAGTAATCTATATTCATTCTACTCAATAAGCCATGTAAAATCATGTTACTTCAGAAAAAGATATTTTATTAATTTATTTTTATCTTTGTTAGAGTAACTATCAAGCAGTGAGATATGTATTCTAGGTACATAGATTATACATAAATTGATTTATTCGTGTTTGCAAGCAAAGTGAGGAAATGCATCTTTTTATTTTAAAATCATTTATTTTAGACACATGCAAACATTTTCTTGACAGTTTATAACACCTGATAATGCAGAGAAAACATAATTCAGTTTTGATTGTCTTTTAGCATGTGACATGTATAAACAATTTATGTACTCTCTACTACTTTTGCTAAATGTCACTTTTTCTTTCATTTGAACCATTAAGGAAAAAAATAGAATTCATTTGACAAGGTTATATGTTACTAAAAGATAGCCTTTTGTTATCATGAAATATAACAGAGAACTTGAGAAATAACAGAAAATGCAACTAAAGGACTGGCTAAAATGCAAAACACCATTTAGCATTAAAGAGACTGGTTGGAATAGTGGAAGAGACCACAATAAGTGGTTTTGACAATTTCTATAAGGGTATGATAAGGTGGCCATTTGCCTAAGGTAGTAAAGGTAAAACAAGGCAAATAGTTCATTCATAATTTGTGAAGAGACTAGTTAAGAATGACCAAATAGTACCATTGAAAGCAATTATTTTCAGACAACAAAACATGCAATGACGTTTCATTGTACACTAACTACAATTTTTATATATTTGTAATGTTACTAACAGTAGTTGGTAGTTAAAGTTTTAAAAAAAAAGTACCAATTTATTTCATTGATATAATCGTTAGAGGAATGACGATTTTCCAATGAGATGTCAAAATCTTTGAGTCTGAGCACCAATGGGATAACTATTACCAATGTCATGGAGTCACATAGCCTTACTCTACTGTCTCACACACACACACACACACACACACACACACACACACACACACACACACAATGTTTTGCTGGTATAATTCATAAAATGTCAATTATAACATACAACATATTAAAATAAAATCTACATTAAGTGTGTTAAATCTGGTAGTGAGAAAGGAAATCTATTTGTCAGACAATTAGCTCCTCAAAGCATTGTTGAAAGAAATTCTTTAAAATAGTACTATTGATGAATGAAGCATAGTGAAGAAGACTAATGTTGTGAGGAAAGGGGGATGAGAAGGAGGAAGAAGAGGAAAAGAAACAGAAAACTGGGGGATCATGTAAATATTTTCTAAATAATATGAGGTATCATAAGGTGACACTCTGACAGGTCTGAAGAGTAGTGATCAGAAAAGCCAAGAAGTAAATATTCCAAAAATAACACCAAAGCTAAGAACATTCCCATAGGAGTCTTATACACCAACTGTTTTCAATTACTCCTTAAGGTACTAACAGAGATCCTAATACTGGGTTATTCCTACAGTAAAGGCTAATAGGCAAATACCTTAACAGAACTAACAAACAAAACCCCAAGGAAGAAGCACAAGCAAGTGTGTTAAGAGGGTTAGAATATCAGTTTTCTTAAAAAGTCACCAGCAATGTTCAAACTAGCAATAGGATAATAAAAACAAATCCCAGGAGAAATGCAAGCAGTAATACCTAGAAATGAACCAGACAACAGAAAGAACTCTAAAAGCAGCATGAAATGGTAGACTTGGTCCCATCTAAAGCAAGGAGAGATGAAAGTAGATAAGAACCGTGTCTCTCTGGGCTTTAAGATTGTGGACTGAATGTGAGCAGCTACCTCAAGCTCATGGCACAGTGACTTCTCTGCCATCATAAATTTACCTCTCAAGTGGAGCAACAAATAAGTCCCTTTTTCCTTAGTTGCGTTTGTTAGAAATTTGACCCAATAACACAGTGAGTAGCTTAGACAAAGGTACCTTAAGACAACATATTTTCTCAAGTCACAAAGTCTAGCTGAGCAGTGGTGGTGCAAAGCTTCAATTTCAGCAAGCAATCACAAAGCAGAGACAGGTGGACCTCGTGACTCCTAGCCAGCCTAGTCCATAGAGCGGGTTCCAGGACAGATTCCATTGCTACAGAGAAACCCTGTCTCAAAAAATAAGCAATCAAACAAACAACAGACAAAAAGTCTATATGCAAAACTATGAGTGAGGCTTATTACTAAATCCAATTACTGAGAAATAAATCATTTTATCTGTCTTTAATTCATTATGTTAAACCTATAATCTATAATCTTTAAATGATAATTTAAAAATACTTTTAAGCAATATTCATGTGCTTCTAGAAGATAATGTCTATAAAAGAAAATATTTTTTAGTTATTTAACAATGACATGAAATTAATATGGGATTTTAATGTAAATTAACAATTTAGAACGATAATTCAGAAAATTGAAGGAGAATCTTTCAACCAACTTTAAATTATTTTCTGCATGTTTTATTTTCTAGAATGTGATATATTCAAACTTTCTCTTGTCTTTCTTTCTTCAAATCCTCCCATATAGTCTCCTTTTTCTCTTAAATTCATTGTCTACTTTTTCACTAATTGTTATATAATGCATTATATATATATATATATATATATATATATATATATATATATATATATATCCCTTATATTACTATGGGTCATGTTACTTATTTGTGTATATCTTCAGTGCCGATCATGTGCCATAAGATAAACAACCGACAAGCTATTCCCTGGCAGTGACTTCTGCTGTCAGCTCTCTTTGCTGGCTTGTGTTTCCTTGTGTAGTCCTTGTGGACTGTTCTTGCCCACTTTGTCACATCTATTGCTATAAATTAACATTCACAGTTAATGTTTTTGATTGCAAGAAAGCTTTATTTGGGACAGAAGACTACTTTAATCTAATTGTTTCTTCTATAGCCCAGTAATAAGTACAGAGCTACACAGATTGCAATTCTTTTTCTGTAAGTAGAATATACTTGTCGAAATATAAGAAATATGAGAACCAAGAGTGATTTGAGGTTTTTTGAATAAATTGTCAATTTGTTTTAAACATCTTAGTTTATTGAAAGTTGCTGCTATACCACCTTTTTCCAATAAGTTGATTTATGGTTGCTTCAGCTTTACCACTTATCTCAAAAGAATAGCCATAATACGAATGTAGCACAGATTGAGATGGACACATACATATTTCAAATATAATTTATATTACTTAGCCAATCTGTGTAACTGTCCTATATATTTATCAGGAAACTAGTAATATTAGAATCCTATAGAATACAGTGATACATATTTGATATGGCCAGAGTAGTGTCTGGCATATGTTAGGCATGAGAATATCTTTTAACAACTGTTGTTATATTATTTATTACAGAGCATGACCTCTATGTGGTTTGGGTATTTTAACTCTAGAAAATGTTCATTATATACCAATGTCTATGTCTTAGAGCAAACAAGAAAAAGAGTAAATATTGTGTTGTCAAGTTTTTGCCTGCTCTGACAATCACATCAATGATGCTAATATATGCTAGGCAAGTGTTCTCCTATTGTGTTACAACCCCAACCCATTCTCTTTAGCTCTGAGTTGGAACCAGAGCTCAAAGTAAGTTACACAAACTAGCACTGAAGTCATTTGTTTCTCAAGGAAGGACTCAAACTCATGTCCTTTTCTCTCAATTTCTCGAATATGTGGGATTATAGGCTAGCACCTCAACGCTTGAATCGGTTTATCTTTTGTTTCTTGACAATTTCTCATTGTCTTGCTCATGTGCAAATTTCTCTATAGTGTCTAAAAATACCCTGTATCTTCATCATCTCTACTTGTCATCATATTCTTCCCTTATTGAATCATAATCAAATTCTTTAATGAATGTTTAAAATGCCAACCAAGAATATCTCAGAATGCTTCAGTGATGCACAGAACAATTGCGTCATTAAAAAAAAAGAAAGAAAGACTGGGTCAAGATCTGGGCATGACCTGGGTAACTTGTTGTAATCTGCTTTTAGACCATAAATATATTGTTCATTCCTTGGATCCATGATCTGATTATTAAAGTTGTTGAACTTCATCATTAATCAAATTAATTTGAGATTGTCAATAAGAAGAGCTCTCAGTAAATTCTCATCCATCGCCCTCAGTTTCAGCATATTGACTTAAATGAGTGATAAATCAAGTTCACCATCTCTGCTGTCTCTTATGGGTTTCATACCTCTATATGCTACATGGTATGACAGATGTATCCATTTAATGCATTGGCCAAAGTTTCTTCTTTTCTAATACCTTACTGCCAAATCCAATTACTTTCTTCTACACAATCAACTTGTCCATATGATTAATACATTGTTTCTTTATCAGTAATAAGAAACAAGCTAATTATAAGGAAATAGAGCAATAATTAACAATGTAAAATATGCAAATACAGTTTAAGTACAAAATTATAAACATACTGGAGAACTTTACACTTCAGTTTGAGACTGTATTGCCTTTCATAAAGAAAAATTTATCATTGTCCCTAAATTGGTATATTTGTTTACCCTGAATGTTGAGTTATATTAATCTAACTCCTTAAACTATATAAAATATTGTGTATTGAATTTCTATAAAATAATTGCATGATATACACATATTTGTATATATTTTTATTTTATATTATAAATGATATAAAATTTAACTATTACAATTTTTTACATAAATTTAAATTTATTATAGATTATAATCCTAAAAAACTTAGCTTTATCCCTGCATTGGATACCTGGACATTCATGTGAATTTCAAAACATTTTTTTTTAGAAAAGAATGTGCTATGACACTTAGGATTACATTTACCTTTGTATTCTTTGGAAATTTACCTGGGGAATAAACCTAGTAGGAAAATAATTGGTCCGTGCATTATTTCATTAGCAACTCTACTTTCTTGCCAAGTACATTTCAAAATTATTTTGTCAATCTGCAGTTTAATCAAGGTATAATAGTGTTCTCAGATGGTTCTGTATCATTGCCATCATTTTTAATTATGTGACTCAAATCTGTGAAATGCATTCTCAGTAAAGTTTTATCTTGTACATCTTTTATACGTATTGATCTTAAGCTTTCTTTCTAAACAGCATCATACTTAGGGTTCCTCCTTTCTTAATTGTCTGTTTTCTATGCCATCTTTGATTTTCCAGTGAGTCTATGTCACTTTTATTGTCGATATTTTGTGCATATATTGCTTGTTTTTGATAACTTACTTCCATATGTCCTAGATTTTTTGCCTTAATTTCATATTCATGTCTTATGATAATAATTTGATATCTTCTCCAATAATTTTGTAAGAGTAACAGAAGTTAGAAAGCTAAGATGCATGAGCTGAATCTCATGAGCTTCCATTTATGAAAATAAGTCTGGTTGCCATGAATATGCTCCTGTAGTATTTATGACTGTCATTTTACATAAAAGGGCAGAGCCAGAGAGCTACAAAAAATTCTTTGGACCTTGAAATAATACTCTGCTACATTTATTCAAAACAGTTTTGATTCCTGGGTTTCTAGGCTAATTGCATATTTCCTGTGGAATTGGATATTGCTTGCATTTTCAGGTTGTTATAACAGGAGCTTATTCTCTTCATGTTTAGTGATGCCAGATTTAAAAACTTTGAACTCATGTTCTATGAGAATTGTTTTTAATATACTGAAGTTTGTAAAGAAAGCTTTTCCTTTGACCATTTATTGGTTCTTTGCCTTTGAGATATCCCAAAGATTGTCAAAAAGTATCTACTTTCTATTAATTTATCATACAGCAAAACTGTTTCATTTTTAACAGCATGCAACACTTGGATTTTAATATATTCTGCACATGTAAGAAAATGCATCTCATTTCCAAAAGTCATGCTTTTTTTTCTTTTTTGTTTCTTTCCATGTCTAATTAGTTGAGTAAATGTATGCACCTAGTTTCACTTGAGATTTCTAAACCTTTCTCATGTTATCATTGTCTTCCATAAGCTTGTAATGTTCTTTATTTCCTCTTTTGTGGGTTTGTTTGTCCTAGAGCTTTGAGCTAATTATTGCTCGATAAAAGTGTTTTTAAAATGATTTGTGATTCATGTCATTGAGAATGTGGGTATTTAAACTTTTGAGGCTACTCCATTACCTGTAATGAAATCCACATCCTCTTTATAATCCTGCACAGCTAGGAAATGCTGAGTATATGTTTTACAATTATTACAATTCTCAATCCTGGTTGTTTATATTTCCACTTTTACATACATGCTCTTGGAATAGATAGCTATTAATCCTCACTTTAATTGACAAATAGCCTTTTGGGTACTGTTTCTTTATTAAGCAGTATCTGTTTTTGATATACCACTGTTGGGGAACATTACAGAAGCAAAGATGTGCTATATTTGTTATGCTGCATAATATTACCTTAACTAAATGAAGGTGTGTTACATTTGTTTATGCTCTCTTCAATTATGTAAAGATGTGTTATATTTGTTTCATCTTGCCTGCCAAAGTCATTGGATTGTTCTAATAAAGAGCTGAATGCTCAATAGCTAGGCAGAGAGGGATCAGCAAAAGAGGAGAAATCCAGTCTCAAGAAGAAGGAGAAGAGAGAAAAAAATGAGGGGAAAAGAAAGACATGTCTGGGGTAGAAGCCAAGCAGCCAGTCTTGGAGACAGCAAGAGAGTAAGATAGAAAAGATAAGTAAAGGAAGAAAGGAAAGAAGGGAGTGAGGGAGAAAGGGAGGGAAAAAGGGAGGAGGGAAGGAGGAAAGAAAGGTAAAAACTCTTGAGGCAAAATGTAGATGAAAAGAAAGAGGTTAAATTATAAGAGGCAGCAAGATATGAACTGTTACGAGTATGTTTTCCCACCACCCTGGTCCCACTGGCACGCCAGCACCAAATAATAGAGATACTGTATTAGATATAAAGCTGTTGGCCTGTTACTAGCATTTCTTATTGGCTAGCTCTGTCTTAAATAATAACCCATTTCTATCAATCTAAGTATTTCCACTTGGTCTTATCTTACTGGAGAGATGATATGGAGTTCTGTTCTCTTAAGTCTCTCCATGTTAAATCTTTACCTACTCTTCTGCATTCTCCTTCTCTTCTAGTGCCACTTATCTTGCTGTCATATTGGCCAACAGGGCTTTATTCATTAACCAATAAGAGAAACATAGTTACAGAATGACATCTCCCATCATCTTCTCTTTTCTGTTTAAAATAAAAAGAAGGGTTTTAATCTTAACATAGTAAAATATATAACAAAACAGTTATTAAATAAGAATCACAGTTAACAATATTTAGCCTATTACATTTAGTGATGTTTAAAGAAAATAGTTCATCATCTATCCTATATTCGTGAGTCTAAAGTCCTATATATAACTTATCTTTAATCCTAACTAAGGAAAACTATACTCATAACTATCGTCTTTAACTCCATCAAAGACAGAACTAGCCAATAAGAAACGTTAATAACAGGTCAACAGCTTTATGTCTAGTACTGTCTCTGTGTCTTATTTGGGGCTGACATGGCTATAGGACCAGGTTGTGGGAAAAACTGTTCTTCTCTGGATTTACTGTTTAGGATACGATGAAGTAATCATTCAAGGGCTAGTTTTGGAATCTACATTGCACTGTCATCTTCATATTAACAGATGCTTAAATATAAAACAAAATTATCCAGGAACAAATCATCAAATTATATTAAGTAAAAACACTTAACTATTGGTGAGTATATTTAATTGTCCTAAGAAAAAGTTAATCAACAATATTCAAATTAACCAAATAAATGATATTATTACTTAGTTATTTATTTCTTTAGCTTCTAGAAGTTACTTTAGTTTAGATATAGATATAGATATAGATATAGATATAGATATAGATAGCATGAGGCATGTGTATTTTGGATTGTTAGACTTTGTTGCCATCCTTTCCATGCTGACATTTCTAAGTATACCCATGATTACATAAAGATTAAGAATGCATGTTGTTAGAGTAATGGCATACTAATAATATTGAATTTAAGTAATTTGGAACATTAAAAGCACATTGTATACTTAGTAAATGTTTGTTTTATTCATGAAAATATTAAAATTTTTCTTGGCAGAGTTTTTGTGGTTTCTATATCTTTATTCTGAAAGTATTACCATACTAAAATTGGGTTTAAATTTTATATAGAAAGATAATATACTAAATATAATGTAGAAAAATGAACAAATGTGTATATATATATATATATATATATATATATATATATATATTTGTATTTTACAGTAGGAGATATTCTGGGGGACAAATTCCTACTCTACATTTATTCATCAATATAAAGCACAAAGTAATTCATGTATAGAGGTCAGATATTTAATTTAACCTTCACCAATACTGTCAACAAGAACAACGGAAATTAACACCACACTGCATCCAGAGTACTTTGTATTGAACAGAGTTAAATCTAAGCTTCCTGGGGCTTGAACGAAATTGGTCTCAGATGAAATGTTAACATTTCCAGGGGTGAGGGGAATTTTCCAATCAAAGTTTTCAACTAACAGTGGGGCGTGTAGCTTTAAGTGTGAAGTTTAACAGACCTATGCTTATTTAGTTTCTGTGTCAATGACCCAAATGCAGGAAGAGGTTTGAGAGATGCTTAAAGTACTTTCAACTACAATTAACCACACTACAAGAAATATGTTGCCCCCTCCATAATATTAGCCACTGGTGTACCCATGGGGTTGTCTTGGCATGTCAGCCATCATTGTACCTCACAGGGTTTACAATTAGACAAGGCTCTTGATGATCATTTTTCCCCTCAGAAGCCTGCATATACCATTTTTAGTATTATGAGGACTAACCAACAGGAAATAAACTTCCAGCTTGACATTTTCCATCCTGGTCTTGGTATCAAGTTGATTCCTCATATCCTGATATCAGATTGTTTTGTGTTTCCAGCAATTACTCTTAAACACTGATTGAAATTAAGCGATCTAGTTCCAAGTTTTCATTTTAATTTATTTTAAAAAAGTATTAGTCATAAAGAACAAAATTCCATGTAGCTTGTCATGTTTCAACAGTGACATAAGATGCATCTACAATAAATAAATATGAAACAAACCTAACAGACAAGACAAAATTTGAACAACATCAGAACGAGTAAGTTTGGGAACTTCAGAAAATATTCTAGTGAAATAACATTTTTATTGCTATTGCCATATAACTTTCAAACTATACACATTGTAGAACCCTAAACTAAATAAATAAAAATATTGTGTAAATATATTTGTTCTTTTTCTATTGTCTTCTCAAGTATAGGCTTTCTCAATAAACTGATGAAAACTTTTCCAGTTGAGATTCATTAATATGATTTGCTAGTCTTTGGTACCAAAATTATAATCTACATATTCACTTTCATCATGTGTTTTAGTGATTGTCGATCTTCATTTTTATTTTTATTCCAGATAGACATATCTAAGCATTCATGTTTGAGTGTTTTCTTAGTAAACTTAACCAGGGAAGGAAAACCTACCCTGAATGTAGTTGGAAACATCTCATGGGTTGGATGAGAGAAGAAAACAAGGTGGAATACACAAAGTCCAAGTTCATCTGAGCATATACTTTATCATTTATATCAACAAAAATGGAAATGCAACCTATGTTCACATCTTTTTTTATTTTATTTTAATTTGAAACAACTTTGTTTTACATATCAATCCCATTCCTTGTATTCTCCCATCTTCCCTTGCTTCCCACACCAACCCCTATACTGTCCTCCTTTGGCTTCTGAGAGTGATGCCTTCCATGGAGGATCTTCCAAGTCTGTCATATCATTTGGAGCAGGGCCTAGGCCCTTCCCCCATGTGTCTAGGCTAAGGGAGTATCCCTTATACTAGGGATAAATACTGATCCATGACCAGAGGCCCATAGACTGCCCAGTCCACCCAACTAATACCACATTCAGGGAATCTGGATCAGATTTCCCAGATATCAAACTGGATGTTCTCATCTTTAAGAAAATATAACAATAAAATATAGAAATGCATGCATGAATGAATTGAATGGTATTTCAAGTAAACAAGTAGACCATGTTATGTCTAGAATTGTAACTATAATTTAATTGTGTGTGATTGTACTGTTTTGCTACAACCAAATGCCTGACAAGAAGGAATGCAAATGAAAAGGATATTCTTAAACTCATGACATTAGTATACAGAAAGATAGTGGCTTCATTAACATAATGAACTACATAACTGAAATTTAAAGTACTAGATAACATAACATGCATCTAAATGAATGTGTTTTTCATGAAAATATTATATAAAATAAATAGTATTCCCATTTCAAATAGTGACATGGTAGCTTGTGTTCAACATTTATTATGCATGTATCATATGGTATTGATGAGACGAAATAAAATATTAAAACTGTCATAGAAGAAAAAAAAGACATTGGAAATCAAACTAAATCAGACCTCAAAATAAAGATGGAAGAAGAAATATATTTTATAGGCAATTCAGTGCAACCCATACTCATTTTATAAAAGATAGCTAGAATTCAAGCAGAAATGAGAAATATTGTATAAGATTTTATGAATAAAGTTTAACAAGTTATAACTTGTTATATATATATATAATATATATATTAAAGTATAACTTTAATAAAGTTATACAAGTGACAGAAAACTGAAAAAAGATATCACAAGGAAAACAGCTATCCTGTAATTGAATAATGAGATAATAGTCTATTCTGAGCCAAATATAAGTGCCTGAATGTCTCTCTTTACTATTGCTTTTTTTTGGGGGGGGGTTGGTTTTTTAAGACAGGATTTTTCTGTGTAGTTCTCACTGTCCAAGAGTTATCCTTGTAGACAAGGCTGAACTTCAACTCACAGAGATAGTCCTCAATGTTGGAATTAAAATCATGTGCAACTACTGCTCAGCTTCTATTCACTCTTGTCATAAAATAAAATAACTTGTGAACCAGAAGATCTTCCAATTACATAGCAAAACCAACTAGCATATAGGAAACATTTTCATGGGTTTTAGGAGTAATTTTCCAGCATTTCTACTTTCTTGGTGGGTCAAAGCTACGCCTATTCCAGGCACAATGATGCCTTTTGAGATGTTCATAGGGTAATCAGAAAATCTTTGGTCAAGCACAAATTTAAAATTAATAATTCATAAAGGCTCTTGAATAGCCAAAGATTAAGTTTGGCTCATATCTTGTTACCTTTTGAGACCCCATTTCATGATAATTTAGTCTGCCTTATAAAAGATTCTGTAGAATCATTATGGAAGATATGGAAGATGCAGTTTTTTGGGGATTTTTTTTTGGCATGAAAACTAGAAAAAATTATAGATGTAAATAAACTGGAATTGCTGCAAAGTTGCACCATTTTCTATGTAGTCATCCAGTTTTAATTCTAAACAAAGCAAAAATTAAAGATATATGTTATAAGAGTAACTACTATGAACTTATGAAAAGAAACGGCAAAACAATGTATGTAATTAAGTTCAATGCCCTTTAAAGCAAGTGATATCTACCCATTAAGCACACATTTATTGAGAACAAAGAGGGGAGTAACATATAATGTGATTAAATTTTGTCATGTCTGGAGAGCTGGATCAAAGGCTAAGAGCACTTGCTGTTCTTGGGGAATACTCGATTTGGTTCCTGGCATCCACAACTTCCTATTAACTATAGTTCCAGGGGAGCCAATGCCATCATCTGACCTCTAAGTACTTTTGCAGTTATGTGCTGCAAATATATACTGCCAAGAACACAACCCCCCCACTCTCTCTCTCTGTATATATATATATATATATATATATATATATATATATATATATATGTATGTATGTATGTATGTATGTATGTATAAATGTAATATATATATATATATATATATATTTTATAAACAAATTTGGAAGTGGTGTTTTTTTCTGAATTTATAACATCTCTCCTAACTTCACACTTGCGTTATTCTTCCCTGCCCTGATTTCTGATGTACCTTTGCTTTGCATCCTGAGTAATCAATCCACAGCTGTATTATTAGATAAAGCATGTGTGACTTGTGATTCATGTTTAAGACAGCATGGTTTGAAGGGATGATGGATTACTAACCTAGCACGGATGGACCTCAACACTAAAGGATACAATGGGTCCTTCCTAGAAAAGGGAACACCAAAACAAGGCACTGGAGAGAGTGAGGCAACACATTTGTGTCAAGTAATAACAAAAGCAGAATCGACTGCCTCTGAAGCTAAGCTGAGTTGGGAAATTTTCAAAGATTTGTGACGAGATGAAGCAATAACATAACATTAACCATAAGGATCATTTGAAAAAAAATATCAATTCCTCTATAAGTGGACACATGCGAAAGAGGAGCAAGATATTTTTAAAAATTACAGTTAAAGTGTTAGTGGCATGATTAAAAGCTCATATAATTTTCTAAAGCCATAACCTGTAGAAAGCTTATGTATCTCTACAACAAGATTTTCATAATGATTTGTTTTTTGAGTTTTTAATGAGAAGAATTTTCATGGATTGTGTTTTCTGCCTGATGTCCAACGTCTCATTTCAAATGAATTAGTTTTCTCCTTATGGACATGACTGTTATGTAAGACAGCTGGGAAATTAAGTTTATATAACGTATGCATAAAATTCCATTTTATTCATCTGTACATCTATGAATATATGTTCTATGAAGTACTTAACTTTAAGTCATCAAGATTTGTGATAGACACACTATTTTTGTGAACTTCAAGAATATCACTAATAAATATAAATTTATTTGGCTCAGATTATACATTTACTCTTGGCTTATGGTAGGAGTCTTTAAAAACAGCATTATTTATTTCCTATCATGTTATTGACTGAAATGTTACTACTCAGTTCTTTTTTTTTTTTTTTTTTTTTTTTTTTGTGTGTGTGTGTGTGTGTGTGTGTGTGTAATTTTAAATGTACTTTATTTTCAGTTTACCAAAGAGGAGCAATGGGACAATTTCAAAGAATCAGTGATTTTTCAGGTTAAATCTTCTCTTTTGTATTCCAGATCTGTTAGACATTCCTTAATTTAACTTTAAAGCTGGTTTTGGTTTGTTCTTCTCTTTTCCCTAATAGCGTTTCTACAAGAAAGCAGCTGCCTTTGTCCTGAGAGAAGTTGGTAAACATTTCCCTCAGCTGGCGCAGGCCGTAGTTGACTGTGGAGCTCTGGACATATTGGTGATATGCTTGGATGATTTGACACTGGTGTCAAGGATGCTGCAGCCTGGGCACTGGTATATATTGCAAGACATAATACAGGTAAAAGAACATACTTGAAAATAGGGTAACTCCAGATTTATTACATAAGCCCAGTTTCAATAAACATTAGATTGAGTTTTAGGGTGATAGTTTGCATGACAAGAAATCAGGTTTTAAATGATAGTAGAGCTATTTGGACCACATTCTCTCAATATACTTATACATATTGGTCTTACAAGAAAAAATTGAAGGAAATGGATGGTGTGGAGGAATGGCATTGATCCTCAAAGGTTTTGCTAGTCCATCATAATTTGCATGTTTGTTAATACCAGCATTTAGGAAGGAAGCTTACTCAGTACTTTTTTAACATATACCTTATATTTTTCAAGATTATGTGTAATTCACCTTCCCTTCTCTCCTTGAAAATCCTCTACATCCTTCCTTGAACTACTCTTCCAAATCCATGGATTCTTTTTTAAATTTAATTGTTGTTATTTTATATGTATGCGTGTTCATATTCCAAAATACATGAAAACAAAATTCTCTGTTCATATAATGGGAACCATCTGATGTAAATGTTTTGAAGGCTGACCATTTGTAGCCATGGATAACAAACTGCCATATCCTACTTCAGAAAAGCTATTTACCCACCTCTGAGCATGCTTGTTTTCTAATTTGTTTGTTTGCTTGATTTTGTTTTTTGTTTTTATTGGGGCTGAGGCTTTATGAGATTGCCCCTTCCATGTTACATGTCTGTTGGTGCCTTCCTTATTCAGATCACATTTTCATCTTTTGGTAGCCATATTAGTGGGTATGGCTTCTCTGATTTCCTGAGATTTCTAGGACACACTTTCTCACAGCAAACTACCTACTCCTCTAGCTCTTACACTCTTTTCACCCATCCTTCTGCAATGATTCCTGACATTCCTACTCCAACTCCATTTTTTTAATAGCCAAATAAATCCTATTTGTGCTGTTGTATATAAATACATCCGGCACCAGCCATTCAAACAGAGAATCCATTAGTGCCAGTACCTTATCAAAATAAGCTAATGCTCTTTCAGCAGCCATCAACTTCCATTCATTGCTCAGCAGTAGATGGGGTATCAGAATCCCCTCCTTGGTCCATGCTGAAGTTTTTAACTCTCTTGGTCTTGAGAAGGTTTTGTGTATTTAATCACCACAGTCATTAATCCATTTGTGACATCCATGTCATGTCAGGTCATGTCAAGAGATCACCCTTCCACAGTTCTCCTCGCCACCTCCAAATCTTATATTCTTCTGTCATCTCTTCTGTAGTGCCTCCTGGCCCTTCCAGTGAGGAGGGGATGCTTTGGAAGATTTATCTATGACTGAGAATCTACAATTGTTATGTCTCAGCATTTGAAATTTCTGCCTGAAGAGCACCCCTCAAATCTCATCAAGAGAGTGGCTGAATATGTCAAACACTCACAATCCCTCCTCTAGCTTCCTCTTCTCTTTTTCCTTCATACTATCTATGTGGATCAAATAAGTTAGGCCCTTGGTTTCCTCCAGATCTTGTCTTAGAAGTTATCTTTCTAGTGACAATATATTTGTACAAAGTAGCAAATACCCACATGTAAAACCCTTGAATTTACTCAGTTGTACACCATTAGCTTCTATTGTTCTCGGCACATGGCATTCCTCAAAATATATACTTTAATAAAACAATATGTCTCCTATTTCAAGTCAAATATAATATCAATATATTTTCATTTTCTTGGAAAAGTTGCTGTCACAAGTATATGTTGGATGCATTTTCAATATTCAAAATAATTCTCCCTGTTACATTCTCCAATATGGATTATTATTATTATTATTATTATTATTATTATTATTACTATATCTTCCTTCCTGATTAATAGTGATGTTTGTGTTTCCAACCCTCTTCCATGAAGTGGAAACTCTTCTTGATAAATCTGGTCCTTCAAGGGAGCTCTCATAAAACATCTTAAAACAACCTCTCTAGGTAGATTATAGAAAATATATGATTTGAATTAGACTTTCTATCACTTATCATGGTTTTATTCCCTGAGCTTGATATTTTAATATAAATTCTTATTTGTTTTAATTTGTATGGTTACAAGTAAGTATATGAGTATATAAACATAACTACACACCTATGTATTTGGTACACATGTACTTTGTACATACTTGAGAAGGCCAGAAGTCAATTTTGGGTATCATCCTTACGAATATTGTCTGACATCTTTAGAGGGTCTTTCATAAGACTTTACTTTTCCAGTTAGGCTACATTGGCTGATCAAGGAGCTTCAAACACCTGTCTTCCTCCATCTCTACCACACCAAGGTTATATAGAGACTTGCAAGCTGACATTATGTGGGTTTGCATAGTGGAACTTGGGTCTTGTCTGCTTGTGAGGCCCATACTTTACTGACAGTTGTTTCCCCACTTCTGGACTCTTGGATTTTCTTATCCACTACTTAAGATGGATTTTCAGATTTCTCATTTCTTCAGCAACCTGGTGAGACCTGGTGAGGCCTCTGAAGTATGCAACTCTCAGTGGGCCATAACTACACTTTTTTAATCCCCCAAATGATCATCACATCCAAGTGCTCTTGTACAAGTCTGCAGAATAAACCTAATAGCTTCTTTTCAGTAGATGGCTAAGGTAAAATAGCAAAATAAAGTATGATTAATATTAACAAGAATCTGTGGGAATAAAGCCACAAAAATTCCTTAGTATAAGGAATTTCTCTTAGGCTAAGACAGTTGGATTGTTTCCAACAAACAAAAGTCAATTATTTTGAAGATGAAAAATAGATGGAAATGGAAACACTTCAATGCCACAAACGGCTTGGGAAACACAAATAAAATTAAAAAGGTTAGCACCTGCTATTTTTACAAAATACTTAGTGACCTTGAAATACATGAAATAATTCGATTTTGGAAGATAGATGAGAAATTAAACTCAGAGTACAGTATATTTAAAAAAAGGCAAGTTTATCTTTTACAGATAAAAGTAAATGAGTATATGATGTTTTATCAGTTATGATCCAGTGTGACAGATAGTCATGAAATTTTTTACAGTGAGATGACAATTATTTTGTCTTAGTTGCTTTCCCTAGAATGCAAATTTACAAATTTGTAGCTACTTACTTCCAAGTGTCTTATACCTGATATATCTTGCCACTCCATTTAAAAAAGTTCTTATTTTTATTATAGACTGCATCCTATATTTTGGATTCTATTTTGCTATTTCCATCTTTATTCAACAAAATCATTCCCTGTTTATCACAATGTATATTGCAAATAAGCCAAAGGATTTTCACATTAGTCCAAAGAGATTAGCTTTATAATACATTCTTTCCAAGAACTAAATTTTTAGTTACTTAAATCTACAATGTGAATATCTTTCCTATTCACATCAGATAATTACTGTAAGTATATATTATTATTAATAATAGATAATTTCCAAAAATACCCTAACCATATTTTTTTTGTAACTGGAGGATTCAAATGTATGAAGTAAAAGTTAAAACAATTGGACTGCATTATTTTGTTCTATTTATCTATTTATCAGGTATTCATTGTTCACTAGTTATTTCAACACATAAAATTGAGACGTTTTAGGTTTTAGTAGTGACATATTAAGAAAATATAGAAAGTCCCACAAACCAAAAACTCCCTTGCCAGAAAATGCATACCATTTGCGATGTTAATCCTTGTAGCTTTCATGTTTCAAATAAAGGTAGATACTATGAATCTCATTTTTTCCAAAGTTCTAGGATCATCGGATTATAATGTCAAAGGCTTTGGCTTAATAAGAAAGTGCAATAGACAGTGTTTATATTTCTATGCAAACTCGCAAACTCAATACTTTATTTGTGTTACAGAGTCGGTGTCTAAATAGAAGAGATGGGAAGGAAAGCATACATCCTCGAATAGTTTTGAGGCTGGGTTGCAAAGGATCTGTATCTTCAATATTCTCCAGAGAAGATGGCCTTGTAGAAACTGACAGTTGATCACATTCATTCCCATGCTTGCTTCCTTTTATTTCTTTGAAAACAACACATTTCTTTATTATTCCGTTTTATAAAAGTCAGAATCTATAATATAAACTGAAGGGAGCTGTCCCTGCATTCTCCATTACAATATGGCGCCTGCATGTGGCTGGCGTTGAGAGTAAACAAGTCAGTGCGCAGGTGCAGGGTGATTTTCCCTCCCTTGGCCTCTGCCTCTCCCGTGGCATCATATGGGCTGATGGGCTGTAGCCAATCAGGAGGTGACACGTCCGAGGCGAAGGTTGTAAACCTATGTAAGGGTTGGGTTTTGGATGTTTGGGGTCTCCACTCTGTAAGCTTATGCTCTCCCTCTCAAGATGCATTAAACCTTTACTGCAGAAGGATCCTGAGTGTGCCGCGTTGTTCTTGCTGGCAAGACGGTAGCGCGGGACAATAAACATCTATACATATGTATAGTTGTGTTTGAATAATTATACATAGATTTATATAAATATTCATATATATAAATCAAGACATCAAAGACTCAAAAGTCCTACAATAACTTTATAAACTAGATATCTAAGAATTCAGTAACTTTTTGTTCAAGAAGTGGATACATGAACAGATGGACAAAGCTATTACTCTAGACTCTGACTGAAGACCTGGAAGTTCCTATTTGAATTTCTTAAGTGATTCAGTTGTCACTGTGGAATACTGGGCCTCAGGGTCATAGCAATGGAACCCAGGCAAAAAGAAATGTCTGAGTTCTTATCTCTTCTACCACTTTTTGTTTTGCCTGTCATTCTTTACAATTTAACACTTTTCAAATCCATTACCCATATGCAAATAATATCTGAAAATACCTATTGGATACACCTAAAATTGGGCTTAGTAATCTTTTAGGCATCTCTTAGTATGTTATAGTTGATAAAACTTATCCATCACTTATCTTCAGAAGACCAGCCTTACTGATGAGCATAGTGATTTCCCAGCTTTCACTCTAAAATGACCATGCCCTAAGAAAACCTTCAATGCAAAGAAAATAATTGAGTCCTCATTTAAAGTCCATTGCTATTCTTCCTCTTGGAATCTTTCCTGTAAAGATGAGATAATGTACTAATATATGTAGTAAGACAAAGTTTTAGATAAAACTAACTTAATGCTTGCAGACAATTTAATAGCTTTATGTGGCTTTGTTGCTACAGTGTCTCCTCATTTATAAATGTCTGTGTTCCTAAGACATTCTGAGATGAAAAATATTCTCCATCATAACTGATGATACTGTGTTGTCCCCATGTATCCATTTTATTAAATTTCTTTTAATGCTGAATCCCATGTCTGATAGAAAGTGACAAATATAAAAATGGAACAATCTATGAAGGTTCCTAACCATTAAAAGGAAAAATGTTTAGGCAAAATATCAGATTGTGTAGTAATTAAACACTGACAATATATGATGACAAAGACAAAACTAATGGTTGACTAAATAATCTGGAGTCTTTAGTATACATATATTGTGTGTATACATTTTAAGGGAGTATGGATATGTGAGTAAAGGTATGAAACATGACAATATGCAGCAGATTAAAGAAAAAAATTAAACACTTACAATACATGATTGAAGAAATATGTATCTAGATATTAACTACATAAATCCATCTGTGAAAAAATATGAAACAGAAAATTAATCTGCCATTACCTTATAAACAATAATGAAATACTTTAAGAGTGATGGAGAAGTATGTACAAGCTGCTGAGTTTTGTACACACTTATGGTGGGAACGTGGTTTTATTAATAGAGGCAATATACATCTTTTTAAATTTATTTTTCTTATTTTACATATTGTTCCCAGTTCCCTTTCCCTCACTCCCTCCCTCTCTCTCACCCTCCTATGTTACCCGACCATCCTCCCCTTCCATCCTTCCCCACTACTCCACATGTAGGGTGATTCCTTCCAGAAGGGGTCATCTAAATCTAGAAGCAATATACTTCTTAAGATTACAGATAAAGTAGAATACCATGACTAATGGTTCTAGTGCCACATTTTTAAAAGTGTGGGATAATCAACAAGTACAACAAAGTTGGGTTAAGGGTATTTAAGAGAGAATTAAATAATTATATGGGAGACCAAAAAAAGATTTTTAAAATATTTTCAGAAAGATTTAGTGGTTACATAATGAAATGGGCACATCTCAAATACCAAAATAGCAAATGTAGCTTTGGTTTTATTTTTAATTACAGAAGACGGAATGGAAAAGTCTGTATTCATGAGCTTGTATTAAGTATAGGAACGAAAGAGGAGGTTATATTTTTTATTGTTTTCTTTAATCAGATTACAAAACAACATATTGTATTTTATTTGAGATCTGCGAATTTCATGGCAGTATTTAGAATTTACTTCACGTACTACTTATTTTGATCATGGATACATAGACCCTGAACAAATTGAGCTAGCCACTAGGGATTCTCTAGAGAATTTTTAGCCATAGTATATAGTTTCCTTCTAACCATGGGTGAGGTTATTGAAGAAATAAAGATGTCACATGTAAAGCCCCTGGCCAGAATGTCTAGCACATAATTTGTATTCATTAGATAATAATTAATTTCTGTCTTACAAGAGATATTTAATTCCTGCACATATTTTCTGGAATATAGCTGCTTCCAGGTAGGAGGATAATTTTTCCCTCTATTATAGGAATACCAAAAAAAGAGTATTTCACAAGTAGGCTAATGAGCAATGGCCTAATTATATTCCACATTATAAACCATTTGATCTATAAATCACAATGATTTTCATGAATACTCTATCACCATTGGTTCTTGATAATATTTCCATAGTCTCATTCAAAATGTTACTTTATACACATGAATTCTTCATTTGTCTCCTACAACTTGGTTTCTTTATTTTTCTAGTTAATCCTTCCTTATTCTTGGAGTTTTATTACTGTTGTCTTCTGTTTGAAAAGACTGGTATCAATAACATAATTAAGTTTTGCACACACGGTACATATGAACTTTGCCAGCAGAAATGGAAAGTACTATGCTGTGACATGTTCAAAGACCAGGTATATTCTGACTTAAAAATTCAAAATCCTTAAGCTTAGCATGTTGTTAGATTATGCATTATATCAAAATTAAAATTCTAAATTTTAAATTAGAGCCTCATTTTCAGAGAAACTGTTTTATATAAAAGCATTTTTATCATACAAAAAAATTTACTTGGCTAAAAATAAACTCATGAGCTATTTATATTAGTTTTCTGAAGACTTCCAAATAGATATTGATCATAAAAACATACAGTGAATTAACTTTAATTTTGATTCCAAAAAATTAAATTCAGAAAAAATATAGCAATTCAGACATATCATTTAAAATATAATATCAATGCTCACAGTAATCTACTATAAGAAGAAAGAATTTAATTTTAAGGGAATTAGGCAGAGATATAGGATGAAATCCCCACATTGAAATAATGTGTCCATACATTTGTTTATATTATGCTGTCCAATAAGTAATAGTAGATTCAATTCCCACCAAAAATATTGATATTAGGATAAGAACATTTGAAAATATACTGATTATATATGGAGCTATAATATCATGTGAGCACAATGTAGGGGGACTTACAAGGAGAAGAATATAAGAAATGTTATTATAACAAGAATGGCCTCAGTGATAAAGAAATGTCACCAGGACTCTGTGCATTCTGGACCGCAAACCTCCTGACATGAACTCCATCACACTTCTGAATTAATCCAGAATATACAATTAAAAAATATATTATTGTTCAGTTGTTCTTAAGTTAAAAATAAGATGTATAGAAAAATAAGATGTAGAGAAATGCAATAATTAAAAACATTTTAAGGTAGTTGCCATATAGATAGTACTCAAACTGAAATATATAAGCAATTCTAAATAGTGAACAGTTAAAAGTAACATTCATAATATACACTTTGGATCGTTGTAATTTTGTTAAATAACATATGCTGTTAATAATATTAAATAGTTTTAGCAGTCCTTATTTGCATTTCCTTTTGCTTTCATTAAATATGTTGTATAAGTCTATTATTATTGAAGTGATCATTTAAATGGGAGGTGACGATCCACCCCTTCAGTGAACCACAAGATTCCCCAGTAATTGAAGGGCCAATCAATATTCATAGAAATGTTTCCTTTAGGAGAAAGGAACACAAATTGCAGTCACGTGTTTACTTTTTAGCAACACATACATTCTTGGATATTTCTGAAAGGGTGTCTAGATGAGCAGTGGTATAACCTACACTGAGAACAAGCTCTCCAGAGATCAGTCCCTGCACAAGATTCACAGCCATTCAATAGCTTCTCCCAGAGCATAAACAAAATGTATGTGACTCTATTATAAAGCAGGAAGCATTTTTTTTTATGTAATAGTCGAAAAATTCAACCCCATATCTATGCTTAAAAATGGGTGGTGTTGCATTGGGTAACTTTCTCCTCTGATATGGAGAGTGATCATCCTGATTTTTACCTGGGGTTTGATGGTTTTAGCACTAAATGGTACATGTTAAGGGCAAATCATTTAATCTTCTACAAATCATACTGGACAGTTTCTTATTTTAAATTTAATACTGAAGAAGGAGAATTCCCTCTTAAAAGTATAGGAGATTCATTCAAGCGTGCAGGGATTGCAGAGGCTCATCCCCCCGCTAGCACTGTAGATATTTTATTATCATTATTTGGTTCTAAATACACAGCCAAGTTGAAATCATAGATGATGCTTAATTGTTCAACTTTCATATTACACAAAATTCTATATTTGTATTATTTGACCCATATTTCTTGCCAGAGAAATATAAGAAAAAAACACAATGTTTATACAGAATGTTGGTACAGATATTTTAGGTCTCTTTAGTTCTTAGATAATATGACTTTTCCAATTAAACGTATGTATCTTATATACATTTTCCCAGCAGAGCCTGTGGACGTTGGCTTAGATCAGAGATGAAGAATGTGATGTGAGGGAATAATATGGGCAACTAAGATTGCCTTATTAAACCAACTCCCATGTTGTAACTGCAATTATATCCTGAGGAATGCAGGGAATTGGTGTAGAACCTGATCATCCTTCTCTAGCCAATGGGTAACACACTGGAGAATTAAAATACCAACTGCTCTAGTCATTAGAAAAAGGTACTCCCAGTGGACATTTACACTGTCTCATTTTTACATATAGAGCCGGATTTAGCCACCAGAGAGAGCCCTCAGACAGGAAGAAGTGTGTCAGGATGTTTTAAATGATTCAATCCACATAGATGTGGCTAGGCAAAAGCATCAGGTAGCTTGGGTTAGTCTACTATTTTTTTTAATTCTATCTCTACTGGATAACTTCATTTTATTATACTATCCAATTACTCAGGCATACTATGTATTTTGATCCTTCTCCTACTGACAACACATCAACACATTTATCAGTAAATCTCCCCATTTTCAGTCTAACAGGGGAGGGGAGTCCTAATTCTAAAAGGCCTGCATGGTATATTTATTTCTATCATTCTCTAAGCTTACTGGAATTTTACTTCATCATGGTGTTTTAATGTGTGATGCATAATTTTCTCTGTCTTACCAAAATTAGTATCATTTATACATGATTTTAATCATACTGAAAAGTCTACTAATTTTGATTTCCCTAAGTGGTTTAAAAGGAATTTTATCATATATTGAATGCCCCATTATCATGAGTTTAAAAGGATCTACTTCAGCAACACAGAAGTATAATTTTAAAGCTTTCCAGTTATAAACAATGTCAAGTAATTAAGTATATTAGAAATATTTTCCTTAAGTGATTATTGCTAATTTGCACATACAATCTTTTAGGTAATGTAATCGAAGTGTACTTTTTAAGTTAGTTATCTATGCTACAGGTTACTGTAGTTTAAGTTAGTTTTCAAGTATTCTAAAGTAGTTGGGAAATTTTAGAGTTTTCCTTTGAAATTATACAGGCTAAATATTAGTTTCAAAGCCTGAAGGAGACATAGGAATGTGTGTTGGATACTGAGAGATTAGTTTTTCCACACCTTTTCAACGAATTTTTACAGAACTTGCATCAGGGGAGCAATGCTTACTCTGGCCTAAATCTGTGGTTATTTACTACATATAAATCATGAATCCCTCAAAGGTAAGTAGTATCTTCTGATTCCTCTTCATCAATCAATACCTTCCTGCAAAAATGCTATCAATTGTAATAGAAGTAACCATTAATCTCTATCTGTATCAGAATAATTATCTTTGAATTAAAAACTCTTGGGGCTTTTGAGTTTACACCCAGTGATAGTTTGTTAAAGGCACAGACTGTAAGAGCAACCAAAAAAAAAGTATTATATTTGAAATAAAGGATGTTGTACTGTGTAGTATGAGAGAATTTGATTCATTACAACATTTTCATTTTACAAATAAGGGAAATGGTTCCTACATAACTGAAATCTACTAATATTCAATAACTGTGAAGAAGTCACTTTAAATATATCAAATCTTCTAACATATGTGTAATGCAAGAGGGCAATAGAGAACCCCCTCTACCTCATTTCTCAAACTCAGTGACCAAATAAATCAGCACAGTGGATGACAAATGAGATTCAGAATAGTACATGCTAGACGTCTCCTAGTAGTCAATTGACCCATTCTTCTACTGGACAAGTAAGAATTAAAGGAAGACAACAATTATAGTCTGCTTCCTTTTGGAAAGCAACAAAATAAAAAAAATGGTATCACCAGTCATTGCTTAAGGAAGATTTATTTAGTGTTTGCATATACCACAACTCTGCTACACATGAAGTGTGTTGCAAGCAAAACTCTTTTCAGAGTATAACTTATAGTTGTCAAGATACAGTCACTTGATTATTGAAATCAATCAGTTCATTGGGTGTGGATTATCGACTGAGAGAGGAAGACAGATCAAATGAAGGAATGAAAGAGAGAAAGGAAAGGTGGGAAGAAAGGAGAAATGGATCACTGTAGGCAGGAGAGAGACTCAAGGGGAAGTGCTGGGGAAGTGGGAAGGAGAACAGAGAACAGTGGGGAGTAGTAGAGAGACAAAGAATCGAATATACTCAAGAATAATTTAATAACAAACACTTCAAATGAAGATCTGGGAGAAGATAAGACTCACATATACAAATGAGAATGATTTCTGAGGAACTGGTCCTAAGGTGCAATCATAGCTGGAGAAACCCATCATAACAGTCTAAAAGAAGCAAGAGAGAGAGGGCTAGGGATGAGGACAGTGTTCTCATAAAGATTTTGTTCTTAAATATCACGGTGACCATCGATATTTTTTGACTTTTCTCATAAGTGAAGGGAGGAGTTTTCAGAGACATGTGATTGGGGATTTTTAAAAGACATGAATTAAATGTGGCATTGAGCAGAGACTATAAAAGAGACAAGAATAAACTGGGATAGCTGTTGATAGGATATCATAATATAGGAGGAACAATTATGGCTTGGAGCCAGGTGGTAGCGATGAGGCTGAACAGAGTGTTCACACTCTAGTTTTATGTTCACTCTGCGCCTGTTGATTTTTGCTGAAAATTTTGATGTGAGGTGTGAAAGACATGGAGGCATACAGAGTGGAACATAAGCCTTAGAAATGTTGAAATGCTGAGGAAAGAGCTATGGTGAATTCACTGAGGTCAACATGTACTGACTAGAATCTCAATGATGTCATATTCCCAAGGAGGATGTTAAGACAGTAGAATATTTTGAAACATATGTTGTGCAGAATTTGAAGTGATAATGGAAGTAAAATCTATCCACAAGTTTTCAGCTCTCTCAGCCTTCTCAAGACATCAAGTATTACAACGAACTGATAAGCCCCTTGGCAGAAATCACATAATTGCTTTCTACCCCACATGTGCTAAACAGACCTACATATCATTCCCCCATCCCTGATTTCCATTTATTCATTAAAATCCTGCAAGCCTACTGCTCTTAACTGACACAAACTGAATTCAGTCCTTATATTCTAACTCTGGACTACCCCTCAAAGTTTAAGCCAGTTTCTCAAATGGATTCATTGTATTATTAATATTTCTTTTTAATTTTATCAATTCTACACTCCAGAAGTTCTATAAAGAACACAGAAAATTTAAAAAATGTTTTAAAACACATTAAAACTCGGCAGGCAGTGGTGGTGCATGCCTTTAATCTCAGCACTTGGAAGCAGAGGCAGGTGAATCTATGTGAGTTCAAGGCCAGTCTTGTATACAAAGCTACAAAAAGGAACCATGTCTTGATAACCCCCCCCAAAACACATTAAAACTAAACAAACTGTTTTATGTTTGTTTATGTAGTGTGAATTTATGATTAGAAGTTGTTATGTGACATTTTTAGCCCTTACTTTTTAGAGACGAGTAGCTATAATTACTATGTGGAAATCTTATCATGGAAAATGGCTGCAAGCATCCTTTTACGCAACCCACCATCTTTATTTATGATACAGGAAACGGGTATGTTCATTAAAGGAACAACGCAATAATCATATTTAAAAGTTTAGACACTTTCATCATTGAGTTCAGGTAAAGCTTTTTCCATTTTTAATATGAAAACAAAGGCAAGAATAGGAAGGAAAAACTAACAAGTATACTTTGATTAGAAATGAGATAGAAAAAGTTTGATTTTTCCCATTTGTCCAAAAATAAGTGTTCAAATCTATGAATACCATTTGTTCCACTTTAGCTCAATAATTAAAGCAAATATAGCAAAACTTTTATACTTCTAAATGTTTTGTTAATTACATGCTCATGCCTAGATTTTATAAAATTACGCATTTATGATGAATCATCATTGAAGGATATTTTTGAAACCTCAGTTACATGATATGGCTATGTGATTTTACATTTCTTTAATATTTATTTTTATTACTTAAATTATGTGTATGTGTTTTTGTCTTTGTTACTCTACCCCTCTCACTCCTCTCTCTCTCTCTTGTCCCCACACTCTACTCTGCTGTGTGTGTGGTGTTTGTGTGTGTGTGTGTGTGTGTGTGTGTGTGTGTGTGTGTGTGTATGTTTGCACATGAATACAAATGCATGATGAGGGCAGTGGCATGGGATTTCCTGGAGCTAGCATTATAGGTGATCGTGAGCAACCTCTTCTTCTAGGCACTAAGGCAGAACTCGGGTTCTCCCCAGCTCCAACCATATGTGTTCTTTTAATAACAAGGTGTGTGCACAGCTCTTAAATTGAAACTGTCAAATTCTTGGTTGTTTTATTCCTGTCTAAGGCATATAAAGAGACAGTGACAATAAATGGCCTTGTCTGTCTTTAAGTGAATATTATTATTGATGCTAATTATTAGTGCTGTAACAAAGCAGCAGACATTTGAGGATGTAACATGAGTTATTTAAGATGGCTTGAAGAGCAATAAACAGTAGTCATCTGAAAATTGTGTAGGAAACATGCTGAAGTCACAACAAGCAAAGCCTGTATGTGTTAGACTCCAAACAGAGGTCCTCTAAATCAGACGTTTATGGAGTTGAAAGAATTTCCACATGTGTGCGATTCCAGAAAGAGAGCTGCCAAAAATTAGTTCACACTGGCTGGAGAAAGAAGCAGATGCTTATTGTTCAAGTCAGTTTCTGCTTACACCAGGGGATTAGGACACTGAAGCCAGTGAAAGCCATTTTAACACTCGAGCACATTTACTAATTTCTAAAATGTACATTGCTTTTATTGTATTAATTTTTCTTGGCTTTTCTATTGTGATTTATAATATAATGTAGACTACATATGTTTTGGGGGATCTTTTTTATTTCCATAATTTTCTTCTCATAATAAACCAGCAGGGGTTCAATTCTATCTTGTCACCTAGCCACAAAACTTTTATCCTTCAGTATCTAAGACTTTGTGCTACATAACAGGCCTTCTGTTTCACATTCAATTTTTCTATTATCTTGTCTCTAATTTTTTAATAATTTGAATATATCACATTATAAATATTCAATTTATCATGTTTAGATATTGCATATAAAGATTCCTTTTCAAATTTTGAAACCCTCCCTTTCTTGGCTTATTATTTAGCAGGTTTCTCAGGCAATTTTATATGTATTCAATATCTGTGTGACATTTCTCAACAGAGCTGTTTTGTGTTTAATTGGAGATGAATAGCATTGCTCTTGTTTCTATTTTCAATGTTTTAGAAAGTGTGTATTTTATTTTCATTCTTATGATTGATTCAAATTGTACTTTGCAAAATATTTTCAGGTCACTTTTTTCACCCCGAATGGTCTATGTTAAATTAATAGACCACTTTCTGCATTGACATCATGGTTTTAGGGTTCCTTTAGATAAATCGGTGATCGCTCAAGTCTGTCCTCTATTGCTCGGGCTCACTTTCAAACTTCCTACCAAAGCCTAAGGGTTTGAAATTCTCTCATAGAAACTTAGATATCTCCTACCAGTTAAGCCTACACTAAGTCTACTAGTGCCGATGTCCAACAGGATTCATTAGTGTTCTACATTTTATCTTTCAATTAAGCTGGCATTTGAGACATTGGAGAATTTGACATCCTTGTTTTGGAATTTGAGGATGCATTCTACAGTAGCTTTTCCAATATACTTTGAAGACAGAGTTATACGATTTGGATTTGTGTATGTTTTAGGAGAGGAATATTTTTGTTATCACCATATTCTTCACTACTAGAATGGTTAAGTTTGAACATAAAAACGTCTCTTCACTGTGCTTCTCCTTTTCTCTCAATCAAGCATGAACATACATGAAACACCCACACCATACTACCAGCAAGCTATGAGATACAATTTTAACAATTTGGATATTTGAAAAGATGAAATGTTAATCGTGCTTGCTGACTATTTTGGAGACAGTTTTAACTGGAGTGTTAGTAACTGAAAACAGGGCATTTCTTTAAAATTTTCATTTGGATAAACTCTATTGATCTTGATCAGCATTGGGGTATATATTTAGGGTATCAAATTGGTCTATGCCTTATTAATTAGGGAGATTTGTTCATCAGATGTTTTAACTAAAGAAAAATTACATATTTCATTTTATCAACAATAACAACATGAGGGAATTAAATGACTGATCATCTACATTTACCTATGTGTCTACCAATTGTCTATAATCTACTTTATGCAGTGAAATACCCAGAAGATCTCATTGTAATTTATTTGTAGTAAAAACAAAACTCAATGATAATTTTACAAATTAATGTGATATAATACAAAATGTTCTTGAAGTGGAAAATCATATTAAAATCACATGGACAATAATGTTAAAATAATTTAGACCATGTATTGCCATGAAGTTTGAACAAGAAAACAGTGTTCTATCACTTACTTAGATTTTTTTAATTGAATTTACATTTACAAAGTAATGCAAAGGAGAAGAAATGAACATTTTAATGATGGTGGTAGAGCAAAGGGATTTAAAATTCACCCTTACTTCAAAATCATCCCAGAATATAAATTCCAGATGTTTTCTAAATGGAATATGGAATATTGAATTACAAGATAATGCACCCTTAGAAATATATGAAGGGACTTTCTTCTTGAATTTGGAATATGTAGAATTTCTTAAAGAATACCCAAGATATACCATATTTAATCAGAAAGTATGAGATACTGGTATATATTAAAGTTTTCTCTTTTTCAAAAATATAACTCATTAAGAGACTAAGAGAATGACCTAATATAGTTGCAAACATTTTCGGAACACATAGAGATTAAACAATGCATTCATTAAATATGTAATTGATTTTTATAAACCCCGGGAAGAAGCAGAAAAGCAGAGAAAAAGCAGAAAAGGAAAGAATGAAAATATGGATGTTTCATAAATAGGAAAATCAAAAGGTCTAGATACAATATGTGATTTGCTCAAATTGCTTTGTCAATGGAGTAACAGAAATCAAAGCAATGTTCTCATGCTACTATTGACCTACAAAATGTGTGTAAATAAAGCAGTAAAGTAGCTATAACTGAGAGAAAATTCCCTTGTGATGGAAAATCCAAGCGGCACAGAATTTTATTGGCAGGAGTTCTCCCTTGTCTGTGCTCAAAGCCACTTTGTCATGTATATTCAAGAAACAACCCCTTCGGGATTTCTGTGGGCATTTATTGTCAAAAGGCAAAATAGTAGAAGAAGACTAGTGAAGCAAATCATGGCCCCTGCTGCTGCAGTTAGTTGTCAGAAGGCAATTGATACTCATCGTTAACCTTTTCCACTGCAAATTCTGTGTTTATTTCCCCCTAAGCCACAATCTTGCTCATCACCAGTGACTTTCCTGGTAATAGAACCCCCAAGGGAACTGCCAATCTTACTCAGCATCTGCTGGCAGCCTGTGGAGTACCAGGAAATCTCAGTCATGCTGATGGGAATGTAAAATGGTACAGCCACTTTTGAGGAAGCTATGATGACTTTCATACAACTAAACACACACTGACAAATATACCCAGCGGTCATGTTACTTAATATTTAGTCAAATGAGTTATAAATGTATGGCCAAACAAAGTGCTGTAGATGGATATAGAGAAATTTTATTTAGTATTTGAGGGCAATCAAGATATCTTTTGGTACGTAAATAGGGAGGTTATATAATAGTACAAACAGATAACCAAGCATGGTCAGTGCTATAATGAAATGAACTACCAGTGTTACCAAGAATCTGACTGGAGTCCTGATGCTCTATTTTTGGCATAAATACATAAAGAATAGTTTTTCTAGCAGTGGTAGTCAGGATCCTTCATGCCAAAGATTTAGCAGCCAAGCCGACTACTCAAACAGAGGCTTATAGCTCCAAGGCTTGAGAAGTAGAGACTTAGGTTCCAAATCTTATGCGCTGGATACTAACATTAGAGTTTATGGTTCTGGGTTTTCAGTGCCAGTGTCTCAGCTCTTGGCTCTAAGTAGGAGCCATCATCTACAGCAGTCAGCAGGTTTTGGTGCCAGCTCGCATTACAGCTTCTAAGCTTTGGATGCCAGAACCCTCTGCCTTTATTTAAACCCTGCCAGGGCTTAGGCAAGAGCCTGCAATCTTTAGCCCTCCGCCTTCTGCATTCAGTGGTCTTAGCTCTTTGACTTCTCTCACCTTTTGTGTATTTCCTCTGTCTTAGTCATCTCTCTGTTGGATTTGCTCCTGGCTGCTTCTGCCGCTAGCCACTCAGCAACTCCTCTCCTTCCCTCCTGCAACCAATGCTAACCTCTGATAATACATCTTTTCTTCTTGTTACCAAGCAGTCTGCTCCATTTATGATAAAAATCACAGGAAGGCAAAGAAAGTACCACTTCACAGAAGTCTTTTATTCAGCCAGATGTTAAAACACCAGGGGACAGCCCAGAAGGATGTTTCCTGGCTGACTTCCAAATGGAGTTTAGCAGCTTCATTATATAACTTTCAAGGGAGGGGTGTTATGGGTGTAAAGGGCCAAAGAAGTGTTGTATGTATACCAACCCATTTATATCGCTTTAGTCTACCAATCAGACACATCACTGTGTTACTAGGAGGCTTCTACCCTTCCCATCTTGAGTGAAATGACTGATCTAGCTTTAAGGTCATGTGATGTTCACTGTGGATTGTCTTGCTTCAAAAGTTAGTGCAAGTTACCTGTTAGGGCAGGACCTTAAATTAAAAAAAAAAAAAAAAATCCCAGGATTCCAGTCATGGCTGTAGCTGGGATCGTATTTAAGCTGAAGTGTTGTCTGAGGGTTTATAAAATATCCAAAACATCTGGGATGTCATAAAAGCCATTGCCAATGAAGGAGCAATATTGGCTGACAATTCCGGTCTCTAAGGCTATTCCAAACAAAGGAATGGTCTGTGCAGCCATGAAAATCATAAGCATCTTTTCATTAAAATGTCAGATTATTCAAACACAAAAATATCACATTATCATTACAGGATATTTATTTATTTACTGTAAATAGATTTCCAATACCGTATGTTCTGATCATGATCTCTTTTAAATCCTTTCAGATTTTTCTGTTTCTCATCTTCCCCAAATTACAACTTTTCTTTCTTTAATAGCACAAGAAATATACTTATAAAGAGACATATTGAAACCCCATAAAAACACATAACCAGAAATCATAATACATGATCTGTGAGAGGTAAAAAAGGACAAAACATTATGAGACAAAGAGCCTCAAATAAAAAAAAAAAAAAAAAAAGTCACTGAGTTTGTTTTGTTTTGGCCTGGTCTTACAAGTGTTATTGGATGCTCTGTTAGACTCCATAGTGGAAATTAAGTTTCCTTTGTGAGAGGTTATCAATAGGTCATAGCTCTGGGTTAGGGATGTGTATGTCTGTTCATTGCCTTTCACAGCTCTGGGACCCCATCTGGCTTAGACCTGAACAAAGTTGTGCATGCTGTCACACTCTTTGTGAGCTCTGTGTATTGACTCTGCTGCATCTAGAAGGCCTTATCCTTCAGCTGTCCTCCATCTCCTCTGGATCTTACACTCTCTCTGTTCTCTTCCACAGTGTTCCCTGGTACCCAAAAAGGGAATTTAATGGAGACATCCAGTTTAGGACTGCATGTTCCCAGGTCACTAACTCTCTGTACACTGTATAGCTGTGTGTCTCTGTATTTATTCCCACACACACTGTAAGATTCTATAATAAAGTCTTAAGGGAGCTCTACTAACATTCTCAATAGCACTTAGCAGTAATTTGCAATGTTTACCACAGCAAAGTGTGTTTTCTGAGTACCCTAGACAGAGTTGAGTCATTCTAATCCATCTAAAAAAAAATAACAAAGAAAATAAAAATAGTCAGTGTAATGCTATCATGGTAGATGTGTAGCATATTAGGCTTGTCCAACCTCTTTAGAGTTGGGCTTTCAAGACTCTGATGAGCCAATGGAGGTTTATACAGAACAGCAAACAGCACTTTGTTGGTATGAAATGGATGGAGATGACAGAGAAATCATGAGTTTGGAGAAAGGAAGCATGTCAACATTCTCTGTCACTCTGTACCTGAGCAAAGCTAAGACTGCTCTAAAATATAATGTCTTTAATTAAAAAAAAAAATGACTGACCTGCCATGAGCTGGAAGTAGGCCACTGAAGAGAATATCCCTACAGAACAGAAATCCTTTCCAGACAAGCAATTAAATGACAAGTCTCCATAGAAATGACATTTGTCTCGAAATACTGGGAAGATGTGTATCAATGTCAATGAATGAGCAGTTCCAGTACAGTATCACATGATTGTCATAACCTCACAGTGAGAGAAAAATGTCATTTCTGGACTCCCCAGGAGAAACTATAGAGAGCAGTTCTAAATACAATCACTCCAAAATGAGAAACATGAAATAAACCATGCTTAAAGTCGACATAGTTTATTATTTTGACATTGCTAATATCGTATTTTAATGTCAGTACAGGATACAGTGTTTGACACTATTAATTATTTATATATTTTTCTTAGTGTATATAGCATTTTAAATAAATTTATAAAACCATTAAATTATTGATGTGAAAGAGATGATATAATTGCCAGCTATTTTTATATAAAAGTCATATTAAATGAAGGACATATTGCTCTAACTTCCATTTGTTGGTTTATTATAAGAATCATATAATATGAATTAGTCAAGTATTGAAACATCCATAAATAATAACATACATAAATTAAAGTTATATTTTCCATCAAGCAGGGCTTTATAAACAAAGAAACTTCTTACAGGTAAGAAACTCAGGGGTAAAAAAAAATTATTCAATGTGAGCAAAAATATTTTAAAGAAAAATTATGGTGATTTCAAAAACTATAGCTATCAATATCATTTACCTGACATTTAGCCACATGCTAATATTTTGATTGAAACATTTGAGAAATAAAAAATTAAATTTGAATGGGCATATTCCTTCCTACAATGTAAGGATTATTTTACTCTCAGAAGAATATACTATCGGTCCAACAACTGGACTCTACATTACAATGAGAATTATTTAAAAATAACATGTCATGTGTCTTTTTTAAAATTCCTAACAGTGAGCCTTCACATACCAAATTCATCATAAGGAAATTTGGGGTGACTAGGCATGAGATATTCTTGTATCACGTGGAGGAAACCCCAACAAAAGTGACAGTGAAGTAAAAGTGTGTACAGCCAAGGCAAAGCAGTATGCTCTTAATGAATCACTACTCCTTTAGTCAAAACGAAGCAAAAGACCGATTGCCAACTGAGTACAAACATTCTGAGTAGTGCCAAAGCTTCAGGAAACACAAAGTAACGGGGAGAGAAAAGTAGGTGGTTTAACCGTTATAATATTCCATTATTTTAATAATGTTGGAGATGAGTCAAGAAAGTATATTTTTATTATTATATAGTAAGGTGGAAAAGTCATGTTCATTGCAATTTTCCTCTTGATTTGACTCATCCTGAGATAGATAGTATGAAAAATCAAAGGAATATTTCACATTTTTAAGTTAAACCATAGCCGTATGCACTGCAATTACACAAATATAAATATTAAATCGTGAAATCTTATTTCAAAGAAAATCCATTTTGATGAAATGGACTTAAAGATCCCCCAACTCCCCTCCCATGAGTAAAATTTTATCATATTTCTCAGAGGCAGTATTCTTGAAAGGGTGAATTTCCTTGCCCTTTCAGTGTTCCCATTTGTCGGTTATTATGTCCAACTGCACTTGCCACATTATGCATTGACTCAGCTCTCACAAATTCACTGTCAAGGAGAAACACTATTAGATACATTTTACATCCTTCATTATTGATGTTAATTACCCAGCATTCAATACTATCGACACCCTTCTATTTGTTCTTCAATCCTAATCTTCTCCCTAAATACTGTGTATATATGTTCTCTGTTTCATTTAATGACAATTCCACAATTTCTTATTTCTCAGACTAAGAGTTAACTCAAATTGTTTACTTTCTCATATGGGATGTAAGCCAACAGGAAAACCCATACTTCCAGCTTGAGCTTTCAGAACGTTCACAGTAAGGACACAGGCCCATGTTATATTTCCTGCCTAATGTATTACAAAGCCCTCTAAACCATTGCTTCTTTCCATTGACTATTATATTCCACATTCCAAGAGATTTTTTTTTTTTTAGAAACATACGGCAGATCATTCTACTTCTTAAAAAAGCCTGGGATGATTTCCAAAATCACTGAAGTACAGGCAAAGCTTGTGCAATGATCTAGGAGACCTTCCTTCCAGCGTCTGCCACCTACAGCTCTCAAGGCTAAAACACCCTGTCCCAATTTACAGAGGATAAAGAAGTCCTCTTACTATAACTCACATGTTTTTTTAAAGAAACATATTAGAAAACATACCTTGATTGCTTATAAGCTAGTTAGCCCCCACAAAACAGAAATACAACTAGCTTCAGAGATGGCCAGAATAGGTCTTTTCTGGGCCCTGTGTTCTTCTTTCTTTCTTTCTTTCTTTCTTTCTTTCTTTCTTTCTTTCTTTCTTTCTTTCTTCCTTCCTTCCTTCCTTTCTTCTTTTCTTTCTTTCTTCCTTTCTTTCTTTCTTTCATTCATTCTTCCTTCCTTTCTCTCTTTCTTTTAATTATTTATTATTATTATTATGATTATTTATTTTGCTTCTATATTTTTCTCAGACTGATTTACTTCGCCTCATAGGAAATGTTCCTTCCTAGCTGGTTTTACATAATTTTCCAGTGATAGACCTTCAATGCAAGAAAGACATTTGCTGTGATTGCAGTCTAATAAAAGACTAAATGGAGTTAACAGACATTTTTATTAAAATCCCAGCTCCAGATCTTATTAATCATGTGATTTTAGAAAGTCACTTAATTGTGCTGGACTTTCTTAGTTATGCTTGTAAAAGGTGATAGTAATAGTGGCTACTCAAATTCTAAGAGGCAAATATGTTAAGCGGTACCAAGGCTGAGGAATTCTGTCACTCTCTTCTGCTTAAGAAAGCATGAGTTTACTTTTTGCACTTACAAAACTATATTTGCAATAGATACAGGGGGCTCCTTAAATTCAGTAGGTTTTCACATTCCAGTTTGGAAGAAATAGATAAAAAAAAAAAACAGACTGACAAGTAATATGAGAAAATACTTAATGTGCATGCAAAATTTTTCTTCAGGTAGCATATGACAATATAATATGACTAAGCTGCTGGACTTTTCACATTTTCACAAGAGTATATAACAAACATTTAATTGTCAAAGGTACAGTGAGAACAAAGATGGAGAATTTTGTTTTGTTTTGAGAAAAGGGTTCTCTCTATTGTTTTGGAGTCTGTCCTGGAACTCTATAGGACAGGCTCTCCTTGAACTCACAGAGATCTGCCTGCTTCTGCCTCAGGAGTGCTAGGATTAAAGGCATGTACCACGAATGCCTGGTTTTAGATTTAGGATATTTACAATATTTTTGTCTTTAAATTTCACTTGAAAACACTAATAGTTGAATTGATGACTGCATGCAGGAAAATATTACACAAGAACATGAGAAGACAGAACTACAGTGTCTTGGAAAGCATGAATTAATGGAAACGGATTACTTAAGAGATGTCTGTTTGAGTACTTAAATATGTTAGCAGAACAGAAAAGAAAAAAGGGATTAATGATTCTTCAGTAGAGAGAACTTATATATTGAAAATTGTAATGATTCAAGAGTTATCTGAATCAGTACTTTATCTTGTATGCAAATAAAGTACAATCCTACAAATAAAGTTTCCTTCTGGAATATAAATTGAACAAGCATACAGAGTCCATATTGAGTTTGTGGTTTACTTTTTCTTGAAATCACAGATAGCAGTTTCTGACTCAATAAACACATGAAAGTTTCATGAAGTCCATGATAAGATTTATTAATCTATGCACAAAAAGGTTCAAAGGGTTTGGAAGCCTCACGGTGAGACTCGTAGATAGCATATTATGGATCTGAGTTTCAATTAGGAGATCTCAGAGTTCATAGTTTCTCCTATCCCTACACAGACTTTGAAAAAGATTTACTCTAGAGAATAGGTAGGTGGATGATAGATTATAGATCTTTGGTTAGATAGATACATGGATGCATCAATAGATACAATGACAAATTCTATTTTATAGTTTAAATTTTTGGCAGAATTTAAGCATTCAGAATATTGTTCAAGTTAAATCCCAAGCATACAAAATATTTTCAATTACCACTTCTTACTAATCTCTGAAAGGGAGCTACTCTGTTTTGGAACTTAGTGAATCTGTGGATTCTTGCTTTTTCTTTTTTTTTTTTTTTTCTTTTAATTTAATTTATTATTTTACATGTCAATCCCAGTTCCCTCTCCCTCCCTCCCTCCCTTTTACCCTCTCTGCCCTCTCACATGCACCCTGACCTCCCTCCCCTCCCATACTCCCACCCCAATTCCACATGTAGGGCAATGCCATCCAGGTGGGGTCATGTAGATCTGACAGGTCATTTGAAGTAGGGACTAGGACTTCTCTCCTGTCTCTATGTTAAGGCAGTATCGCTCAATGGCAGATGTGTTCTCAAGGTCCTTTTGTGCACCAGGGATACATCCTGGTTCCACTGTCTGAGGTCCTTTAGACTGCTCAGTTCTTCTAGCTGAGACCCATATTCAGGGGGGCCTGAGTCAGTCCCATGCTGGATACCCAGCTATCAGTCTGGAGGCCGGTTAGCTCCTCCTTGTTCAGGTCAGCTGTCTCTATGTGTTTCTGCAACCTGGTCTTGGCCTCTCCTTCTGCATCTAGGTTCTAGTTCGACTCAATGTTTAGGTATGGGTGTTTGCTTCTGTTTCCAACAGGTATTAGATGAAGGCTCCATGGATAAGTTAGTTGTTGATCTCACTATCCGGGATGGACATTTTTGGTAGCCTTTCTACGGTTCCTCAAATTGTTAGTTGGCAGCAGTCTTGTAGTTCTCTAGACCTTTCTTTGGGTTCAGTTTTCTCTTCAAACCAATATTGACTCCCTCTCTTTTAGGGTCTCTCTCTCTCTCTCTCTCTCTCTCTCTCTCTCTCTCTCTCTCTCTGTGTGTGTGTGTGTGTGTGTGTGTCCTGTCTTTTATTCCTACCCTGACTCAATCTTCCTAGTCGCACTTGTTTTCCTCTCCTCCCCCTCTCTTTCTCCTACTTCTCTCTCCATTCACTGACCCCCCCACTTCCCCTGTGCTCTGGGGGACTTGTCCCTTCCCCCTTTTGTGAGGGACTTTATGTGAGTCTCTTATAATACACCTTGTATCCTAGTTCCTTTGGTGGTTTGAATTATAGGCTGGTGATCCATTGCTCTATGTCTAAAATGCATATATGACGAGTACATACCATGTTCCTCTTTTTGTGATGGGGTTACCTCATTCACAACTTTGAGATACCATCTTACTCCTGCCAGAATAGCTAAAATTAGAAACACCAATGACAACTCATTCTAGAGAGAATGTGTAGAAAGGGAAACACTCCTCCACTGCTGGTGGAGTGCAAATGCATACAGCCATTTTGGAGATCAGTATGGTGGTTCCTCAGGAAAAATGGAAATTAGTTTACCACATGACCCCACAATCATCCTCTTAGGCATATACCCAAATGATCCACATCCATGCAACAAAGACATCTGTTCAACTATGTTCATAGCAGCATTATTTGTAATAGCGAGAACCTTGAAGCAACCTAGATGCCCCTCAACTGAAGAATGGATAAAGAAGATGTGGCACATTTACACAATGGAATACTACTCAGCAGAAAAAAAATAATGGAATCTTGAAATTCGCAGGCAAGTGGATGGCACTTGAAGATTCTTGCTTTTTCTACTGAATGTTACACATGCAAAGGCTATGGATTTACCTCACCTACTTATATTCCATTCATGCGATCATTCAAGGAGTCAAATGAGGTCCCATCAGGAGGACACACTACACTATTTCTACTCTGTCAGTTCATTGCTTCTGCATTATTAATAACTTATAGAACTATGATAGTCATTCATATACCACATTTTAAACATTTTTTGACTTTTTTCTTGGTGCATATGCAGACATGCAATTACTATGCTTATAATAATTTTTAGTCTATTAAAAAATCATCAAGTATATTCTATAGTAGATAAACATTTGTTGACATTACCAGATTTGTAAAAGTGGGCCATTTTCTGCAATCCTCACCAATAGTCATATTTTTGAAAAGTATTGTGACTATAGTCATCTTGAGGGTGTCAAACAAGAAAGTGTGAATGTATCTTTTTCACATTTCTTTTATGACTGAACGCATCATGAATTTTTCCTGGTCACACAGTACATGACCAACTTTGAAGCAATATATAATTAAATATGTTGTATAGTTTGAGTTTATTTTCTATTATTAAATCTGTAAGTTTTTATATAATTGAAATACATACTTATTTTCATTAGCAATTTAAGAACATATTTTACTTCCTGTGATTTATCTTTAATGCTTGATAATGCATTCTTTATTTACAACTTTAAATGTATTATGAATGTAAAATATTAACATTGTAAATACTTAATGTGTTTTTATTTCATTTTACATTCCAACCACAGTTCCCTCTGACCACCCCAACCCCTGACCTCTTCCCACACATTCTCACTTCTTCCCACCCTCACTCACCTTCCCCTGGCCTTTCCCCAGTCCACTCCTCCTCACCAGTAAGGGCTCCCATGAATAGTCAATATAGCATGGCTCAGGGCTGGCCCCTCTCCCATGCATTGAGACTGAGCATGGCATCCAATGTTAGGAGATGGGCTCCAACTAGCTAGCTCATGTACCCAGATTATATCATGGTCCTACTGCCAGGGGCCCCTAAGAGTATCCAAAAATCATAAGTGTCTCCCACATACAGAGGGCCTAGTTTAGCCCCCTGGAGTCTCCATAATGCTTTTTTTTTTATACAAAAGTTCCTGTTTTAAATGTGTGTGTGTGTGTGTGTGTGTGTGTAATCAATCAAAATGTCTGAGGTCATTAAATTTTCCTCTTTCCCATTTGTAAATATTCCAAGAGATTTATTTTTAGTTTAAGTATGTATATGAGTGCTTGCATTAAATGAAGTTGGCCATGAATGCATTTGCTCCCTTGGAGCTTGAATAATAGGAGGATGTGGGGCAGCAGATGTGAATACTAGGCACATCCTGATCCTTAGCAAAAATAGTACACACTCTTAATCACTGAGTCATTTTTTTTCAGTGAGTTTTTTTTTTTAAGATCTAGTTGTATTATATATAAAGTTTGATCCAGCCATACCTTTTCTACTTTGTGCCATACAACAATCCAAGATAATTATTTTCTCATCTGACAATCCATCACTCGTTCCCTTTCTTTTCCATCTTTCTACAAAAGCTCTTACTACATTGACATGGATCGAATTCTATCTCCAAATATTTTGAAGAATATTTTATTATTAACCATGTGAATTTTCCAAATCATGACCATGACAAATCATTCCTTTCCTTACACCATTAACAATCATTCAGTTTTATAGTTTTCAATATAAGTCATGCATCACATGTGATAAATTTATTCCTTCCTTTGCTGCTATGTTGTTACTATGTTAAAAGAAATTGATGTTTCTCTTCAGAAACCACTCAGGTTTCAGAATGATGAGAACTCCAGTTCTTGACTCCAACTCACAAATGCTGTTATGACAGACACACACCGTCTCACTTGCTTAAAACTAATTTTTTTTTTTTAATTTACCCTTCAACTGTTTATTTCTTGACTATGCAATAGATTTGATTTTCTGTGGTGATGTATCTTGCAACTTTGAAGATGATATTCTAATGGCTTTCTGTTGTAGTCGTAAAGCATAATAGCACAATGGCCATTCGAATGTTTACCTTTTGTAGAATTTGAAAGCTTTTTAATTTTCTCTATTTTTTGTTTTCTCAGCTCAAATGGTTGATATAGTATTGAAGAGAAATACTGATCTTCTTTCCAGAATTTAGTTAAGGATTTCATAGTTTACCAGTTTTGTTATCACTTTCTCTATCAACTTCATTTTTGAAAGTGTAATATTAACCCTAGTGTCGGGCTTGGGCTAGACAAATAATTTAAAACAATACCACACTGCGAGTCCTCCATTAATCCTAATTCTGTCTTTCTACATAGAGATTAAATTTATCCACAACTTTAAACTCTTTTGTTCTTACTGTCTACTGCATATTGGCCAGACTACTCAGTAACAGTTAGTTGGCCTAGAAGTCTTGAGTAATTTCTGCTCCAAACTTGAAAACAGTAAAAGCAAAAACACATAAGTTGAAAGAAATTAAAATCAAATAAATGTCCACTATATGGTCTTCTTCTATTCCTGAATAGTCTTATTGCTATTCTCTTTATCTTGAAATGGTATATATGTCATAGATTTGAATAACATACTAAGTTATTCAATAAAATAGATTTTAATAAGATATGATGTGTTTATAACTTGTCAGATCTACATGACCCCAACTGGATGGCATTCCCCTACATATGGTATTGTGGTGGGGGATTGGGAGGGGAGGGTGTTTAGAGTGCATGTGAGAGGGCAGAGAGGGCAAAAGGGAGGGAAGGGGGGAGGGAGGGCTGAAGGGGAGGGAGGGAGGGAGAGGGAACTGGGATCGACATGTAAAATAATAAATTTAAAAAAAAAATGCTTTGACTCCAAAATTTAAGTTGAAGAACAAGTTACTGGGGAAAAGGATTTCTATTTTTGTTTCCAGAGAAAATGAAAAGATGTGGATTCCTTCCAGACTAATGTGGTTTGATCACGCCAGACCGCCTGAAACAGAGTACAAGCTGATCCTACATCCCAAACAGCTGGACAAAACAGCCCTACAGACTACAGCTAGGATATCTGAATCTTCTTCGAATCCTCCAAGACAGCGCCCCTTACCAGCAGGAAGTAGTTTGGAAAGAACGACGCCCAAATTCCCAAATATTGTGTATAAATGTTTGTTTTCATTTAATTGGACTTTGTTATATAAAATTAAATAAAAAAAAGGAAAAAAAAATAAATACCTTTTCCCAGACTTAAAATATAAATTATAAGCCTAAGTACAAAAATAGAATTACTGTTCACATTTTATTATATGTAGTTGTTCTGAGGCAAATGTTGTGTGTTCATGATCTCATAATTTCTATTGATGAGCTGATAACTTGAAAATGAGTTAAGACTGACATGAAATCAAAGGAAATCAAGTTATTGCTTGAAATGGAATTACTGTGTTCATAATCTACTGTAATTTATTTAGTCATTAGTTTAACACATTGTCTTAATTGTTGATGGAATGACATGAAGTGTCATACCCTAACTTTTCACAATGAGTATTAATAGGTAAATTTATCACTACCATTGAGCTTATGTGTTGTATATAGACATGAAGATTGCCACACAATAGAAATATAACTGAAGACATGAGGGATGTAAGCAACCATCCCGATTGTCAGATTATGGTAGCCTAATATTTTCACTGTGGTTGTAATGTGATTGTATACTTAGGACATTATGATGGAAAATGGAATAATTAATAATGATGTTGGGGGGATAATTTGTGAATAGGAAGGAAAGTGAAAAAAAAGAGGAAATGTCATATAAAAGTTTGAAATAGCCAGGCACTGGGGGCACACACCTTTAATCCCAGCACTCAGGAGAAAGAGAAGCAGGAGCATCTCTATGAAATTGAGGCCAAACTGGTCTACAGAGTGAGTGCCAGGACAGGCTCCAAAGCATTACAGAGATATCCTGCCTTGAAAAACAAAACAAAACAAAACAAAAAACAACAACAACAAAAAAAAAACAAAAAACAAAAACAAAGAAAAATGAAGAAAGAAAGGAAAAGAAAAAAAAAAAGGGTGAAATAAATAGTGAGACCTCTTCAAGCTCAGAAAAGAAGCTATAACTAGATTTAAAAAAAAGTTGAGTTTTATTGCAACAGAAATGTTGATTATATAAATGGTGTTAGATGACTAGATGGATTATATGAAAATAAATTATTTATTAAAGATTGACTAAGTAACTAAGCATCATTTTCAGGAATGAACCAGCCTTAAGTTTAGATACTGTTATTCTTATAATGCTGGAGGGAAGATTTAGAAAAATGTAAAGACCATAATATTCATAAAGTTCTAAGACATCAGAAGTTGAGAAACTTTCTGCTCACTAATAAAAATTGGAGTTTTAGTATTGTTATGCACTACTCTACACTGTACTACCGTCACACTATACTATTGTGCTATACTACACTATTCAATATGTTACACTATTGTAATGTCTTACATTGGGTATTTCCATGAAAATGAGAATAGACAGACTCAATGATCACTCTCCAAGTCCTACTAAGTTAAAGCTCCACCAGATATCCTGCCAAACTCAGTGTCAGAAGTTTCTGCTAAATATCCTATTAACTTACATGTAGAAAAGCCCATATATGCTTCTTGTTCCCCAGTATACACGTGAAATGTGAAGGGTAAAGAGGTAAATAAAATGAAAAGTGGAAAAACAGAAATAACTAAGAACCTAGGGATATAAAAGAGATTCTTATGGTAAGAATAGCACCATCAAACAGGCAAAATATCTATAAATATTAGCCACACTAGAAACAAACCTGTCTGTTAGTGTCCCCCTTACTCATACCTCGAAATCTACACCTTTATCAGGACATCTATCTCAAACCTAATTCAAAAATGAAACTAATTCCCAAAACCAGCCAAAGGCTGCAATTATTAAACAAATAATTTGTTCAAGCAGAGAGCAGTGTCAGCTGCATATACTTACTCATAAAAAAAATCTAATTACGATTGTATTTTACAAATCCAAAGTCCTAGGGCCAACTCTGTTCTAGAGGCTGTTCTCATTATGACAGGGGGAAAAAATCAGTGATCACAAGACAGTGGCAAAATTATAAAACATATTAAAATTGCAAAAGACTGCCTCCCCCTAATATACATAACCTCAAAATATCCATCACTTCTTGTAGCCAAAGAGATTATAAACCAGAGAGAAGGGAGTGAGCTTGCTGTGCATAGTTTGTTTATATGGTGAAATTGTATTCAGGGCCTGGAACAGCACTTGGCACCTGACAGAGATTCAGAAATATACTTCTCATACTCTGATCTTGTCCAACACTCCACACATGGATGCTCATCCAGTCATACAATGTGCCAGACTTCTCTCTTGGAGTGCTCAAACCCTGTGTGTATATACAGGAGAAGTCTAGAGAGTTGAAAAATAGGAGGTTTAAATGAAGAATAGTAAATCTACATGGTCATGATTCTAATGTTTCATCAGCTGGGATTTTCTTGCACAATCTTTGCAATAATTTATGTCACTGTACAGACTGAAAAGTCAGAGACATTAACATCCAAAAAAAAAAACTAACTCCAATTTCACTGTAAAATTAATATTAAGGAAAAAGAAAATAGAGAATGTGGAACATATGCTAACCCTAAGCAGCATTTGCTTTGTAAAATCATATTTTTGATATGATTTTTCTTGAAGTGGTTTGAAACAAAGCTTTATAATATCCATACAAAAATTCTAACAAAATTACAGTATCTAGTAAACATATTACAATATTGTTTTGACAATGCATTTATTTACATTTGTTATATTTTCCTCTGCCAAAATTTGTTAGGAATTAAATATTCTCTCATATAACTTGAGAACTAGGCTAATGAAATAAACATATTAATCCAAGCTATATTACATATAAAATTAAGTAAGCATGTCTTTCACTCCAAAGTGTCATGATTAATATACTTCTGCTTATACATGTGACACATTACTGTGCAGTTATTCTGTATGTAAGCAACATTTTTCTCTTTGGAAAAAATTGTGACAGTCCAATTCATACAATTTGCTGCACACATTTTCCTATAAATTAATTTCATACAAAAATTCTCCTCATAAAACAGTTCATATTTTTATCTAAAATAAATATCAATAACAAATATTATTTTATCATAAAAAGTATAAAAATCTGTCTAAGCTTCCAAAATGTATGTTTTAAAATGATGTTCTCATTATCTTCATGTCAAGAACATCCTAGTTAACTGAATCATGCAAGCAAAAGCATGCTTCCTGAATGCTGTCACTTTCTTTGATGCAGACATTAGGAAATAAACAGAAATGAGTTTCTACCCTATTCAACACAGCAACGCTAAGCTGACCAGAACCAAACAAGTCAATGAACTCTCGTAATTAAAGAACACATTTCTTGAAAATTTGTTCAATAAAACCATGAGTGTGTCATTGTAGTTAAGGACTGAAATAAATTATGTTACTTTGTTGTCATCTGGACAAGAGTTCTCCTGTATTTGAATTCTTTGCAGTGCTCTGACTGTAATCTGTGAGTCCATGCTGATTCCATTGCGTCTTGTGAATCTGTTGCTAAGTAAGACCCTATTGCTCATAACACCACATACCTTAGACACAGGTCTTGCGTGCGTTCATCTGGAACTGATGTGTAAGCATCTTCCCTGAGAACTAGCTTTCCTAGTATAATAAACTGATATATAAGCTGTCAAGGGAAAGAAGGTGCTCAGTCAGTCTCAGCTTAGACCATCAGTTAGTGTCACCACAGTGGAGAGAGAGCATCATGGAAGCACCTCTCCAATGTAAACAGGCATCTATGATGTCATCTACCTGTTAATCTTCTGGAGTACAATCCAACAAATCAGTCCATTATTTAGGCTGTATGATGTCCTCAATAATAAAAATGTTTTACTCCAAAGTCCTGGCATTATTAGAAATAGTTAGGGGTGGGAATGGTAGGGGGATTGGGAGACATGGGAGTGAGGGAGGGAGGAGGGAGAGAGGGAGAGGGAACTGGGATCATTATATAAAATAAGAAAAAATTATATATATATACACACACACACACACACACACACACACATATATATATATATATATATATGTATATATATATATATATATATGCAATAGTAACAGTAAAATACTTTGGTGAGATTTGATTTCTGTTATGAGTTAGGAAATTCTAATTGGAACACAGTTAAACTTCATTCAAGGAGTAACCCTGTCCTTCCAATATGATCTAGCAATGACACTTAAACCATATTTTCTTCATCCTTACTGTGATTAGTAAATATTGAACTCTAATAATCTTATCATATGTAATAATTTATGACACATATATATATATTTAAAAGATTTTAAATGTCTTCCTCAGTTTTTTTTTTCTAGAAATGAACACTATCTCATCAGAAACTTCTAGAAAATTTTAGGATTTTATTCTAACCTGTCACCATCATCACATTTCTACAAAGTTCCATATCCCATGTCATGAATAAGTTATGCTGATGTTTAAATATTGTTGATCATTGGTATCTGCTTTTAAAAATAAAGACTTTGTATCACTGTGTTTGGAGTAAACAAAGCAAAGTCATAATGCGAAGGTAAAATCTTTGAAATGACAAAAAGACAAAATATAGTCTATGTGATGGTATTAAAATGGAACAATTTCAGTGATTGAACACATTTTAAGACAACACTCATACTCAATGTGTCCATGAACAATAGTTTACAAATTTTTTAATTGTATGTCAAATTCAAAATGATAGGACAGAACACAGATCCATAGTAACAAGACTCCTGGAAAACAGAGATTTCCTGGTTTGGTATATAAGAATAACACAAAGGAATAAACTCTTATATGGAACATATAGCCCCTTAGGGTATTATGAAAGTGAATACAAAACTGAGTACATTTGCCAAATGCACAGATTTATATACTACAAACACTATTTTAATTTATGGATCTTAAAAGCTAAAGTTTCCAATGAATGTAAGATGTTGTGTTGAACCAACCCACTCATCTACTTCAATCCCCAACTTCCCTACCACTTTTGTGGAATAGGTCACTGCTCAGTTTTCAGACTTCTGCATGCTAATCTTATTATTGAATAATATTTCCATCTATCCAATAAGAATCACCGACTACATATTGGCCAAATTCCATTTTCCTGCCTTCTATACCTATGCATCCCCGATATAAGGCTCCCACTCTCCTCCCACAAAGACACAGAGTAATATAAGATGCTCATATTTCTAAGCTTTGGTTAATTCAGATTCCACCCATTTGCCTACATATATAATTTGCCTATCCAGGTATCACTCTTTTAGTTAACTTAATGTCTTCTAGTTCAGTGCATTTTTTGTACAAATGTTAGGATTTCGTTTTTTCTTAAGGCTAAATATGCTTTGTTCACTTATCTACTCATGGAGCCTAGAAGGAATTCATGCCTTAGCCCTTGGGGCTAGCACAACAAGAAGTCCTTTTCATACAAAGCAGTTTAGTGTACTGCAAGAGCTAATTCTCGGGGAAGATGCTTCCACACCAGTTCCAGATGGATGCATGCAAGACCTGTGTCTGAAGTATGTGGTGTGTTTTCAGCAATACGGTCTTACATTTAAGATCTAGGAGACAACCAAAGGCATGAACAATAGCCTCTATTATTTTGGGAGTCTCTTAAACTTTTATACCTACAACTGGAATGGAAGTTTTCCATGAGATATGCTTTATCTTTCTGAAAGTCTATAGCTCTTGGGGATCATTATCAGCCCCAAGTAGCCTAACATCATTGAACCATATATATTTATATACAGTAGGAAAAAGACAGAGACAAATATATGGTTTATCATACATGGAACTGTTATTCAACTTACATTTTGAAGAATTTGTTACAATATAGTCTTTCCAGCTACTTTTAGATAAGGAGAGAGAGATCCCAAGTTAAGGTTGAATATTTTTCATGGGCTAGTGTTTTTGATGCTTCCAGGTTCTGACAGAAAAAGAATTTATACTCTTATCAAAATTTTATTCTAAGAATGGGCATGGCTAGAGGAAATGCTATAATATCATACCCTAAGCCAGATATATTAATCAATAAAAGACATTGAGTCTGAAACATTACTCATGGGAAGAAGTGCAATCTCCCTTCTGTTTAGATGGTTGTAGATTAAACCCTCAGAGTCTTACCAGGAGGAGAGGTTTATTATTATTATTATTATTATTAGGTACTTAAAGAGAGAAACAAAAGTATTAGTGGCTTAAGGAGTAGAGAACAGAAGAAGGTCATTTGTTTCAGAAAAGCATGGGCTATGCCATAGTGATGTACACAGATTTTCAAAATGCTTACTGTAACTGATGGCTTTGTATTCATACTTGTCCTGTCAGGTACAGGTCAATGCCACACATTTTTACCAGCCATGACAAGGAAAAAGATGGGCCTCCTATAATCACATGTTTACCAGGAAATTGGTTATATCCCCTTGATTTGCAATTCATTGTTTGTAGTTGAACATATGATCCCAAGCCACCATCTGAACTGCAGATTGTTTTCTAATCATTTGTCTGGAGGAAGACAGCAATAGGTATTAAAGGAAAACCTCAAATCTTTTAAAAGCTCATGAAAACCAAACTACAAAACTCCCCAGGAATACAAAATGCTATTTGTAACAAAGTTATAATTTGTTCTTACTTACATAAGAGCATAATGATTAATGTATCTGAGAAAAGCAATTATGATAAATTTTTTTCTGTGCAATTTTTTACTGTGAGAAAAATGTGACACCAAGGTGGACCATTCTCAAAATTCTGTTCTTTATCTTGGCAATTGTCACATCTTTTGTTTTCCCTGCTTCACATTTTCATTGCTCTTTGTTTTTTTCCACTGTAATTATATATGTGAATCTTTTGGGTATATGCCTAAGAGTGGAAATGCCTGATCATGTGGTAGACAGATTTCAGTTTTCCTGAGGAACCATCATACTGATTTCCAAAATAGCTGTACAAGTTTGCTTCCCACCAGCAGTGGAGGACTGTTCCCCTCTGTTTGTTTTCTTGTTTGTTTGTTTTTTTTTTAATTTGGCTTTCCTTGCTTTAAGAGATTTGTTCATTTCTTGAATTTTTTATTTGGCCTTCTTTATTTCTTCCCATTTTTTGTTTGTTTTTTCTTCTATTACTTTAAGAGATTTTCTCATAACATCTTTGAGGGCCTCTATCATTTTCATGAAGTTATTTTTTAGATCATTCTCTTCTGCTTCATCTGCTGTGGGTGCAGGTGGGGTCTCTCTCTCTCTCCCCCCCCCTTTCCTACTGTTGGGTGTTTGTGGGTCAGAACTTTGATATAAGTAGCTCTGGATGATCCAAGCTCTCTTTGATTTCTCTCAAGCAGAGGCCGTAGCAGGACCTAGGATGTAGGGAAGATAGGTTTCAGATGGTCTCAAGCAGAAGGCAAAGGGGCCTAAGGGTCAAGTGAGGGCAGAATCTGAATGTTCCTGCATGGAGGGGTGTGCACATTATAAGCAGAGCCAACCCAGGAAGTTTTGAGACAGGATGCTGGTGTTGGAGCAAGCTCTGGCCAAATACTCATCCCAAGCAGTGGGCCCAGCCTCCTGATGTGCCAGGGAAGGACCACTCAGACCAGTTGCATGGGGGGGAGGGAGGTCAAGATGCAGAGCTGACTCACAGATTTCCAAGGAAAGTATGTGCAGGGGATTTGCCATGGGCTGGTCCCAGACACACCTCATGCAGAAGGCAGGTAGAAGGGCCCAAGCATTGGGTGAAGGCAGACTCTGGATGGTCCTGCATAGAGGGGCCCAAAACTTTACTTTCGTTTAGATGTTTCTATGAGGTTGCATGCCTCAGTAGTTCTTTTTAAGTACAGTCCTTATTAATAGTGATTGGGTAGGGAAACTAGAAGTTTAGAAAAGAATGTATTTTGGTGTCTCTAGGTTAGTGTTTCAGTAAAATCTTGATTCTCCCAAAAGTGAAACAGTAGTGACACTTCTAATTTGTATAATCCAAAGAAAAAACAAAGAGCTACTTATTAGGTATTCAAGTAAAAGCCTAATAAGATATTTACACAGAGAGGAAAAAAATGACCAAAAGTCAAATCTCTACAACTTTTTCACAGTATATTATTAAGATTACTACATTCTTTAACAGGTTTTTGTTAATGAAGTACTCTAATGTATAAACTGAATATTACTATATGTGTACAGATGTAAGACAAGAAACAGTATTTGTAGTATTTGATACAATTTTTGGTTCCAGGTATCTACTAGATGGTTTATCTTGGTGGTTTGAGTGAAAATGACCTCCATAGGCTCAGTATGAGGGGCATTATTTGAAACGATTCGGACACTGTGTCATTGTTGGAGTAGGTGTAGTCTTGTTAGGGGAAGTGTATCACATGGGTGGGTACTGAGATTTCAGAATCTCAAACTCTATGACTGCTTCCTGTTGGTCTAAACATTGTAGTCTCAGATAACTCTCCAGATTCATGTCTGGCTGTGTGTCACCATGCTTCCTGTCATGCTTATAAGGGACAAAAACTTTGAACTGTATGCCAGCCCCAATTACATGTTTTTTTTTTCTTTCTAAGGATTGCTATGGTCATGGTGACTATTCACAGCAGTAGAACATTTCATAAGACAGAGTGTACCTTGGACTGCAAAGATGACTCAGCCATTAAATCCTTGGCTCACAACCAAAAAATATAAGAAAGAGTGTAACTTGCATAAATAAATGGTGAGTACTGTGAATGTTTATATAAACTTATATGAATACATGTATGTATGCACATTGTTGTGCTCTCTCAAGAGAATGCGTATAAAGTCCATTTTTGTATATGAAAAGTCATGAAATTCCTGCCTAGGATTTATTTTAATAGTAAATATAGAAATTTCTACATTGAATTATTGTTCACTTTTATCAGTAAAGATACTAAGTTCTGGGAAAAATGTAATCCACATAACAACAGAATAAAAACAGCCTATCACCTCTAGATTATAACACTTATCTGTATTGTAATTATAAACAGAAAAAGGAAGTTCTACAGAATCTTATGAGTACATATTTAGTTTTACTAGATACTTTTGGAAAATTAATAAAGGAAGGGGTTTAGCTTAGGAAAGAATATGCCAGTTTATAAGCAAATATTAAAGATCACAGGCATTTTCACTTGGGTAGGGTTGGAGAAACCAATTATCTTTTAGACCTTCAATATTAGGAAATGCAACTTTAGAAAACTTTTAAAAATTAAAGCTATGTAAATTAGCCTGTCTGGATAAAATAATAATTGACTCAGGAAATAGATCAGGTGCAAGGTGTGGACTCCCAAATTATTGGACCGAAAGCCTCCAGGTAGCTGTTATTAACTTCAAAGGGAGGGAATGAGAGTAGAAGGAAAAAGGTCTGGATTTAGAGCCTTGGAAAGTCTAAAAACGAAACTTGGGTGTGGTAATCAGAACAAGGCAAGGACTAAAAGGAAACACAACTGAAGCCAAATAATTTTGAACGTAACCTATTAAAGAAAAATATTGGGTCTGGATTAATAAAGTCTTATATTTTCTACTTTGAAAATACCCTTAGGCCAACAAGTTTCCAAGAGTAGTGGCAGGTTTTGAATATTCCATGAATCTGAGTTAAGATTAGCCACAAAGAAAAACACACATGCCGTCAATGACCAAAGAAAATGAACAAGTACAAACCCATCAGAAGGCATTTGGGGAGATCTAAAGTGTCTCTTCAAGTTACCTTAATGGAGGAGCTGTCATGGGACATGTGGACATGTACAGGTGTAACATAGGAACATTCTGCATGTATTCTCAGTGTTATGTCATATTCCTTATGGAATAATATTTATGATAAAGTGTCCTATTAAAATAACTGCATGGAACTCGACTGTACTCCTCCCTTGGTTGAGTATTAGTGTTTATCTGTGGGAAGTAGAGAGGCATAAGATTGCAACTCATGCTAAGTTGCCTGGCAAATAGGATATATATTATGAAAATTATACATATACATATATAACATATTTACATACAAACATTTACACAGTAATGTAGAGCATGATAAAAATTCCAGAAATAAAAAACTTTGACTTGAATGTGATGAGTACTTAAGATGATGTTTATTTCAAGTGGAAAATTGGTATATGTGCCCTGTGTGTGGGAAGATTTTTATGTAAAACTACTTATCAAAGGAAGAACATGGAAACAAAATGCTATCATTTCCACACACCAGTTTTATTTTGATTCATACAACATTAAGAACAATGGATTTTGTTGAAAATGAAGCTAGGTCCTACTTCAGGATTACAGGAGGAAGTTACACCTCCTATTCTAAATTATTATTTCTTGTGCTTCTTTTCATAGCTTCACAGTCTGAAGCAGTGCATTCTGAATCAACAGAACCTCGTAAATTAAGGATCCTCATCCCTTCCACTCATTACTCAGAGAAAGATGATCAGGAGAGTAGCCTCACTTGAATAGCATCAATCAGCCATCTCTGTGTGAGAGACCCACATGCAGATGGAGTCAACCTTAGTAACAGAAAACCTGTTACTAAAGCAGTATTAACTATCATAACTGATGCTAAAAAACATGATTTGCCATTACTTGGTAATGGTCTATAGCTCTCAAATACATGTTGTCCTGACTGTTTTGATCAACATCTTCTTACTGTAATTTTTTTTGTCATGAAATCTCATATTGTAGAGAATCAAAATGATTTTACCAAATTCAAAATTCTTCACACCTCAGTTCTTTACCTGATATCCTTACTTCAGATATTGGATTCATTATTTGTTATTTTTTTAAATTTATGTTTCCAGACCACTTTTTATTCTATTCCCATGTGAATGTCAGAATTAGAATATGTGGTTTGGCTGAATAGAACTCCATTGTGTATATGTACCATATTTCTCTTACTCGTTCTTCAGTTGTGGGCTATCTAGGTTGCTTCCAGGTTCTGGCTATTACAAATAATGTTGCTATGAACATAGTTGAAAAGATGACTTTATGGTATGAATGTTTATCCTTTGGGTCCATACCTGAGCGGAATTTTAGGATTTTGTGGTAGATTGATTCCAATTTTCCTGAGAAACCTGATTTCCAAAGTAGCTATACAAGTTTGCATCTTGAAATTTCCAGACAAATGAATGGATCTATAAGAAGTCTTCTTGTGTGAGGTAACCCAGACACAGAAAGACAAGCATGACATATACTCACTCATAACTGAACATTAGATGTAGAGCAAAGGATAATTAGCCTACCTTTCACAATCACAGAGAAGCTTGGAAACAAGGGGGACCCTAAGCGAGACATACATGGTCCCCCAGAGAAGAAGAAATGAACAATATCTCCTGAGAAATTTAGAGCATTAAGTGAGGAGAGAGGGAAGAAGGAGAGAGAGGAGGGAGAGGGGAACATGAGGCATAAGGAAGGTCAAGTTGGGAGAAAAACAGAAGGAAAACAAGGCAAGAAATACCTTGATAGAGGAAGCCATATTGGCTTAACGAGAGACCTGGCCCTAGGGAAATTCCCAGAAATCCACATGGATGACCCCCAACTAAGAATCTAAGCAATAGTGGAAAGGCTACACTATAATGAGACCGATGACTACCCTAAATGCCATCATAGAACCTTCACTCACTCAGTAGCTGATGGAAACAAAAGCAGAGATTCACAGCTAAGCACTGAGCCAAACTCCTGAAATCAGTTCTTGAGGAGTGAGGAGCAAAGGGGTCATGAGGACCTTGGGTAAATCACAGATACAATTGACCTCAGCAAGTGGGAGCTCAAGGACTAAAGACTGACAGCTGGGGAATCTGCACAAGAAAGAAAGGAAGTTGGAAGAAAACAATTCCCCACATTGGAGCTGTGTTTTGTTTTGTTTTGTTTTCAAAAGGAGACTGAAAGTATAAAGATAAAAAGAACATATGTTCTGAGTACTTGATCAACCTTTATATAGACGTATATTCACCTTGATCACTCTCCCCCACTCATAAATGATGATCCTTTAGCCCAGCAATTTCACAGCAAAGCACTTAGTGGCATCTTTCACCATCTATCACACTGTTTCCACCGTGAGCTTGTCTTCATTTTCTCCTTTATGTTTCTTTTAAAAGATTCACATAATTTGGTCATATCTTCTCAATATAATTTTCATTTTTTGACTAATTTAACTTGTCTGATTAGAAACTACGTCGGTATATACTAGATTTATGAAAGAATGAAGAACTTTGAATCAGAAGTAAAGTGAAACAGAAGGACACATGCACAAAAGAATTACTATAACAAATACTCAATAATTCAGAAAGCATTGCGGAGAATCCGAGTTATAATCATTTGTTTTTATTATTTAAAATAAGAGAAGCATGTTGTTTAAAATTCAATGAAGTTCTTGGGAATTTTTTTTTCAGTGTTAGTCTCTAGATTCAGTTTCTCAAATGACAAAATGTATAAAACTATATTGATTGACCTAGCTCCATATCTATTGCTCTGAAAGGGGCACCACAATCAAGGCAACTTATAGATGAAAAAGTTTGGAGAAGGGAGAGTATAGTTAAAGATGTGAGTCCATGGCCATCATGCAATGATCATGACAGCAGGCAGGCAATCTTGAAGAGAATAAAAACCTGGAATAGCATAAGGTTTTGGAACCTGAAATCATGCTCCTAGTGGTACCTCCTAATCCTTCCCAAACAGCTTGATCAACTAAGCTCCATACATTTAAATGTAGGAACCAAAGGTGTCCATCCTCATCCAAACCTCCACATTAGCCAAACAAACATTTGGTAAGCCCAGTTGTATGCTATACAAAGTTATTGAAACAAGCTAAATAGCAATGAGTCATGAAGAACAATCTACCTCAAAATCCTAAAATTCCGCTCAGGTATGAGATTGTGTGGATTAAGAGAAAAGAAAGATACAGGATATAAAAGGTAATGCAATAGGATAACAAAGCTGAAAGATGATTAAAAGCTTGAAATTTCAGGTTTTATGAATCTGAAAAACATGTTATTGTAATTAATTGACTCAATAAAAAATTCATTAATAAAATGATATGGGAGCAAAAGTTTAAAAGGACTAAATTACAGGAGTATAGGTTCAAGAATTTTCTGTCAATGTTCCAGTTTTATTTTTCCTAAGTGAGATGTAGACACATTGGTGGGTTCAAAGTATGAAGGTAACTTGATTTCAATTCATTACATCAAAAATTAATAAGGGTCATAGTAAGAATTAACCATGGGAACTGTCGGTTTAACTTATAAATCAGCTAGAAGATGTATTCATTAATCCAGGAAGACACGAGGGTTTGAATGATGAGAGCTGAAGGAGTTGAGCAGGAGTCAGGATCAGATATACTCTTGAGGTGAATCCCACCAAAACTGTCACTCTTACAAATGGTCTAGGATCTTTAATCAAACAAAAATATCAAATAAGAAAGAACAAAGCAAAAAGAGGAACATGGTATGTACTCATTCATATATGTATTTTAGACATCACCAGCCTATAATTCACACCACCAGAGAATCTAGGATACAAGGAGGAACCTAAGAGATTCGTTCAAACTCCCTCAAAAAAGGAGAAAGGAACAAGATCACCTGAGCATATTGGGAGGGGGGGCAATGAGTGGAGAGGAAGTTTAGAAAAAGAGAAGGGAGGAGAGGAGAACAGGTGAGATCAGGAAGATTGAGTCAGGGGACAAATAGTCAAGAACAAAATAAGAGATACCATAAAAAAGGGAGCCATTATAGGTTTGAAGAGAAAACTGACTCTAGGAATTTATAAGTAGGTAAAAGAGGAGACCAAAAGTTATAATCTCAAAAAGAAAAGAAAATTTTCTGTTTATAAGGATGGATAAACCAGGATGGGAAGATTATTTCCAAACAAATTAACTTTAAATTGCTAGTAGACAAACACTGAAATATCATGTACAAATATATTTTTAAAACTTTAATTAAAGAGTTAAACTTTAAGTGGCTCATGAAATCACATAATAAGAGAATGCAGGTGGAGTACAAATGATGTAAGAGATGGATTTTATGCACCTAAACATTTAAAGGAGGATTAAGAGGTCAGGAAGTAGCATGCTTAATGCGACTGAGTATAAAGAGGAGAGAGGAATAACTTCTCTGCTAGCTAGAAGGTTATATGAGGTCAACCGAAGTGTTCACTTTGCTAAGTTGGAAATTTCATGTCAAGCATCTACACTGATAGCAATTAATGAGAGTAGAAAGAAATAGAAAGAATGGAAAAGTAGAGGGAAATGATGAAGCCATGCTTATAAGATGGAAAAATGAAAAGGTTGTGAAGACTAAATTAAGATTTTTGACTTAGATAAGAATATAAATAATTCATCACAGCAATAGTAGGGACATAATCACATTTTCTAAGTGACTGGATTACAAGCAGTGTAGAGGCTAGTGGAAGTGCTTTTTGGTAAGGTCATTTGTAGACAAGATTTTTCAGATACATCTTTGAGTTGGCAAGCATGTAGTTAAGAAAGTGGTCCCAAGAGAAAGATGATGAGAGTTAGGAAGGTGGACAGAGAGCATCAAAGCAAGTGCTCACAGCTGGCAGAGCTCCCAAAACCACTTCAGGGTGATCCAACAGGGGAATGCTAGAGGGCAGATTTTACTTCACAATTTCTGATGGTGTAAGCATAATGTGTGTGCTCTTTATACTGCTTTTATATTTTCTTTCTGTTGTTTCTATTGGCAAAATTGCATGGGCATTTATTTTTTTAGCAATGTTAGCAAAATACAAAGGTTAGCACTTAGTAGCTCTGTGTATAGCCAACAGCAAAAAAAAAAAAAAAAAAAAAAAAAAAGCCTTTTATTTGGCTGATGCTGATGCAGATGGTTCCAGAAGTAATATGGGGCTGATCTGGCAGATGCAATGGCAGCTTCCCAGACATGAGACGGCAGCAGTTCTTCTCTTGTTCTGAAAGTTAAAGTTGGACTCTGCCTCCCAAATCCATCCAGTGGCAGTATAAGACTTTAGGAAAAGAATCCACCTATACCTGTCTTGATTGCAATGGACTCCATTTCTTAACAGATAAAATGATTTCAACAGAGAAGATCCTAAGGCAAATCCACTATACTGGAAAGCACAGAAACAAAAACTGAGTTTCTCAGATCACATGTATCCTTGTCATATTGACTAGAAAAAAATCTTTAGGGGACTGTAACATGAGGAAACTAGAGTGCATTTTGACCACACAGTTTGGAGGTGAACAGCAGAGCATCTAGTTTTATGTTAGGGATTTGATCCATGATCAAGACTGAAGATTAAATTCAAGAAGTTGTAGTTGAAACCAGAAGAAAACAAGGTGAACATATATAGGGGAAACAAGCAGAAATTCTTGGGTGAAAAAAAAATTAATCAATCAAATAATAATAATAAGCCACAACTGATAGCACTATAAATATACAATACCACATGTTTTGTAAAAAATCAAATTTACCTCAGTCTCAATGGTTATGCTTTGAAGAACAAATGACAACAAATGCTGGTGTGGGCATGGGAAAAGAACAATTATTCACTATTGGATGGCACCTAAACTAGTGTAGTCATTATGTAAATCCATGTAGAAGTCATTCAAGAAACTAAAATAGATATATTATATAAGCTATACTCTAGTGTGAATTTTCTTAATGTTATACTCAACCATAGAGAGATGTCCTTATACACATCCATTGCTCCTCTCTTCACAACAGCTAGGAAATAGGAACATTCTAGATACCCATCTCCATCCACCGATGAATGGATAATAAAAACCATTCATATACAAGATGGAATATCACTCAGCAGTAAAAATAAAAATATGAAACTCACAGGTATATGGTTGGAACTGGAAATAATCATCCTGAGGCGGTAGGTAAATCTGAGCCAGGGAGACAAATTTGTGGTGTTCTCTCTCTTATAAGCAGATGGTAGCTTTCACTCTTTAGGCATATGTGTTCAAATTGGTGTACTCAGAAAAGGAGAGAAACAAGTAAGGGACTGTGAGGGGTAGATTTCAAGGAAAGTGGTATAGAACATACATGGTGTGAAGGGGAGAAGAGGAATAACCAAACATAACATAATAAAGATTTAAAATGGCTGGGGATGGGAGCACACTGCACCATTAAAGAGACAAACTACCTAGGAATCAAAGAACAGAAGCCAACCTAGCAAGCAAAAAGGAATGATAGTAAACAAAGGTGTTATTGTCCTACTGTAAGGAATGTGATGTGCAAGAGAAAGACAGAGTTCTAGCAGAAGTGTTTTGTTTTTTATTTAGGGAAAAGGGTCATAAAAGGGGAAATGGAAGCAGGGAGACCAACCTCCAGAGACAGGAGCAGCAGAAGGGAGGAGAGAGGAAAGAGGGGGGAGAAGAAAGGCGAGTAACAGAGAGAGAGAGAGAGAGAGAGAGAGAGAGAGAGAGAGAGAGAGAGAGAGAGAGAGAGAGAGAGAGAGAGAGAGAGAAGAGAACAGACTGAGAGAGGGAGAGAAAGAAAAGAAAAAAAAGAAGGAAGGAAGAAAGAATGATGGGCATGCCATTTTAAAAGAGTACATAGTGAATTGTACAGGTGTACAGGTGGTTCTCTTAGTGGCTGCAGCTGAGGGCATATCCTGTCAGAATCCCAAGGACAGGCTTGAATACTAACAATTACAAGAACTGATCTCCAACTGTTGTACAGGGCCAAGTAAGCAAAGACAGCATCTATCCAGGATGGAGACTAGTGTGAATTTCTAGGAAGTACAGGAATGTACTTTGTAAAAGAAAGACATATAATTTTTAACAAAGGTGCCAAAAGCATGCAACAGATGGTTCTTGAAAACCGGAATATTTACCTGTCAAAGAACTGAATTAATTCTACTTCTCTCACACTGCACAACAACCAATTTTTAATGGATCAAGAACTTGAAAGTCCTTGTTCATGAAAACAAGGAAAATGTTTCATGATACATAAATAAGCAACAACTTTTTAAAAAGATACTGCTAATGAAGAAAATGGTATCAAGAAATAATAAAAGACATCTCCCAAAATTTCTAAAACATTTCTGTGCAATTCATGAAATCCATATGGAAATTTTTCATGAAAACTGGAAAGAGAAGCATACCACTGGTTATCACACACCTTGTTTATAACTGAAGGTCTTTAATGAGCACTCCCAAGACATTCTTACAAATATTTTTTTATCACTGTCCTAATCACAGACATCAGAAAATTATGGTTAATCTTGATAGGTAATAGGTAATAATGAGAGGTTATTCGGTTATGAATGAAAATTATTTGTTTTTATGCATACAAAAATGGGTATGATGACCAGTCACTATAACAAGCAATATAAACATCTCAAAAATAAAAATCCTGTATTATCTTTCATATAAAACATCTAGATTTTAATTTAAATGTGAACAAGTGTTTTGGTCATGAACTTAGAGAATCATTGGGGGGAAATGACAGAACTGGAAGAGTAGAAAGTGGAGCTAATAGTGAGAAAGTGACATGAAGGCATGATGAGTATAAAGTGATGGGAATGTCCTCCTGATTGCTGTGAATATATGTTTCTCTTATTGGTTGATGAGCAAAGCTGTTTTGGCCAATACACAGGTAGGATCTAGTCAGGTAGGAAATATAAGTGAGGCTACCAGTAGTCTGAGGAGAATTCTGGGAAGAGAAAAGCATAGAGTCTCAAGATGCCATTTAGTGGCCAAAGGAGCAACACTATGGGTAAGCTACAGATTCTTGGTATTACATAGTTTAATAGAAACGGGTTATTAATTAAGACAAAGCTAGTCAATAAGAAGCTTGAGCCATCAGCCAAACAGTTCATAATTAATATAGGCCTCTGCGTGTTTATTCGGGACTAAGTGGCTATGGAACCAAGAGGGACAGTATCCTCCATCTATAGAAAAGGAACTTAGGGTCATAAATAGGAAAGATCAATGGGGAATAAGATGAATAAAGAGCAAGGTGTGTATAAAAATGACAAAAGAAGCCTGTATGTATGTACGTTGTTCTTCTTAAGTACTTAAATACAATAAAATATAATTGCACAAGCTTATATAAGGGCACAAATTATCATATATTACTGTTATTTATGATATTCTTTGTGTTATACAGTAATGAATGGAATAGTGGTAACTACATAACTACATATGTATTGATAACTACATAAAAAATATAGTTACTTGAACAACTATTATTCTTCCATGATGTGTGTCATCAATGCTCAGTTAATATTTTTACTTAGTCATAGAAATTAACAGTAAAAATGATATGATTTAATTTTACATTCTTTAAGATTAGCTGTTAAATTTTACTAGAATTGATAGTTCTTTTTATCAATTTTGTATACTTGAAATGCAAACTAAATTGAAAGTAACATTTTATGAATATTCCTCAAATAGGAGATATAGTGAACCTATATGTGTTATTAAAATAAAAAATAAATGACACTCTCTCATTACATGAAAAGATATTTGTGGTTTTTTTCTTCAAGTAGAATGCAATAGGATTATAATCCCTCAAGGAGGTGCAAGCCTCTAAAGAAAGTGGGCAAATATCTATGGAAACAAGCTTTAGCTGCAGGGAAAGTTATAAATTAGAGAGTTTTTATAGAGTAACTTGGATTTTTGCAACACACAGCTGTCAGATTACTTTGCTAGCTGATTTTTTGAAGTTTATTATTTCTGTTACAAATACTCCATACTTTCTGTTCATATACTGTGTTTTAAGGTTTTTGTTTCTTTAGATCATTCTTTTTTGCAATGATGAATTTTAGGACAACTTTATTTCAAAAATCAGAACTTCTATTTGCTGCAAAACATTAATATTGTCTACCCTCAATTTCCCTTCAATTGTTCAGTAATTGTTAATTACTTTTAAAATATTAAGAGCTTACATTTTTTTAAATGCACAATCTGACAAGCAATCCAAACTAAAAGCATCAAGTCACACAAAATCTTTAATATTAAAAAATTGTCTTCATAAGTGGCTATACTTTATAGATATTGTTTACACCTGCTTGTGGTATTATGATGGGCTTATGGCTTCCAAATAACTTATGAATCAATGACCATAGTCATTTATAACAGAAAACTTTCTTCATTTGTGATGGGCAAATTGTCAATGGCAGTTGAACTAGGACTAGTTTCCAACAGTATCAGTGCCACTTAGTTAGTTTGTCATACAAACCAGGATCCCATCATCTTGTCTGGTTAAATTTTCTGTGGATATGCATCTCTGGCTTCTGAACAAATGCAATGTTTATTTATAACTGATTGAACTCTGCTTTGGTAGAGCTACTTTTTGTTTTGCTTTGTTTGCATTGGCCAACTCCAAGGGACGTTTAAAATCAAAATCAAATTAAAAGGAAGTTCTCTATTTCTAGCAAGAAAGAAGCCACAAGTTACTACAAAATCAATTACTAACCCAAAATCTCTGAAATAGTAGATTATTACTGTGGCCAACCCCAACAATGGGCAGTGTTTCAAAACATCCTAGTATATGTGAGCCTCCACAGATCCATCTCTCTTTGTTGTAGCTGCAAACATCCCCTTAACTAATATTCAGGCATCTAAGGTACTTGTTTTTCATTACGACAGGAGTTATTAAAATTAAAAAACCAAGGAAATTTTAAGTTCAAATCCAGAGGGTGCAGCAGAACAGCGGCTAAACAAACGCATGATTCAAAAATGAATACTTAGCGGTCTGAGATAAATAGGCTAAGTTAATAAAAGACAGGGATGAGTGAAGGTGTATCAGACCAAAGGAGAAGAAATCAAATTGAGAAGTGACTGAAGCAGAGGCCTCAGAGAAAGAGTGAAGATTAAAATAAGAAGCTGGTCCTTTAAATCCCATGTGTTTAGAAACTTATTCTCTCTGACTTTCTAGTAATTGTCTACCACATGAAGTATCTCTTAAAGCTGCTACTATACTAGTTCCTTCCTCATAAGAAGCACAGAAATAATCTGAATCCTTTCTCAGTTATTTGGCCACACGGAGCATGGCCTCATACCGCCCCCATCCGGACGCAGATCACTATCTTTTAATTTATTTGGGTGCCTTGCTTTTTTCTCTTCTCCCAACAATGATGGCATAATGTGTGCTTCTTTATTGGCTCACATTAATATCAGTATAGTGTAATTTTTGTATATATTACTCCTACCTAGCTTTTTTGTGACCCTACCCCCACTCTGCCTTACACTAAATTTTCCTTGTATGTAAGATTAATGATATTTTTCTGACCTTTATATTTTTATATTAAAGTACTAAATGCATCTTATTTAGCATTTTCATAACAAAATCAGAGTTTTGCCTGGCTTGGTGGTACAGTCCTTTAATCCTTGTACTCAGGAGGCAGAGGCTGGTGGATCTTTGTGAAATGAAGGCCAGTCTTGACTACAGGGGGAATACCAGGACAGGCAATGCTGCACAGAGAAACCTTGTCTGAAGAAAAAAAAAAATGAAGAAAAGAAAACATAAGCCAACAAAAACAAATTAATTCTTTGTACTTGGAATTTTCTTTCAGTTAATTAAATTATATCTAAGATATTAAGATTTTATCATTTAATTTAAAACAGAAATTTTAAATAGAAAGATATGTGTAAATAAATACCATTATAAACAATATAATAAGAACAAAAACTTTCTGTCTTGTACTTAATATATTTTTCTTAATACATAACTCACTGAGATTTGTTGTAAATGTCTCTTCTCAAATGTCATTTTGAGAAAGAAACAAAAGACAACGAGACCCCATTTTAGTCTATTGTTCAGATTTAATTCCATTTTTTAATTATCTGCTTATAAAATGTGAATAAAAATCTTAGTATACACATTGTTGTGTTATACATGCAAAATGAGCTTTTATAAACAGCTTTCATTTTATGGTGAATGACAATGGATTTACTTTATATAATGCAATATCTTCACATATTGATAAGTCTGAAATAGACATACTTCCACCATATGAGGAAACTCAAATTAATGTTATTTTCTTTACCTGTGTGTTGTGTTTCACTGTAAGTTTGTAGTCATTCACTGGTCATGCTGCCGAAAGATGTTCTCAGGACTCATTCTTGATATGATCACTGCTCAAATTGTAAATCATGTACCTTTGCTCAAATAAGTAATGGAAAAGCTAATTTGCCTACAGTTTCCCTTTTAACAGATTAGGATGTAGTGCTAAACTGTTATCTCTACGAAAAAGAGAATGTCACTGGTTCCAGATTTGTAAAACTTTTAAAAATATGTGGATAATACAAGAGTGCTCCAGCTCTCTTGGTACTTGACAGGTCTGGTATGTCTGTGACATCTATTCACTCTGAGATCTATTCATAATTCTTCATTTGCGTGAGGATTTAGAAGTCTGCATCAAGGGATTCTGAAAAGAGTAGATAAAGTTACTTTGATTCCATGCAATCTAGATATAAGAAAGGTACTTAGAAAACAGACTGCACAGGTACTAAGAGATCTAACACACAGGGGATAATTTAAAAGATAAGAAAAATATATTCTAAATGGTTACACACCAATTGATTTACCATAAACCCCATTGTATACACTGAGCATTCTACAACTATCTCCCTACGATAAGTCAATGTCCTGTGTTGAACTTTTATAAGAAACCATGAACAAGGAAGAGAAATGTTAATTTAAAAATATTCTTTGGTGTGAAAAGACAGAGGAATTACTCATACTTTTAAATATATTTAGAATAGTTCCACTGGTCAAAACATTAAAATTTTCTGTCTTATTAAAAATATGTACCCAATATTCAAACCTTGTACATTCTCTTTCTTATTCATCAAAAAAGTGTGTAATTTACAAGCAGGGAAATGCTTGTATTGAATTATAGTGGCTTTGCTATCTCCACAGTATATAATGACATTTGTAAATCATCTTAATTCTTACTTAGATATATGATACAAATAGGTATATATTGTAACATAATGCCTTCTGCCTATGATTCAATTTCTTTTGCTACAATCTTTTCTTTTTCTCAGTAGCATTTATGAAAATATAACAATATTTTATGACATATTTTATATTTAAAAGAAAATGAGATGCGCGCAAAGAGCCAATTCCACTGATTAAAAATGTACATTTTGCAAATGTAATGTAAAATGGGTGTAGAATGTCCAAAGCAAGAACTGCTTTTCAAACAATATGCTTATGTTTTTAATCATGCAGAGAGTAGATGCAGAAAAGCAGCTGGCTCACACTTCTGGAGTTGGAGATCCTGCCCTGCATTCTGAATGACTCTTTCCAGACCAGCAAGCCTGAACAAGGTAGTTCCCTAAATTAGTATATTAGTGTGTCTGCTAATATGCTGATGGTAATTACAAGTGCTTTCTGGTTACTTTTAAAATAGAAACAGCTTCATCCTCTTTAAAGCACAGAGCTCGGCACAGAGTCTTAGTTAGCTCTTCATAATGCTCACTGTGTGCAGGATATCTGAAAGCTCCCAAATTCCAGCAAGTCATTCTACAGTGACAGCCTTGCCATTTCTAAAGGCTGTGGCCATGAGGAAAGAAAGCAGATATTACTTTTGGTGTTTTTAATGTCAACTAAGAAATTTTATTCCTCTGAGGGTAACTGAGACATACAATCCGGCCTTGTTGTTAGTAAAGGTTTTCGATGACTCTTTAGAGATTGTGCAAAGGTCTCCCTTTTATTAGGAAAATTGATCTTGGATTATAAAGGTCAGCAAAGTCAGGACTGGACTTTGGTTCCTGTGAATCCTACATAGGAAGCTGCACAGGAGAACCTGCTTCGTGAGTTAACCCCATCTGTGGCCTTGGGAAGAATGATCACTCAAAGTGCTAAGAACTTTAACTGTGTTAAAAAGAGTTTAAAATGATGCGATGTTTGTATGTGAAATTTGTTTTCTAGGCCAACATATCTAAGTACTGGAGAGTCAAATGGCTAATGTGGAAGTGGAGACTTTATGGCTGCACTATGCGTTGCTGTTTCCCTCAACTGGAGAGGACACAAATGCACCTTCCAGCTATGATCAAGAGAGCTGTACTGTCATGTGGCCTTTCATCAGCCAGCTAAGGCACATTTCTCTAACATTTTACACACATGTGTCAAAAATTTAACTTTTAGAATCCTATGAAGGATGTCAAGGAAATCCATGTCTTCTTAACCTCCTTGCTTAAAACCTACTGAAATGAATATAAAATAATGGAAACAAAAACTCTCTCTATGCTTAGAAACATAACCACATGACCACAGAAGAATAACAGTCCATTTCAAAACAATTAAAAACAAACTGAAAGATTCCAAATTCTGTAGGGAGCTTTCCATTTGAGAAAACAATGTATTGCAATGACTAAGAAAGAGGGTTATGTGGGTAGTGTTAAGAAACAACAGTAAGACAGATGATAGGAAGAAGCTCCTTGAATGGAAGAAGGCAAACTGATCGTGTGGAATATGCCTTTCCCCAATAAAATGGAAAGCAGAAGAAAAGGATATGTAATATATGTATTTACTGAACAAGACATTGTTTTTTCTGTTACCTCTTTCCCTAAAAGAAAACCCTGAACTGGAGGGAATTATACAATGACACCTCAAAGCATATGATATTAACAAACAAACAAAAAACCCTGCTACATATCATTTCAGGCAGAACTTTAATGTGACAGTCAGTGATAAACAAGGAAAGAGAGAAAAATGGGAGAAATCTATGGAATCCATGTAGCAACAAGTTTAAAGGGAAATTTCTTCATTAGGAAAGCTCCCACTCCCTGTAGACTTCACTATACCTCTCCACAAATAAAACTTAAACCATTACAGAAACTAGCAGCTCGAAGACCTACAGCATAATTTTTAGTAGACTAATACATCTCTGATGGAGATGAAGAACATGTGAAGAGATATGGGTCAGTTTCAGGAAATAAAATTAATGATGCACGTTTGGCATCTTGCCTGAATGTATGTATGCCACAGGAATGCAATATTCACAGACCAGAAAATACTGTGGATTCCTTGGATCAGCAGCCACAGTGAGCAGCAACATAGATACTGGGAATTTTTTCTGGAAGTACAGACAATATACAGACTTTGCCATCTCAACAGCCCCCAAAGGAAAAAGAAAATTTAAAAGGCTGCTTATCTTTAAATATTATTATTTTTGTTGTTTGAGACAGGGTCTTACCATGCAGCTCTGGAACTCATTGTGTTGACCAGACAGACTTTGACATCATAGAAATCCATCTGCCTCTGTTGGGGTCAAAGGAATGTGTCACCAAGCATAGATAAAAATATTATTATTAAACAAAGAAAATTAGAAGTGACACTATTTATTGCAACAAATGGAACATGAGGCAGGCATCACAAAGTGGGTACACAGAGAATTTAAAGAAAGAAATAATATCCTTGTATGAAAATGTCTTTATGAGCCCAATACCATATTTAATAAACATTCATCAACTAATGTAAAAGAATATTAATTTTAAAATGTTCAAAGATATTCTCATAATATATAAGAAAAAGTAAAAGACCTATAAAGAAATTTCTTTGTTTCAGAAAAATGATAAATGAATTTTACCACAAAAATACTCTAACAAAGTAAATGAAATCTATAGGATAATGGAATTTTAGTAATGTGTTGAGGTAGAAGAATTTAGTAACGTAAGGAAATTAAACCCAGAATAATCTCATACTTTTTAACATTTGAGATTTTTTTTTCTCCACAACAACTTGAAGACATACTGCATGCAAGAAGCCAGCTAGAGAAAATTAAGTTCATGAAAGTATGCAGTGAATTATTGATTGAAAACAAATATAATGATTGTTACTGTTTATCACAAGAACTTACAGGAGCAGAAAAGGAGGATCCTCCTATTTGCACAATGTATGTTTGTATATACTATACATATATATGTAGTATGTATGTATGTATGTATGTGTGTATGTATGTATGTATGTGTGACCCTTTCTGGGTGTCAGCTAGAAGGACTGGGCAGTCTATGTGACCTCTGGCACTGGAACCAGGATATAGCCCTAATGCAAATGGTCTTTGGGAGCACACTCCTCATGGAGGGATATTCCCTTAGCTTAGAGACATGGGAGAGGACACCCCAGATGACTTGGCAGACTTTGACCATCTCTCATGGAAGGTTTCACCCTCCCCGTGAGTGGATGGGGGATGGGATAGGGGGGTCATTGGGATCATGGGAGAATGGGAGGCATAGAGAATAGGAATTGATATGTAAAAAAGAAATATTAAATGAATAAATAAACAAACAAACAAACAAAATTCCCACTAGACATACTCTATGTTTCATTTTCTAATCACAAACAATGCCATTGTGTTTACTAAATAAAGGACATGGTTTGAAGTCACAGAACTATGGTTCTAGCGCTAATTAAGCCAGCAAGTGATGTAGGAGGAAATCTTTATGTAACCAGTACCTACCTAAATTTGATTATATTGACTTACATCTACTGAACTCATAATCTACATTACTTGATATTTTCCTAAGGAGGGTGCATGGGTGTTTTTTCTTTGACTCCCAAGTCTGATAAAGTTCAAAGATGAATCTGTCAGTTCTCTTGTAAATTCTCAATTATCGTGTTAAGAAATTAAAAAGAGATTCCAAAATTGTCAAATAGGCATTTCCATACACCAATGTCTGCCATCATATGCTTGTCCCCAAATAAAAACCTGAGTAGATGCATAGCTACATTTTGACAGATACTGGTAGAATAAGTCACTGGAATTCAGCAAAGAAAAGTACCTTCAAGGACTCAGAAAAGCAAGATGGTAGGCTATAAAAAAAAAAAATCAAGGGTACCAGGCCACAATTTTCCATCTGGGACAATTTCCCTGTGAGGAAAACTGATGAATGGAAGACTCTTGGCAAAACATATATATATGCATATACATATATACATATATATATGTTTTGCCATAAGAAAGTTCTACAATATTCATTGGCATGTACCCAGTAGGGGAGCTACCTGGAGTGTAGACAGGAATGTTATAGCAGAGAGGAAATTGGTTTAGTTTTACTTTCTTTCAATTCAACATCTCTGAATAGTGAAGCTCCATGTGACAGTGAGAAGGGAAATACAGCACTTCCAGTCAGACTCCTCTGCATATTTCCATGTTTCCATTCTTACAGAAATTCCTCCACCGTAGGACAGGATGCTTTAGACTGGAGACTTGAGTTGACACAAAATAGAATATGTAACCGCAGTACCCAAACCAGGCAGTGCCCTGAGCTATATACAATACAGAGAGGAGACAGAGAAATCAAATATTTTACAGGTCAACAGGTACCAAAAAATTCATGCTTGTTCTGAGAGAATATAAATGTCAACAAAGAATACTATTGCTAGCAAAACTTTCATAAATGAAGAAAAATAATTTTCAAGATAATAAAAAAATAATTCACTACACCCATCTGTTTTGCTGAAGGTGCATAAAAGAGTCCTATATCTAGAAACAGAAATTATCCATCATGGAAAATTGTGGAAATATAAACCACACTAGAGGAACAAATTCACAAGGATAAATAAAAAGGAACAAAACACTGTTAATAGATTACTATATTATGTTACAAATGAGAACAAATGAACAATAGATTAAAAGATACCATCAAAGTAAACACAGTAATGTGAACACAATAACAAGGGTAAATCCTCATTGTTTTAATGAAAATCTTACGATAAAAGGAAATTGGTCTTGACCCTTTGCTCATTACTCCTCCCTGTCTGCAACTGGATGTCAGGAGTTTGGCTCAGTGTTAGCTGTGGGTGTTTTCTTTTGTTTCCATCAGCTACTACATGAAGGTTCTAGGATGGCATATAAGGTAGTCATCAATCTCATTATCAGAGAAGGGCATTTAAGGTAGCCTCTCCACTATTGCTTGGATTGTTAGTTGTGGTCATCCTTGCAGGACTCTGGTGCCAGATTTCTCTTAAAACCTATAATGGCTCCCTCAATTATGGTATCTCTTTTCTTTCTTTCCTCTATTCTTTCCCTGACTCAATCTTCCTGCTAGCTCATGCCCACCTCAGCCCTCCTATTCTCCTTAATTGCCTCTCCTCTCCCCCCATGCTCCCAGTTTTCTCAAGTTGTCCCTTGCCACTTCTCCACAGGACCATGTATGTCTCACTTGCGGTCCTCCTTGTTTCTGAGCTTTTCTGGCAGTGTGATTATAGGCTGGTAATCATTTATTCTAAGTCTAAAAACCTATATGAGTGAGTACATACAACATTTGTCTTTTCATGACTGGGTTACCTCACTCAAGATGGTTTCTCCTAGTTCCATTCATTTATCTGAAAATTTCAAGATTTTATTGTTGTTTCTACTGAGTAGTATTCCATTGGTGAATGTAACACTCTTTCTCCATCCATTCTTTAGTTGAGGTTGCTTCCAGGTTCTGGCTATTACAAATAGTGCTTCTGTGAACATAGCTGAAGAGATGTCCTTGTTTTATGAATGTGCATCTTTTGGGTATATGCTTAAGAGAGGAATTACTGGATCTTGTGGTAGACTGATTCCCATTTTCCTGAGGAACTGCCACACTGATATGCAAAGTGGCTATACAAGTTTGCATTCCCACCTGCAGTGGAGGAGTGTATCCCTCTCATATACTCTCCAGCATAAACTGTCTTTGGTGTTTTTGATTTTAGCCATTCTTACAGGAGTAAGATGGTATCTCAGAGCTGTTTTGATTTTCATTTCCCTGATTGCTAAGCATGTTGAGCACATTCTAAAGTTCAGTATCCCACTTTTATTTAGATTACTTAGTGTTTTGTTAAGTATTTTCTTGAGTTCCTTGTATATTTTAAAATCCAGCCCTCTGTCAGATGTGGGGTTGGTGAAGATCTTTTCCCATTCTGTGGGATATCATTTTGTCTTGTTGACTGTGTCCATTACCTTACAGAAGCTTTTCAATCACAGGAGGTTCCATTTATTGATTGTTTATCTCAGTGTCTGTTCTACTGGTGTTACATTCAGGAAGCAGTCTACTATACCAATTCATTCAAGGATGACTCCCATTTCTTTTCTAAGAGGTTCAGTGTGGCTGGGTTGATGTTGAGGTCTTTGATCCATTTGGACTTAAGTTTTGTCCAATGATGATAGATATGGATTGATCTGCAGTCTACAAAACATCAGCACCCAACACAGTTTGTTGAAAATGCTTTCTTTTTTCCATTGTATAATTTTAGCCTCTTTGTCGAATATAAGGCATTAGTAAGTCTGTGGGTTAATATCAGTGTTTTCAATTTGATTCCTTTTGTCATCCTACCTATTTTTACACCAATACCAAGCTGTTTTCAGGATTATAGCTCTATAATAGAGCTTGGACTCAGAGATGCTGATGTCTCTGGAAGTTTCTTTATGGTAGGGGGTTGTTTTGGATATCCTGGGTCTTTTGTTTTTCCACGGAAAGTTGAGTATTGTTCTTTCAAATCTGTGAAAAATTGTGCTGAGATTTTGATGGGGATTGCATTGAATTTGTAGATTGCTTATGGCAAGATTGCCCTTTTTACTATGTTGATCCTACCTATCCAAGAGCATGAGAGAGAGATCTTTCCATTTTCTGATAGCTTCTTTGATTTCTTTCTTTAAAAGCACAAAGTTTTTGCTATACAAGTCTTTTACTTGTTTGGTTAGCATTATCCCCAATATATTTTATGTTGTTTGTGGCTATTGTAAAAGGTAATGTTTCTATGATTTCTTTTTTAGCCCGTTATCATCTGTTTATAGTAGGGCTACTAGTGTGTGTGTGTGTGTGTGTGTGTGTGTGTGTGTGTGTGTGTGTTAATCTCATGTCCTATCGCTTTGCTCAAAGTGTTTATCAGCAGTAGGACTTCCCTGGTAGAGTTAATCAGGTCCCTTATGTAAACTATTGTATCATATGCAAATAGAGAGATTTTGAATTCTTCCTTTGCAGATTGTATCCCCTTGATCTGCTGTTGTTTTCTTAATGTACATGCCTTCATATTTGTGTCACAGATGTTCAGAATTGAGTCTTTATGGATTTCTCCTATGATAAATAAGAAATGACCGTCCTCATCTCTTTTATATAGTTTATTTTAAAGAATAATTTGTTAGATAGAAGTATTGCTATAATCTTTTTTCTTGGGTCCATTTGATTAGAAAATCTTTTCCCAACCCTTATATGTAAGATAAAGTCTGTCTTGGAAGTTGAGGTGTATTTCTTGTATACAGCAGAATGATGGATTCTGTCTTCGTGTCCATTCTGTTAGCCAGAATCTTTTTATAGGTAAGTTAAGACCATTAATATTGAGGGATATTAATGACCATATTCTTATAGTCACCAAAACAGGCTTTCAGACAAAGTCCTGGAGATACAAAAGACATGTAATACAGCCACCAAGTGATTAACTCAAGAAGTTTGTGGAATAATCATAAAAATAAAGACACCTAAAGCTGAGAGACCCTATTAGTGGTAGATATTATTAGAGTTAAAGGAATATAATACTCCCTCTACAAAAAAATGAGGAACTTAGACATTATTCTCAGAGGGACAGACATCTAAACTAAAATGTCAATGAAGAAATACTGGAGTTAAGCTATGACATAAACTAAATAGACTCAGATGGCACTTATAAAACTTTTCATACAATTGCTTCAGAATAACACTTTCTTTCCCAACACATAAAATATTTTCTAGAATATTTCATATATTATATGTTAAAGCAAGATTGTACATAAAAATCAGGTGTGCTATTTTTGCTCACGATATAACACTGAATAAAAATAAAAAACAATACCAAAATATTTTAAATAGTGCCAACCAAGAAACAGTCAAAGAAATAAAACAAAAAAACTCCTATCTCCTCGTTTGTTAATTCTGACTCTATTGGGCTTGCTATCCGTGCAATTAGGAATTAGCAATCACTTATGTTTCTGCTTTAAAATTTATTGTATTAATTTGAATTATGTGTATTTATATGTGCCAACGGTTATGTATGCATGTATATATTCCACATGTGGACAGTAAGGGTATTGGATCTCCTGAAGAACAAGACATTCTAAAACTCCTTGCTAATAGGGGAAATGACCTGAATGAGACACTGCTTTTGAAACTATTCTAGATTTAAGTTTTTTAAGCACTGGTTTGTGTATGTATCATGAATGTGATTTATCAAAAATGTGAGAAAACAATCTGAGGACACAGCTATTTGACAAGTTTATTCTCTCTCTCTCTCTCCTGTCTTCTATTCCTAACTGGGCTGAATCTTCCTAGGCGCACGAGTTTTCCTTTCCTCCCCGTCGTTTTCTCCTACTTCTCTCTCCATTCACTGCCCCCCCACTTCCCGTGAGACTGAGGGACTTGTCCCTTCCCAGTTCTGTGAGGGACTTTATATGAATCTCTTAGAATACACCTTGTATCCTAGTTCCCCTGGTGGTGTGAATTATAGGCTGGTGATCCTTTGCTCTAGGTCTAAAATCCATATATGAGTGAGTATATACTATGTTCCATCTTTTTGTGACTGGGTTACCTCATTCAGGATGGTTTCTTCAAGTGCCACCCACTTGCCTGCGAATTTCAAGATACCATTATTTTTTCTGCAGAGTAGAATTCCATTGTGTAGATGTGCCACATCTTCATTATCCATTCTTCAATTGAGGGGCATCTAGGTTGCTTCCAGGTTCTTGCTATTACAAATAGTGCTGCTATGAACATAGTTGAACAGATATCTGTCTTTCTTGCATGGATGTGGATCTTTTGGGTATATGCCTAAGAAGGGGATTGCCGGTTCCTGTGGTAAACTAATTCCCATTTTCCTGAGGAACCGCCATACTGATCTCCAAAATGGCTGTATGAGTTTGCACTCCCACCAGCAGTGGAGGAGTGTTCCCCTTTCTCCATATCCTCTCCAGCATGAGTCATCATTGGTGTTTCTAATTTTAGCCATTCTGGCAGGAGTAAGATGGTATGGAGAGAGAGAGAGAGAGAGAGAGAGAGAGAGAGAGAGAGAGAGAGAAAGAGAGAGAGAGAGAGAGAGAGAGCATAGAAGAGGGAGCCAATATTGGTGTGAAGATAAAACTGAACAAAAAGAAAGGTCTAGAGAACTACAAGACTGCCGCCAACTAACAATTTGAGCATCCGTGGAAAGGCTACCATAAATGCCCTTCCTGGAGAGTGAGATCAACAACTAACTTATCCATGGAACGCTCATCTAATACCTGTTGGAAACAGGAGCAAACACCCATACATAAACACTGAGTTGAACTAGAACCCAGATTCAGATGGAGAGGACAAACCAGGCGGCAAAAACACATAGAGACAGCTTACCTGAACAAGGAGGAGCTAACGGGCCACCAGAATGATAGCTGGGAAGCGAGCATGGGACTGACTCAGGCTCCCCTGAATATGGGTCTCAGCCAGAAAGACTGAGCAGTCTAAGGGACCTCAGATAGTGAGTGGAGCCAGGATGTATCCTGGTGCACAAAAGGACCTTGCGAACACATCCCCCATGGAGAGATAACAGCCTTATCTTAGAGATAGGAGAGAAGCCCTAGTCCCTACTTCACATGACCCCAACTGGACAGCATTCCCCTACATATGGAATTGGGGTGGGGAATGGGAGGGGATGGTGGTTAGGGTGCATGTGAGAGGGCAGAGAGGGTTAAAGGGAGGGAGGGAAGGAAAAAGGGAGGAAGGGAGGGAGGGAGAGGGAACTGTGATCAACATGTAAAATAATAAATTAAATAAAAAAAACAATGCTTTGACTCCAAAATTTAAGTTCAAGGACAAGTTACTGGGGAAAAGGATTTCTATTTTTGATTCCACAGAAAATGAAAAGATGTGGATTCCTTCCAGACTGATGTGGTTTGATCGAGCCAGACTGCCTGAAACAAGAGTACCAGATGATCCTACATTCAAAACAGCTGGACAAAACAGCCTTACAGACTACAGCCAGGATTTCTGCATCCTCTTAGAATCCCCCATGACAGCGCCCCTTACCAACAGGAAGTAGTTTGGAAAGAACGATGCCCAAATTTCCAAATATTGTCTATAAATGTTTGTTTTCATTTAAATGGACTTGGTTATATAAAATAAATAAATAAAAATACAAGTTTATTCTCTGAAAAAATAAAATGCATTTAGTAGACCTCTGCATGTCTTGGATTTTCTGAAGCATAAAGATGTGCTTTAAAAATGTCACCAAAGTGAACACCCGTTTTTGTTGTCAATGGAACTTTCAGTAAGTTATTGCTCAAATTGAGTCATGAAGGTCACCCTGCATAAATCTGTCTACATTCATGAGTTGCTACAGTTGACTGCCACAAAGACAGTAGTGACCCTAGGATGAAGAGTTGCCTCTCTAGCTAGAAGTTATAGACATGGTTTTCTGATAGATTCTCTAGCGTCTTGCTCCAACAGTCAGATGGCCTTTCTGATTAGAGCAGAACAAGAGTGTAATTTTAATATTCTCAGGGTTAGGGTCAGGTAGCACTTCCCATTTCAGTCCAAGTGCTTATGATAGGGGAGCCCTGATTACTTCATGGTAAAAAGCCACAATTTAAGGACAAAGGCCACTTTTCAAAACTTTTTTTTTTTAACCTAAGGTATAATATGTATGCCTTGGTTGCCCAATGGCCATCCCTGTTTATTGACCAATTTTTTTTTTTTTTATGAAAGTGTATAAAGGGAATTTTGTATTAGAAACCAGTATCTTAAGGGAAGAAAAAGGCCTCAAGTAATGTTGGGATGTCATTCTGAAATACTGCTTTTGGCAACAGAGCATACAGGTTATGTGCAGAACAGAACAAGGGTCATGTTAACCAGATCGTTCTTGTCCTCTGCCCTCCCTCTGGAAGAAGGTGCTGGGTCTTTACTTCACTATTGTGTTTTTGTTGTTCTGTTTGTTCTCAAGGTACCACTAAGACAGTGAAGGGCGAGCCTCCTTACAGGGTTTCTAGAGTGTCCAGTAAGAATCTAGAGAGGGCTCAGAACAGCTCACACAATGAACAGTTTAAACCTTGTCTTTGAGGCAGGACTCTCAGTGATCCAGAATAAATTCACTTCGCTGCCATCATGTGCAGCTCCAAGTCCAGTGCTCTGTCACATCTCTCTATGAAACTGTCACTACAACACTATCAGATGCACAATTCATCTACGTTTAGAACTCTTTTCTTCTGTATGTTGTGTTTCATTCAGGCCTCCTGGGGTGGCTGTCCTGCATTAAAACTAGTCTTACGAGGAAAAGTGAACAACAGATAACACAGCTCAATAAGGAATGTATTCACTGCTAAAAAAACACATTAGAAGTTATCCTAAAGCAACATGTCAGCACAAAGAATGACAGCTACAAAAAAAAAAAAAAGACAAGGAAAGAGAAGAGAAGGGACATAAATGTACAAACAGATAATAGTATAGTCAAAAGAAAATTCAACAGCTTGCTTTATTTTAAAATAATAACTTTCATATAATGGAATACTAGCCAAATTCAATACTGATATAAATTTATTAGGTCAAAATATGCGGCCAGGAAAATTTTCTGAATCTCATAAAAGGCAGTTTCCAAAGCATATAAAACAATTAGAAACAACCTACATCAACAGCATAGCGCCATTTAAACTAAATAAACTATGAAAACAGCATAATCTTCAAGATTTAGAACACATTTTCAATAACTTAAAATATCTATGTACACTTCCCATCTCAATTATCTTGGGAAGAACAACTAGTCAATAGGTTTAAATAATCCAATATTTACTCATAGTAAGAGATTCTGACACAGAAATTAGAAAACTTATTAAGTAAATTATAACAAGTCCTTTAAAGCCCCAGATAATAAAGGCAGCTTCAGCTTTCTAATGACACCCCAGGTTTATTTATACAATTTATCGGCTGGCCAATGATAAACAGATTAAAGGGAATTTACTCACCTAGTCAGTAATGTCTCATTATAAAGGATATTTTGACTGCTAGTTAAGATTTATAAATTTAGTTATGCTGACATTTTGTATTGTGCTGGCTAGTCTTATGTGAGCTTGACACAAGGTACAGTCATCTGAAAGGAGGAAACCTCAACTGAGAAAATACTTCCATAAGATCCAGCTGTAAGGCATTTTCTTATTTAGCAACTGATGGAAGAGGGCCCAGCCCATTGTGGGTGATACCATCCCTGGGCAGGTGGTCCTGGGTTTCATAAGAAACCAGGCTGAGCAAGCCAGTAAACAGGACATCTCCACAGTCTCTGCATCACTCCTGTCTCCAGGTTCCAGCCCTGCTTGAGTTTCTGTCCTCATTGCTTTTGATGATGAACTGTTACAGGGAACTGTGAGTGAAATAAACCCTTTCCTCCCCAAGTTGTACTTGGTCATGGTGTTTCATCATGGCAATAGTAAACTTAGACAATTGTTAGCAATAAATCATTAAAAAAAAAAAAAAAGACAGTAGAGAGCACTGGTTTCAGCTTGCACGGCTGAAATGGCAGAAGTCACAGGATAAGACCCTAGCCACAGCATACAGGGTTAGCATTATTTTTAGTGCAAAGTGGCCTGGTTTCAGAAACATGTCCCCAAGCATGTGCATGTCTGGAACAGCATTTCTTCTCTATTTAAGCTTTGAAAAGAAGTTTTTTATTGCTTTATACAAATTTCAAAGCTAAAGTAACACTGAAAACTTTCTATAGACTATGATGAAGCAACAGTGACAAACTGAAATAGCTATGAAAAGATTTAAAATTCTATGTGTTGACAATACAGATGTTAATTGTTATGTCAAAAAATTTGTCACACTACATAATGATAGGCTTTGTATATTTAGCAGATAAAACTTTTTGTAAGCTTCTTACTTTCAAAACGCTATACTGGCTGGCACATTTTCATTTCATGTGAACAATAATTCATTCAGAAAAGCATGATAATCAACACACCCAGTTGGAACATTATTATATAATATAATAAAAATGCAACACATTTTAAATTTTGATTCTCTGTTATTTCATGATTATAAATGTCTATTCTTTATTTAATCACATAGTAAAAAAGTAATTATCTGTGTTTAGATCTTTTTATCCTGTCGATGTAAAACAAAGTTTAATAGTGCAATGCGTCAAAACATGTAATTTATCGTTTAATATTATTTCCCACTATATTCATCTATGCTAGAACATTGAATCATCAGATATATTATAACTGAAAATCAGCTAAATATAATGTTTAAGTATTAAAAAATATCAAATCCCATGTTATAATATAAATTAATATCATGAAAATAGTTTAACATTCATGCATGAATACTCCAGGGCGAAAACAAATTAATGTCAGCAAGCAATTCACAGGGAAATAATAATGATAATAGTGTTAGAATGATAAAGAAAAAATAATGAAAGAAGAAAAGGCCAAAGAGAAATCAAAAGTGTAAATAATTAATGCTGCTTAATAAAGCAGCAAATAAAATTTGGCAAAATATCCAAAGATGCAATAAAAATAAAAGTACAGACTGAAAGGCCTGACACTGCAGAGTAAAGGGGAGTTAATAAAAGATAATGGCTAGGAAAGAGGTATTATGAAAAAGAGATGCAATGCTGAGTTCCACACATCTAACAAATATGGGGTGTGCAAGTTATTTAATTCCCTAGAGCTTAAATTTTTCCAGTGCTTATTATCTGAGCCTGTGTAAAACCGTATTTATAAGTCAATCAGCCAAGGATTTGATATATTGAAGGTATTTTACCATGTTTTACTTTATCATTGCCTTTTTGTATAGGTTCTGTCTATACAATTAGATCTCACAGTCGGAAGAAAGTAGGCTACATGGACCTTGCAACTCCCTCTCTGTTGACTAAAAAAAAAAAAAAAAAAAAAAACTATTCTGGACTTATTTTGTGGCCATAGCAGCACACCCTTCATCTTTATATAGGCTATATTGAATTAAATCAAGTTATATGGAATTTCTCACCACTCCCTTAAGGGCATAAAATTAAGTATTTTCCTTTGTTTGGGGCATTGCTCTCCTTACACCCATCATTTTGCCAACAACTGCTAGTTTTCAGTTTAAGCTATTCTTCTTATTAGAACTGCTCTCCAGGTTTGAAAGGGAAGTAAGTACCTCTTTAGTGGCATCTTGCCATGCCAGTGAACTTGTGGTGGTGGCCACACCCTTTGGGCATGGTTTCAGGTGCAGATGTGACTTGTTATAAAGTAAAGGATTCACATCCATGCAACAAAGACATCTGTTTAACTATGTTCATTGCAGCACTATTTGTAATAGCAAGAACCTGGAAGCAACCTAGATGCCCCTCAATTGAAGAATGGTTAATGAAGATGTGGCACATCTACACAATGGAATACTACTCTGCAGAAAAAAAATAATGGTATCTTGAAATTCGCAGGCAAGTGGATGGCACTTGAAGAAACTATCCTGAATGAGGTTACCCAGTCACAAAAAGAGGAAAACAGTATGTGCTCACTCATATATGGATTGTAGACCTAGAGCAAAGGATCACCAGCCTATAATTCACACCACCAGAGGAACTAGGATACAAGGTGTATTCTAAGAGATTCAAATAAATTCCCTCACAGAACTGGGAAGGGATAAGTCCCCCAGAGCTCAGGTGAAGTGGGGGGGGCAGCAAATGGAGAAAACGAGGGGGAGGAAAAGAAAACATGTGCGACCAGGAAGATTTTGCCTGGTTAGGAATAGAAGACAGGAAAGAGAGACAGAGAGAGATGGAGAGAGAGAGAGAACATAAAAGAGGGAGCCAATTTTGGTTTGAAGATAAAATTGAACACAAAGAAAGGTCTAGAGAACTACAAGACTGCTCCCAACTAACAATTTGAGCTTCCGTGGAAAGGCTATCATAAATGCCCTTCCTGGAGAGTGACATCAACAACTAACTTATCCATGGAGCCCTCAATTAATGCCTGTTGGAAACAGGATCAAACACCCATATATAAACACTGAGTCGAAGTAGAACCCAGTTGCAGATGGAGAGGACAAAACCATGCGGCAGAAACACATACAGACAGCTTACCTGAACAAGGAGGAGCTAAAGGTCACTAGACTGATAGCTGGGAAGCCAGCATGGGTCTGACTCAGGCCCCCCTGAATATGGGTCTCAGCCAGAAGGACTGAGCAGTCTAAGGGACCTCAGACAGTGGAGCCAGGATGTATCCCTGGTGCAAAAAGGACTTTGTGAACACATCTCCCATGGAGGGATAACTGCCTTAATCTAGAGACAGGAGAGAAGCCCTAGTCCCTATTTCACATGACCTGTCAGATCTACATGAGCCCAACTGGATGGCATTCCCCTACATATGGAATTGGGGTGGGGGATGGGAAGGGAGGGTGGTTAGAATGCATGTGAAAGGGCAGAGAAGGTAAAAGGGAGGAAAGAAAGGAGGGAGAGAGGGAAGGAGGGAGGGAGGGAAGAAGGGAGGCAGGGAGAGGGAACTGGGATTAACATGTATAATAAATTAAATTAAAAAAAATGCTTTGACTCCAAAATTTAAGTTGACGGACAAGTTCCTGGGGGAAAGGATTTCTATTTTTGTTTCCACAGAAAATGAAAAGATATGGATTCCTTCCAGACTAATGTGGTTTGATCGAGCCAGACCACCTGATCTACATTGTAGGATACCAGGTGATCCTACATTCAAAACAGCTGGACAAAGCACCCTTACAGACTACAGCCAGGATTTCTGAATCTTCTTAGAATCCCCCATGACAGCGCCCCTTACCAGCAGGAAGTAGTTTGGAAAGAACAACACCCAAATTCCCAAATATTGTCTATAAATGTTTGTTTTCATTTAAATGGACTTTGTTATATAAAATAAATTTTAAAATTTTTTTAAAAATTATTATAAAAATGAAAAAAATAAAGTAAATGAGGGTCTGGCTCTTGCTCTCTTGGGGTGCAGATGATAGCATTGGGAGGGCAAAGACTGCATCTTCTGGAGCAGGAAGAACTCAGCAGTTATTTATTCTTAACTGTGTGTTTCCCTAATAGATACCTAATTATCATTTATCTTGGGTCTGGTGGACTCATTTAAACCGCACCTTCATCCCTAAGTCTCAAAGGTCTCATCGAGTTGTCTCTGATGTGATACACTGTTCCGTGGTAATACTTTCCCACCTGAAGTTCTTTCCCAACATGGCTCTTAAATTCTTGAAGCCTATCTTCTAACATAGCTCATCCCTGAAAGTCAATGGTACATCAGGTCCTTTCCTGCACCAATCTACGTCTGTCATTTTCTTTTTGCTACTTACAAATGAGGTAAGTTATTATTTGCTTGGAGGAAATGGTAGGAAATAAGAGTAAGAATTTAGGCTTTATGCTGGCCTGGCCCTGTCACCTGTCAGAATGCACTCAGGTAGTACCCTGTCAACCCAAGTGCAAAGGACCCCTGCCCAATTATGATCTCCTTCCTGCTCTCTCCTTCCTGCTCTCTTCACAGCTCTCTTTGCCCGCTTCTCTCTTTCTGCTCTCTTCCCTTTCTGCTGTTCCCCTGGGGCAGACAGGACTTTCCATGTCTCCTTCTCCTCTTTTGTCCTCTCTATGTGTCTCTGTTTCTTTACCTGTTCTTTCTTTCCTCTCCCCTCCCTCTCCTATCTAATATAATTTCTCACTTAAGCTCTGTCTGCCTGCTAAGTTTGTCCTTCCGCCTTGGTCAATCTCACCCATTATGGAATCCATGCAAGGTTCCCCTTGAGCTTTATCGTTGTTGTTCTTTAGTTACAGTTATAAGAATAAAAGATGAAGAGGAGGTGGGGGTCCTTAGTGAGAGTCCCAAGTGTGTGGGGTCCTAAGGTAAAGGACCACGTGGGAGAGCATAGCAGGTTCCATAGCAGGTGAGGGTGACCGATGAGGAAGGGAATAAACTCCAGGCAGCGTTTAAATGAGGAGCTTATTTAGAAAGGCGAGTGAGGGAGAAGGGAAGAGACATAGAGGCCCCTGGAACAGAAGAGGAGAGATGAGGAGAGAGAAAGAGAAGGAGGGAGAAAAAGAAAAGTCGCTAACCGAAAGCAGGAGAGAGAGAGAGAGCAAAAAAGAAAACAAAAGAGCCTAAGTCGGCAGGAGTATGACTTTTAAAGGGGTCCTTTACACCTCCTTTGCAGACTAGTACTCATGGAACCCTGAGCTAACCAGAGTACTGCCTGAGTGCATTCTGCCAGGTGACAGCGGCAGGCCAGTGTAATGCCTGAATCCTTACATTCCCACCTTTACTTATTATTTTTCAAATATAAGTATATTGAACCTAATATAATAAAACTTTAATTTTACAATATATTTATAATATACACTAGGGATGCCATCGAAATATTAGATAAACATTAAAGACATAGCTGGTAGGTTTGTACATAAGGAAATCTAACCCCACATGAAATGATTTCATCATGGTCACACAGGAAAAGTGAATACTAAGATTAAATGAGCTGTTTTCAAATGATTTTATGCTTACAGGCATCGGGATATACCCTCAGATCCTAGTACATAGTAAACTTGAGTGCGTTGTCACAAGTTCAGCAGTCTAGGGAGAATAGTGTGGTCAAACACAGAACGGGTTACGTCGTAGAGAGGTCTATGTGTTAGTAAGATGGAGAAAGGAAGAGAGGAACAAAAATGAGAAGGACATACCACAATGCTCTAGAAGAAAACCGACTTCCTCTATGCCTACTTCATTATTTCAGCAAAGTCCTTAATGCTTTGCTGAAATTAGACGCTTACAATATTTCAGGAACAGCAATTTTAAAGAAATGAAAACATTTACCATTATCTTAAAGCAAAACTGGCTTTCAGGTTTCAATGTTAATTTCTGCTACCAACTGTTCACATCATTAATCAAGGACTACCTGTATTCATTAATGCAATGCCATTGCGTGCAGCATAATGAGGCAATGCATAACTCAGTAGATTAACCAATGAGCTGAAAACTTCAGGCTTTATGAATTTATATCTTTTCTACCTCGGTGATGATTATGGCCCATACACAAGAATTCGACAGGTTGAACACCATCTGTAGTTAAATTCACTTCCTGCAATATAGTTAATGGGTTGTACTGGGGTAATACTGTTAAATGAATGTTCTTCCTCCATCTCTATTCTCTCGACAACACATATCCTATTGATGACCCAAGATTCCCCTATTGAGAGACAATTATTTGTAAAAATTCTCTGATAGGAGTGTTATGTAAATAAGGGTTATCTGTGACAGAGCTGCCTCTTTCTCCAGCATATGGGCCATGGTAAGAGTGCATTATAGATTTAATTGATTCCCATCTGTACCTCTGGAGGAAAAAATGCCTTCTTTGCCTGTACTGCTTTGTCTAACAAACTTGTAAGCTAAGGTTCCCATTTCCCAAGAAACTACTACTGTCCCAATGAGGCAGCTCCCATTCTATTCTTCTACACTAGCATCAACCTCATAAACTCACCTCGTCAAATTTTCATTGAAATGAACAGCAAAATATCAGAGAGCTTACCTTAGAAGGCTAGTATGATCTTATGGAGGAGCCTCACAGATGTTCTACAGAAAGTTACACTTGGGAATAGGCCTCCTATAAAGGAAAGGGTCTGATTAGTTCTCAGTGATTTGGCAGCAAGGCAACACAGAAGAGGTGGAGTAAGAAAAATGAGAAGTGAAATGATTTAATGAATAAGCAAGGATGTAGTGAACAATATGAATTGTTCTTCCTCTTCCCTTTGCTTTTAAGGCAAAATAAGATTTAACATCTCAGTAGGTAGCCACAATGAGTCAGTGGACATGTCTTATTTGATAATGTCCTCTTTTTTAAATTTCTTAAGTATAAAGAAGTTAAAGTAGTTTAAGTGAATTACTTATTTATAAAAAAGAAAACAATAATGGATATGTATATTTTTTCATGTCATGGATTTTAATCTGTGCAATGCATGTTCAGTTCAAAGTAAAAGTATTTTATGTATGAGAAACCAGAACACTTTATTTAGGGTCTAAATAAAGTCACCAGAAGTGGTTAAGTTTTCTATCTTGTTTTTTGATATACCTGTCTGTTTCTTTACTGACTTTTTGGCATTCAAGACATAAGTCCTATGGCCCAATGTATCAATGTCATATTTGAATATAAGGTGCTAATTTTCCTCTTTATCTAACAGTTTTATTCATGGAAATTAAAGGCCACAGCTTGGACCTGTTTCTGGTCTGCCTTCCAGGGACCTACTAAAGCCTCCTGTGGCCTGGGGCCTGCACACACATGGGGGAGCCCATTCAAGCAGACGGGCCTATCCAGAGTCTGCCAGCATCCTGCTGTCTGACAGAGCCCTAGTCCCAACTCCAGCTACTGGAAGGGGAGATACATTGGAGTATTGGACTTGTTTGCACACACTGGAAGAGAACCTTGGTACCATACATACCAGGAGAGGGAGAGACCCCACCAGTACACACTGGAAGAAGAGATGGGTAGATGACAGTATAAGAACAACAGAAAGATCAATGTGACACCACCAGAGTCTAGGGACTCCACACAAGCAAGACAAGAACATTCCAACACAGATGAAGTAGAAGAGAATGACCCTAAACACAACTTCACAAAGATGATTGAGCAAATGAGAAAATCCTTTAAGGAAATGGAAGAAGAGGCAAACCAAAAAAATTGCAAGAAACAATTAAAATGTTCAAAAACTCCAAGATTTGAAAGGTGAAATAGAGATGAGAAAACAAAAACAAAACAAAACAAAAAACAAATAAAAGAACAGAGTCAGGGGAATGTTGGAAATATAAAAGCTGGATAATAAACAATCAGGACCTACAGATGCAAGCAAAACTAGCACAATACAAAAGATGGAAGAGAGAATCTTGGGCATTGAAGATACACTAGGAGAAATAGATTCATCGACCAAAGAAAATCTAAAGTCCAGCAAGCCCTTAATACAAAATATCCAGGAAATATGGGATACCACAGAAAGGCCAAACCTACAAATAATAGGTATAGAAGAAGGTGAAGAAACTCAACTCAAATGTGCAGAAAATATATTCAACAAAGTCATTGAAAAAAGCTTTCCCAACATAAAGAAAGACATTCCAATGAAAGTACAAGAAGCTTACATAACACCAAATAGAACAGACCACGCAAAAATGTCCCTTGCTCATATGATAATCAAAACACAAAACATACATAATAAAGAAAGAATATTAAGAGCAACAAAGGAAAAAGGTCAAGTAACATACAAAGGCAAACCTATCAGAAGTACACCTGATTTTTCCATGGAAATTCTGAAGGCCAGAAGGTCCTGGATAGATGTTCCACCAACACTAAGAGACCACGAATGGTAGCAGAGACTACTATACCCAGCAAAGATTTAATCACTATAGATGGAGAAACTAAGATATTCCAAGACAAAACCAGATTTAAACAAATCCTTACCAACTAATCCAGTCCTACAGAAGGTTCTGAAAGGACAATTCCAAACCAAGGAATTCAACTACACCCACAAAAACATAAGAGATAGATAATACCACTTACCAATAGGCAAAAAGAAAAATGGGAGGAAATACACACATAATACCACTAATAACAACAAATCCAAAACAAAGAAGAATTAACAATTAATGGTCATTAATATTCCTCAATATTAATGGTCTTAACCACATATAAAAAGATACAGGCCAAAATAATGGATACAAAGACAGAATCCATCCTTCTGCTGCATACAAGAAATACACCCCAATATCAAATATAGATGTTACTTCATAGTTCAAAATTGGGAAAAGATTATCCAATCAAATGGAACCAAGAAACAAATGGGTATGAAGTCTCAATTCTGAACATCTGTGACCCAAATACAAAGGCACATACATTCATAAAATAAACATTACTAAAACTTAAATAATACCTAAAACCTCATACACTTAGCGTAGGACATATCAACATCCCACTCTCAACAATACACAGGTCCACCAGAGAGAAGCTTAACAAAGAAAATAACAGAAGTTAAGAACTAATTGGGTTTAACAGACCATTATAGAACATTCCATCCAAATACAAAAGAATATACCTTCTCCTCAGCACCACATGGACATTCCCTGAGATCAACCACATACTCAGCAATATAGAAAACCTCAATAGGAACAAAAAATTGGATTAACTCTCTGTATATTATCAGACCACCATCTTTTAAAGTTAGAATTCAACAACAACACAAATTGCAGAAACTCTACAAATTCATGGAAACTGAACAATGCACAATTACACCATTCCTGGGTCAAGGAAGAAATTAAGAAAGAAATTAAAGACTTCCTAAAATTCAACTAGAATAAAGACACAACATACCCAAACTTATGGGACACTTTGAAAGCAGTGCTATGAGGAAAGTTCAATGCACTAAGTGCCCATATGAAGAAAACAGAGGATAAGCACATTAGAGAATTAAAAGCACAACTGATAGCCATAGAACTAAAAGAAGCAAACTCCAGAGGAGTAGACGCCAGGAAATAATAATTTTGAGGCCTCAAATCAATAAAAGAGAAACCAGGAAAACAATACAAAGAATCAATGTAACAAAGAGTTGGTTCTTCAAGAAAATCAACAAGATAGACAAACCCTTATCCAAACTAACTGAAAAGAGAGAAAGAGAGAACATGCAAATTAACAAAATCAGAAATGAAAAGGGGGACATAACAATGGACACTGAAGAAATCCAGACACTCTTCAGGTCATATTTGAAAATCTGTACTCCACAATATCTGAAAACTTAACAGAATGGACAATTTTATGGGTAGATATCACTTACCAAAATTAAATCAAGAATGTATAAGCAATTTAAATAGACCTATAACCCCTAATTTAATAGAAATAGCCATCAAAAGTCTCTCAATCGAAAAAGCCCAGGGACAGATTATTTTAGTACAGAATTCTACCAAAAATTCAAATAACAGCTAATACCAATACTATTCAAAGTGTTCCACACAATAAAAGCAGAAGGGTCATTGCCAAATTCTTTTATGAGGCTACAGTTACCTTAGTACCCAAGCCACACAAAGACACAACTAAGAAAGAGAATTCAGACTAGTATCCCTAAGAACATTGATATTAAAATATTCAATAAAAGTGGAAAATGAATAAAAAAACACATCAGAGAAATCATCCACCATGACCAAATAGGCTTCATTCTGGGGATAGAGGGACGGTTCAACATATGAAAATCCATCAATGTAATACACCATATAAACAAAGTGAAAAAGAAAACCACATGAGCATTTCACTAAATGCTGAAAAATCCTTTGAGAAAATCCAACACTTCTTCATGATTAAGGTATTGGAGACATTAGGGATAACAGGAACATACCTAGACATAATAAAAGCAATGTATAGCAAAGCAACAGCCAACATTAAACTAAATGGAGAGAAATTCAATAGGAATCCTCTAAAATCAGGAACAAGAAAAGGCTGTGCACTCTCTCCACATCTCTTCAATATTATACTTGAATTTAAACTGAGAAAATGCTAACTTATAGTCCTTGTAAGTCATGCTGAGGTACCACATTCTAAAACTTTGTCACTGGGTGTCTGTGATAATAATAAGAACTACTGGCATCAAACACATATCTCAAAGATAGGGTTGTCTTCAGCCAGTGTAAGATAACTTTTCTTTGTGATCATGTTAAAATGAAAAGGAATAATTGCAACAATAGCTTGTTCTCACACATCATCTCCTCTTAGAGAGAGAGAGAGAGAGAGAGAGAGAGAGAGAGAGAGAGAGAGAGAGAGAGTGAGAGAGAGAGAGAGAGAGAATACCTTACTTGGCAAAGGATGGAAATGTTGACAGCCAGTGATATCGGGCAATACCTGAAGGTATTGTGTGTAGTTCTAGATTGGAAAAAGAAAGATTTTTCTGGCCATTGGTTTAAAGTCAAAGACTTGCTAAACATTTTTCACAAAACACACATTACAGCCAGAAGTGTCAACAGTAGTATTTCAAAAACTATTTTGAAAACTATTGTTAACTACCACAACCAGCTTTGTACTATATCCCTCCTATGTAAATGGTCTGTGTTATTCAAAGGACCAGCAGATTCCAAGATGGAGGTCACTGTCTTTTTCCACGGTGATGGAATCATGGATATGCAATTCAAAGCAATTTTCTGCTTGAATCTGTTACACTGTTCAGTCTTAATCAAAATGATCATCAAAATAGCTAATGGCAAGCTACAGCATACAAACAGCCAATTCCCTGTTTGTGTGAGTCAAGAAAGCAAAGATAACCTAGAGCTCAGAAAGCTAGAGAATACTTGGTTTGGCTACACAAAACTTGATGGTGTTGATGGTGCTTTGCCAGCCTTGCACTGATGAGATTTTCATGTTGATGACTTCATACAATATTTGTCACTTGGATAAAAATGCTTAGATATGTGTGTGGGAAGTACTTTCAAGAAATGCTTTATGAAATTCTAATACAGCTTTAAACATAAATACATATATTTGACCCTTCATATACAATATTTTTTTAATTTATAATAATTTTTAAGTGAAAGCCTCTCTCACCTGCTCAGGTCAAAGTCACATGAAATGAAATTCAAATTGCAAACATTCACTTCCTACTAGACAAAATGGGTTCTACCTCCAAGGACTCATGAGGTCCTTCTTAAGACAATAAAACACCAATGTAGGGGCGTTGCAATTTAAAACAAGTTATCCTTGAAGCTTTTACCTAAGAACAAGATATATGAAAAGGAGAAATGTATGATCAGACTTACATATCAGAATTTAGAACCAGTTACTTTATACAGAAGCATGTTAAAAGAGCTCCAACCAATTAGCAAATCCCAACAGCTTGAAAACTGAAAACCTTTTAGTGGAAAATAGAATTTATTACAGAAAATAACTCATCTCTAGGGTTAGTGGAAAATAATCAATTTTTGTTCACCTCTTTACCATGAAAAATAACTCCACACACACACACACACACACACAGTTGGATTTTGTATTCTATAAGTCAACATTGATTGATATAAAATCCATAACAGTACTGACTGTAAAACAAACAACAGATTTTCTCCTGCAAATAATTTTAGAAGTAAAATAATGACTATTGTTAAATACTTGGTACCACATTAAATTGCCATAGAAAACATGCTTTTGTAGTTTGATGTGCCAGTGGGCATTTTAAAAGTACATAACAGAAACTCTAAACACACACAAAAAATTAAATATAGCATGCATAATTATCCTCAGCGAAGAACATACCAATTTGTTATCAAATATCAAATGCTCTTTCCTGAAAACACACAGATAATAGTACTGTGTGTATGTGTACATACTGGAGAGTCTGTATTTATATGTTTAGAAATATATATTTGTATTTGTAAATATGTGTATCTAGTGTGCCTGTGTGTGCCTATGTAACAATTAAGGAATACCATTTGAATAATAAACCTTATTCAGCACTTCCAGTCTAAGACCTGGTTAGCATTAAAAACATTTGATTACAGCTTTACTATTGCCTATACTGCAAAGGCCGAATATGAAAATTGTAGAATTACAATCAGCATATTAAGACCATGTATGACTTCCCAAATAACCTGGGATATTTTTAATTAATTAACATTTTCCAACTCAAATTTCTCTCTGTAGAAGAAAAGAAAGGATGGTTCTATCACGATGAAGATCAAGAAATATGTTGAAAATACAGGTGAAATAGTCAGAGCATTTACTGGCATAAACAAGTAGCTCAGGCAATGGTCACGTCGTTAATTGCTATTGCCTGCTTCCGTATGAGTTTCTATGCATGCTGTTGGACAACTGAACTTTGTTCAGGAATGACACTTCCTCCCATTTAAGAGCATAGCCTTCCTTCATTCTACAGACTGTAAGCCTAAGTAACTGGCAACTAAAAAAAAAAAAATCAAGGGTATGCTGTAAAAAAACAGTCTAGCAGAATGCCCATGTCCATCACCTTTCACTGAGTCATAGGTTCCCGACACTGTTTAAAAACTTCAGTTTCCTGCAAGTACCTACTTTCAGGTTGAAAGGAAACTTGAGGCTTCTAAATTCTTAGAAGTCTAAAGTTGAAATACATTGATGTTTTAGAATGTAAATAGGAGATTAAAACGGAGAGGTAAACAAAACAAAATTTTAAAACAGTAAGATGAGCTGAAAACCAAAGCGTTTTGAAAGAGGGTTGATGAGTGGAATGTGCTAACAGATGACAAGAACCTGGAGCTGTGGTGTCTGGCAGTGGGGAACCCTAAAGAATTCCCACTTTATATGTGGTACGATTTAAGCCTCAGAAACCAATGTCAGCAAATCCCCACAGGTGCTATGATAAAGTGAGAATAAGAGATGGCGGATATACTGCAACCTTGAAAAGAGAGTGAGGTTTTCTCACTAACTTTGCCACTCTTCAGGGGCTCAATCTTTGCAAATCATAAAGTGAAACCTCTCCAGCCTCAGGAGATGGAAAACTAAATCTCAAACAACAGAATTGGATATAGCAGGCAGTTCGGTATGTAGGCGTCTGAGGTCCTTCCACTGTTAATCTTTGGGAGTGTGGGTAGGCAATCTGATCATTTTGAGGACACTGCCCAGCTGAGGGAGTTGCAGAGTGTTCTAAAAGAATAGAAAAAAGTAAAAATATAGGGAAAAAAACTGAACTGACACCAGAATTTCTTCCTGAATGCATTGTATCTTAGGTGTAGCTTAATATAAATATTATTTAATGTGCTGTCCATTTTCACAAAAGATAAAAGGTAAAATCATCTATGCTCACATGCATCGATGGGCTGTCCCCAGTAATTCACTTTTTATATCAGGATAGCTGGGAAGTGACATAAATTTCTCAACAAACATCCTGCTATTCAAAATGGTTTAAAATTAGGTTGACAGTTTTCTCAAGGTTTTCTTTTACATAATTCAAGACTCCTTTGTCTCTATAATGATGCTGAGATAAAACCTTGGCTCTTAAGTCTGATAAGGAAATCATCTTCCACTGACCTTATGTAAGCAACACAACTGGCTACTTTTCCTCCAAGTAAATGTAATAGTCTTTTGTTTCATGTTGTCAGTTTCAACAGGTTCAAGAAACATACAATTAACTAAACTAAATGCACTTAAATCCACAATACACATATTATTTTTTCTCTTTAAAAAAGGTTCCCTTTGTGATCTGATGAAAACTCTGTGTGTAATTAGACCTTCCAGCACAGGAAGAGACTTGAGTGACTACAGAGTCACCTTTGACTTTAATCAGAATATCCACTGACCAAATAGAAATATTACATTATTTAATGAACTATGTTTCCTTTGCCTTAGGGTTTCATATACTCTTACTTAAACATACTTTTTAAACATTATGATTATAATGCCCAGAAGTGAAAACAAGTTTGTCAGTTACTCATTTTTAAAAAGAATATAAATATCAACTCATAGTTACTTACTACCTGGCTGGAGGACAATAATAATATGAAACTCCAAATACCAGACTATTTGGTTCTCAATTGGGATTTGACCACACAAGTGGAGGCCAATCAGAATAGTAAAAATAGTAAAAAAAAAAAAAAAAAAAAAAAAAAAAAAAAAACCAATAGTACCAGTAAATAATTGAGTAAAAAAAATGAAGCACAATGTCACAGAATATGTGTATTAATTAAATGAGAGCACATATTCATTTATTTACTTTTTTTTAGAAATCATTAAAAAACATAGCTACTTTACTGAATAGGGTAATGAAATTGATAAAAATATATTAAGCAATTTGCCCAAGATCACAAAACCAAAAATGAACTTTGAGAAATTTTTTAATAATCTGAATTCAAGGTCTGTGGAGTTTTCTATCCTCTGTACCTATTTGCTTTATGCTCCCCATGGATACTGCTGAATCCCACAGCAGTTTAAATTACAATGCTATTAACCCAGTTTCCTTCTCTTACAAATGGTATACTTCAGCCAGATTGATTTACTACATACCCCAGATATACATGACTTTCACTCAAACTATTAATTCTACTTGTAATTTCTCTACCCATTGTTTCTTTTTCACAGCCAAAGGAAATGCCCCTTGATGTAGTAAATGTGCTTCGGTCATCAGAACAACCATATTCTCACCTGGCAATGCACAAGCTATACGCATTTGTCACTTTTAACCATTTGTTTACTCATTTTGTTATTTATTAATGGTTCTTAACTATAGAAACAGAACACACCTCAGTAGTAACATTTGAGTACTTATTGCAAATTTACTTATTGTAAAATTTTAGACCCCAACCTTGCCCACAAAAGTAGAAATTCCTATTGTGGTGTCCAGAAAATTGAGTGTAGATTAACTCAACCTCTAAACTACATGAGGAAATCATTCTTTCCCAACCGTATACTAGACCTACAGCTACAGGTATATGTTTTATGTTATGTTCTCACATGACTATTCTCTTTTAATACATTTATGGAGTAGAAATGTTGATATAGAAATCTCAGAAGGTTCTTTAAATACCAGTCCTATCTGAATATTGAAGTATGGGGGGAAATGAACACTGTGCTTCAAGAAGACAATTGGCCAAGCTACACACTGGTTGCCCAGAAAGACTAAATATGAAATCAACTGGCACATTAATATAACATAATTTGGTACCCCTAGAAATCTCCAATTTCCCAAGACAGCAATCCACCTTTCTATGTATGTATCAGTTGGAGAAGCAATATATATGCTTCCCCAAAGTACGGATGGCACAGCGAAATGTAGCTTTTCCCCATGAAGGCCTCCCAATAAAACTCCAATTGCCACTTATCTCTATTATGTTAGCTTTGAGGCCTTAGTAATGAATTGTTTAGAAGAACAAGTGGAATTGACCTATAATTACAGTAAATCTATGTTTCCACACTTGGCAGTTCTGTCACTTCCCAGACTAGTGATTTGGGAGTAAACTGCATGAAGCCAAAAACTCTTGGAACAATAAAATTATGGGCTGTGTGCTTGTTGGCTTTAATAAAAAGTAAAAATATGATGACTCTTCTAGTACTCATGTCAAACATAGTCATGTTCTGCTGTTATTTTTCTTTAAATTATATTGTTTATCATAATATGTTAATGTAGCACAAGAAAACAATAAAGAGATACCAGTATAAGTCTATGGACACAGTTATGTGTTTTAAATGTATTAGTTCATGGCTCTCCTTTTATCTCTGATATACCCTTGGGAAAGGTATATTGCTCATAGATCCAACTGACTACAGGCAGTAGTTTCTGAAAAGAGAAAACAGTGGTAGCAAAGGAAAAATGCCAGTACCAGAATTATGAAAATGCTTGAAATGCCCTGTTCTCTTGAAAGAAATTATATTATTATATCTCAATAGAAAAAATGCTAAAAATTATATCATCCTTCCATTCTAATTATAAGCACAAATAACAGAAATGGAACAAAAGAAAACAGATACTAGAGATGGACATTAACATATGCTGTAAGCACTAAGTGTGGCAAAAGAAATGACAGAAACTTAAAAACAAATGCTTTTCTTTATATACAAAAAGTAAATTGGTGTCATCTCTTACAAATTAACTTACTAGGCCATGTTAAAAAGACAAGTTGGAGATTCCCAAAATTACACAAAAAATACAATAAGATGTACAGCTCAGGGGACAACAAGCATACTTTGTCCATGGCAAAAAGGAATATAGTTGAAATTATAGTAATCAGAACATTCATATTTTACACATATTAACTTCAAAATACTTAACTTAAACATGATAAATGGCTTGAATTATAGTAACTACAAAATACTAGAATTTTAATGTTTTATAATATGAAGTGTTTGGATCTACCAGGAACTGTGAATCAAAATAAAATCCATGGGTGCTTGGCACACTCCTAAAAATAACATGGGCTTGTTTGTTGGCACATGTTCAGTACAGCTCTTGGTGCTATTATGATAAAGTATTATCAAAACACATGATGTAACTCTACTCTCCATAAGCAAAGAAGCAAGGGAAGTTCTGTATGCCTTGTGGGACACTCTTAACAGAAAAGCAAACTGAAGAATATTTTAGACTAAGTGTCCAAGCACACTAATAAATGATAAAGGCAAATGATCTGAATGCAACCAAGTGAGGGAATGTCACATTCTCTAAGACATATTACAGGAAATAAAATGGTGCCAGGGAAAACTGTGGACAACACCATGAAAGTTTCTAAGTTTTGGATGCTACAGATACCATTCATAAGAAGACAAATATTCCTTAGGCTATAGGAATGTTAATTAAACATTTCCACAAATAATTGAGCCTTGGAAAAACATCTTCAAAATAAGTCATAAAATAACATTTGCTAGGACACCTTTGAAAAGTGAATGAATCACAAATTGTTGATTGTCATTTATTTACCTCAGTCAGCTTGGCTTTCAAGATTCTCTCATACTGAAATTTCAATGTTTGTGTCAAAATGCTCACATGAGTGAATAATCCCACTCAGATCTTTCTTGAAGGGCCTATTAGTGTCCTGACTGTTCTCTCTTGACTTAGAGTTATTTTCCATTTTGTATTTTCTCTAAAAAAAATGCAATTAAAATTATAAGTAACATGTGAATAGGTTTCTTTCGTCAATAAAGGAAAAGTTTAAAATATGACTATAAATGAGTTTTAATGGAAACTATCCAAATTCTTCATGACTTTTGAAGATATATTGGATCTGAATCTGAAAAGCATGCTGATTACCTCCAATGGAGAATATGAAGAATAAAATGCTGAAAAAAGTTTCACACAGGGTAGGAAAATTGATAAGGAATTGATGAGGTTTTGTGTGTGTGTGTGTGTGTGTGTGTGTGTGTGTGTGTGTGGTGTATGTGTGTGTTTATGTGTTTGTGTGTGTAGGTGTGTATTTTTTGTGTGGTATGTGTATATACTTATTATTCAGTGTTCTACTTACTTGTTCATATATAATGAGAATCATACTTTACAAATTTAGGGCATTCCTTTAGTACATAACATGTTAGGAGAGAGAGAGAATAAGAGGGAGGAAAGGAGGGAGGGAGGAAGGGAGAGGGAACTGGGATAGACATGTAAAATAAAAAATAAATAAATAATAATACAAATAGTAAAAGAAAAAAACAATTCCATATGTGCAGCTAAATTGAATAATTAATTGTTATATTGTATAATTAATACTATTGATAGCAAAAGAGTATTGATTAATGTGAATTGAAGAATAAGAAAGTATTTAAGAAATGGAGTTACATCTCATAATATCTCAACTCATTTATTATCTTATTATGTTTCTTATTATCCCACTTTTCAAAAAGTAAGTCAATGGTTAATTTCAAGTCAATAGTAAGTTAGCCACAGTGAAACGAAATGAGTAGACCTAGACCCCTGCCAAAAAATGTCTTAAGCTAGCATTGCTGAAAGATATGGGGAGCTAGTAAAGTGTAAAGCCCACAACTAAGCATACCAAGATAAATATTCTGTTATGGTAGTGATCTGTGCAATGTGACACTGAAATTAAGTCACACTTGGGAAATAGATATGAAGCATTCTACAGAAACTAGGGAATCTAGTCATACATTCCAAAGGATTTGCCTAATGCTCACAAAAATGTCAGGTTTTATCCAAAGGAGGTCAATAAATGACTATTAAGGAGGCAAAAGTTGCCATGAGAAAATTTATCTCTGGCCTTGCCACATTCCTGCCTCCCTACGTCACAGAGGTTTTATTAAGTTTCTTTTCCTCGAGGAAGCTCCTGCAGAAGATACAGTTCATTTCACGAACTCTCATGCCGTCTTGGAATTCTTTAATTTTGTGTTATCTAGTTCCAGTTCCATCTATAATTTATCAAGGTGATTTTTAAATATGGTGTGGGTGTCTAGGTTTTGATTCCATTTTTTCGTTTGGAAATCCCATACACTTTAGATGCTAAAGACACATAGACTGTTGGATTTTATGATAATGCACCACATTTTTTTTTTTTTTTTTTTTTTTTTTTTGTATTTGTCCATTTCCACAGTAATAAGCATGTCTTCTTTTTCTCTCTGAACCACCTCTCTTCCACATTTGCCATACCCTTACTAACTCAGTCAGTGTGGGAAAGAGTGAGGACTCGCCAGGCAGTGGTGGCCCACATCTTTAGTCCCAGGCAGAACTCTGAGAATTTGAGGCCAACCCGGTCTACAAAGCTGCACAGAAAAGAATGAGAACACATTCTGTTTGGACATTTTGTGAGATTCAACCATCTATTCAATGTCCTTAGCTAATACTTCCATGTTTATCCCTCTGAATCTCATGGTGATTCCTCCCACAACTTACTCACATAGTGAATCTTCAGTTATTCTTCAAGTGAAAGCTCAGAGGACAATAAAAATTCACAGAAATCTTAAGATGGAATTTATTTCTCCTTAAAGAAGTCATAAAAATTATTAATAAACATTAGAATGAGATGCTCTCCCTACCTCTTCTCTTTCTACTAAATCCTTCTCCATTCCCCCCATGCTCCCAATTTGCTCAGAAGATCTTGAATCTTTCCCCTTCTCTGGGAGATCATCTATATCTCTTTTGGGGTCCTTCTTCTTTCCTACCTTTTCTGGTGGTGTGGACTGTAGGCTGGTAATTCTTTGCTCTATGTCTAATAACCATATATGAGTGAGTACATACCATGCTTGTCTTTTTGTGACTGGGTTACCTTACACACGATAGTTTCTTCTTGCTCCACTCACTTGCCTGCAAATTTCAAGATTCCATTTTTTTTTGGGGGGGGGCTTTCCCCCACTGACTAGTTCTCATTGTGTAAATATACCACATTTTCTTTGTGCATTTCACAGTGGAGGGGCATCTAGGTTGCTTCCAGGTTCTGGATATTACAAATAATGCTGCTATGAACATAGTTGAACAGATGTCTTTGTTTTATGAATGTGCATATTTTGGGTATATGCCTAAGAGTGGATTTACTAGATCTTGTTGTAGACTGATTCCCATATTCCTGTGGAACTACCATACTGATTTCCAAAGTGGCTATATGAGTTTGCAATCCCACCAACAGTGGAGGAGTGTACCCCTTTCTCCACATCTTTTCCAGCATAAACTCATTGGTGTTTTTTACTTTAGCCCTTTGGACAGGAGTAACATGGTATCTCTGATGGCTAAGGATGTTAAGTCCTTTCTTAAGTATCTTTCAGACATTTTGGACTATTCTATTGAGAATTCTCTATTTAGTTCTGTATCCCACATTTTTATTTAAATTTGAAACAAGGTTGTTTTACATGTCAGTCCCAATTTGTCACCCTCCCATCCTATCCTATCACACCCACCAAATGCCAGCCCATCCTATTTCTGCTCTGCAGGTAAGGTGAGGCCTTCCATGGGGAGTGTTCAAAGTCTGTCATATCATTTGGGGGAAAGGCCTAGGCCCTTCCCCGTTTTTCTAGTCTGAAAGAGTATACTTCTATGTGTGATGGGCTCCAAAAGTCCATTCATATACTAAGGATAAATACTGATCCATTATTAGAGGCTTAGTAGACTGCCCAGTCATCCTAACTAACACCAACATTCAAGGGGGCTGAGTCAGTCCTATGCTGGTTTCCCTGCTTACAGACTGGGGTGCATGAGCTCCCCCTTGTTCAGGGCAGCTGATTCTGTGGGTTTCTCCAGCCTGGTCTTGACCTTTGCTGATCACTCCTCCCTCTCTGTAACTGGATTCCAGAAGTTCAGCTCAAAGTTTAGCTGTGGGTGTCTGCTTCTACTTTTATGGGCTACTAGATGAAGGCTATAAGATGGCATGTAAGGTAGTCATAAATCTTATAGTAGAAGGGCATTAAAGGTAGGTAGTTTTTCCACTATTGCTTACAGTGTTAGTTGGGTCCATGTTGTAGATAAATACTGATTCACTGCCAGAGGCCCCATAGACTTTCCAGTCCTCCTGGCTAACATCCAATTTAAGGGGTCTGAGTTGGTCCTATGCTGTTTTCCCATCCATCAGACTTGGATCCATGATCTCCCCCTTGTTCAGGTCAGCTGTTTCTGTGGGTTTCTTCAGCCTGGTCTAAAGGTACTAAAGGTGGAGTTGGAATAAAATATTATCTATTGCTAATCTTAGTTGACAGTCAGGGTGTCATTTTCATTAGTTAAATCAGGCAGTTTCTGTGTTAAGCTATAGTAAAATACTCCTTCAGCATATGTCTGGCAAGACACTCAAATATATCTTGATTAATGTAAACCACCTTGAAGGCAAGATCCCAAATTCACTGCAAATAGATTTATTAGGACCAAAGTAAATTAATTTTATTTTGAGTATACAATGTGCAACCAAGAGAGATTTAAACTTTTTTCTTTATTCAAAACACAATAAGTATATTGGGCAAATAAATTACTGTGTAACAGATTCATCTAAAATAAACCCATCAATTTCACCACTAAAATCTACTCTGGTACATTTTGATATACTCATTAAATGTGGTAATGGTATCCTACACTTTAAACATAAAAATGTATAATTTACTCTTAATATTTTTATAATTTTATTTTGTCATAATCTATTTTAATATTTGGAGCTAGGATAATAAAATGTATTATACTTAATAACCAATTTCTGAAAATTTCCTGGTAAAATTATTAGTAAATATTGAAGTAGACTTGTGTTTAAGGAAAAATAGTTTTCTGTCAGTTACATCTTTGTTGGTGCATTTTATTTGATGTTGAGTCTTGTATTATTCATATAATTTTCATGAAAATCTCCAATCTGATGTGGAATAATTAAAAATTGTAATTACATTTTACTTTTACATCTTAATTTTAATATTTACAAGTGATAATTACAAAATTTTCATAATATGGAGTACATACATACAGATAGAAAATAAGCACTATATAATAGGATATTAAATGAATATTTTCCATCCTTTTTATAGAATTGATATTTGTGGCAAATTCAACTCTTAAGTAATCATATAAACTGATGATTTTGAGTGAGAAGCTGATGGAATGTATTGGGTATCCATCATTTAGGGTTCAAGGCTCTTCCAACGTGCTGACAATACTTTCAGGGAATCAGATAGGATAAAGAAAGGTATTTATTTCAAACTTTGTAATTTCCACATGAATAAAAATAACATGAATTTTATATTTTTCAGTATAATACTTGGTTTCTGCCTTCTTCACTTATATCACTTATTGAACACTTGAGAAATCTATGTAATTAGTAGTACCACAAAAATATTATAAGGGAAGAAAGCAACGAGGATAATATGGCTATGGCTCATCTCTATGGCACATACATTTTTGCTATTGAACAAACTTTGGAATTTTTTCCAGTAGCTTTGGTAAATAGAACCTAGGCTGGTGGGTCTAAACCAATAAGCTTTTATTTATACATGGTTTGTGGATACTGAAATGTACCTGGATATATGTTTTTCATAATTATTTCCATAATCTTGGTAAGTGGTCTAATTTTTGGTTTTGTAAGTTATACAGTTAACAGTTAAGAAGCTTTACACTTACATTGGGTTAGAAAGTGACAGAATGACCCTACTTGTCAAGTGTCCTTAATTTATGAAGGGTTTGGCAGCAGATAAGCAAAAGAAAGTTTTAAACAGAAAATCTCTACCTTTGCAAATTCAGAAAGATGGCTGAGTAAGTAAACAACATTGCCAATATGGGAGAAGACTTTCAATAATAGAACCTGTAAGTAGCATGGAGGTAAAGACCTTTTCCTGCTTATACTGTTTTCTCAACTATGTCTGCTGAGAAGCCATGACTCTCCAGGAAATAAATATATATATGGAAGAACAATTTTGAGAAGAAAAGTACTAAATATTAATCCATGGAAAATGTGTGTAGGAGGTATTCATCCAGTAAAGCAAGCAGTTTCCTTTAATAGTATTTGGAATTCTCCATTTGGAACTTCATGCCAAGAAAGAAAATGGTATATAGATCAAGGGTAAATTCAAATGGCTTGTAAAATGCAGAGTTAGAACCACACAGCATGTGCAGATGCACACACACACACACACACACACACACACACACACACACACACAGTGACAGATAATAATGCCAGCATAGACACATACACTCCCCTGCTCAGAATAGTTCTATGCATTTAACATATGTGGATGAAACTGCAATAATTATGCATATAAAAACATTGATGTGCTTAGCAGTGAGTGATATTAAAGTGACTGATGCTTGAGTTAGGCTGTCAAGGGAAGGAGAGTTAGAAAAGGCAGAGATGGTATAAGAGGAGACTTCTATTTTTGATTGTGAGCCTAGACTTCAACGGCTGAGCCATGCTCAACATCCTTAGCTTTCAGGGAAATGCAAATCAAAACAACTCTAAGGTACCATCTTACTCCTGCCAGAATGGCTAAAATTAGAAACACCAATGACAATTTGTGCTGGAGAGAATGTGGAGAAAGGGGAACACTCCTCCTCTACTGGTGGGAGTGCAAAATTGTACAGCCATTTTGGAGAGCAATATGGTAGTTCTTTAGGAAAATGGGAATCAGTCTACCAGAGGACCCAGCAATCCCACTCTTAGGCATATACCCAAAAGATCCACATCCATGCAACAAAGGCATCTGTTAAACTATGTTCATAGCAGCATTATTTTTAAGAACAAGAACCTGGAAGCAACCTAGATGCCCCACAACTGAAGAATGGATAAAGAAGTTATGGCACATTTACACAATGGAATATTACTCTGTAGAAAAAAAAATCAATGGAATCTTGAAATTTGCAGGCAAATGGATGGAACTTGAAGAAACCATCCTGAATGGGGTAACCCAGTCACAAAAAGAGGGATGTGGTATGATGGTATGTACTCATTCATATATGGACTTCAGACATAGAGCAAAGGATCACCAGCCTATAATTCACACCACCAGAGAAACTAGGATACAAAGAGGAATCTAAGAGAAGGTCCTTATACAAGGCCCCTCACAGAAGGGGAAAGGAACAAGATCTCTTGAGAATATTGGGGGAGGCAGTGAGTGGAAAGGGAGCTAGGAAAAAGAGAAGGGGAGGAGAGGAAATCATGTGGGACTAGGAAAATTGAGTCAGGAGAGGAATAGGTGAAAGAGAGAATGAGAGAGAGAGAGATACCATAAAAGAGGGAGCCATTATAGGTTTGAAGAGAAAACTGACTCTAGAGAAATGTCCAATGTTCAGAGACCTACAAGACTGACCCCAACTAACAATTTGAGCAACAGTGGAAAGGCTAACATAAATGCCCTTCTATGATAATGAGATTGATGACTAACTTATCCACCACCATGAAGCCCTCATCTAGCAGCTGATGGAAACAGAAGCAGACACCTACAGCTGAACTGGAATCCAGATACAGAGAGGGAAGACAAGACCAGGCTACAGAAACCCACAGAGACAGCTGACCTGAACAAGGAGGAGCTAATAGTCCCCCAAACTAATAGCTGGTAAATCAGCATTGGACCAACTCAGTCCCCCTGAACATGGGTCTCAGTTAGAAGGCCTGGGCAGTCTAAGGGACCTTTGAAAGTGGAACCAGGATGTATTTCTGGTGCACCAAAGGACTTTGGGAGCACATTCCCCATGGAGGGATACTCCCTTAACCTAGAGGCAGGAAAGAGGATCTAGTCCCTACTCCAAATGACTTTACAGATTTCGTTGACCCCTTCTGGAAGGCCTCACACTCCCTGTGGAGTAGGGGGGTGTGAGGGTGGTCGGGGGACATGGGAAGGAGGGAGAGAATGAGAGAAGTAGAGGGAATGGAATAAGAGCAGAAAACTTTAAAATAAAAAAGGAGAATTATAGAACAAAAGTCTTTTCTATAAAATGCTCAACCAGAACATTTTGGTTTTTAGATGAAATGGAGAAAGACAAATAAACTTCTTTACAGCAATAAGACATATTTGTAAGAACTTAAATACCATGCTGGCCTAAGTAGCATTAAAAATGGTATGTCTGTTATAAACCACATAAGCATACACATATAGGAATATATTCTCGGTAAAGTTTTTCCCTTAAGCATACAAACACATAAACAATAAGCTTAGAAGCTAAAAATGGAAGAAAAAAAAGAACACCTGCAATTACTGGGCAATTCTTTCAGGATCTATTTACTATTGTGTAAGAAAATTTAGGCTTCTATGCTCAAAGGAGAGTTAGAAGTTTGCTAATCTTGTAAACAGAAAATTATCTTCTTGATCGTTCCACTTTTGCAATTTTATACATTTTCTAGAGGGTAGAAGATTCTTATTTGATTCTAATGAAAAGAGTGAGTATTAGGTTTTATGCATTGATACAGAGAATTTAAAAATATGAGAAAATGTATAGAGAGTGATGTGTGGTTTGAAATCTACAATCAAAGTAAATTAATGTGAATTCATGATTACCCAGTTCACACACATATAAACACAGACTAAAGACAAAAACACATATACAAATATATATAAACATGGACACAGATAGATATTTATACACTTACTTATATATTCATATTCCTATATGAACGTACATACATACTGTCAGACACATACAGTGGAACGATTCAGAAACAACTATGTACTCCATATATAATTACATATTTAACATAAAATGTATGTGTAATAATATATTATATATGACCCATTGAATAATATACATATTATGCATACACACACAAACACACACACACACACACACACACACCTAAACTACAAGTGTCTGAATGGCCAAAGATGTGATAATTTGAATAACAAATCATATGTAATTGGAATATAACATCAAATGTCAAATTAATATATGTATATTTATTGTGAATAATTATGTCTATAAATAAATGGAATAGGAAGTAGAAAATTCTTACATAAATATCCAACAAGTATAGAATTCATTTCCTTAGTTCTTGAGTATTATATTTACATACATACTTCATTCCAAAAAGTAAAGAAGGAAATAACTTTATGAAGAATTATACTGATGTGAAATGTCTTACCCAGGTGATAATCAGTGTCATTAGAAGGAATAAAACAGGCAATCTCTATTTGGAAAACATCCAATAACTAAGAATACTGAAGTTCATCAAAATTTCCAAAGTCATGAACACAGGAACAAGCTACAAACCACTGAATAGGAAGATGCGAAAATCAAGTGAAGACTGTTTTTATTGATAAGATCCTGAAAGTAAATATGTTATGAATGGGAAAGTGATAAAATTAAGTAACGTCTTGGATTTAGTTAACAGTAAGGCAGTTCTGTGGAATGCTAGGTTTTGATATATGCTATTGCTTATGTTCCATTGTCCACTGGCTTGTCTGTAGAGGTAAACATTGTGAAGGTAGTTTGTATGTTCAGGGTGTCTACTAATCATCCGTGGTCAGGTAAATCAGTTGTAGATTGTAGGCAAATTCTCCTTAACACTTTTGTAATTTTTCTGTAAACTTAGTTTTCCAATAAGATATTTATGAGACAAATACATAGTGATATAGGAGGGAATTTGGCAGTTTAATTTCTTTACTAGGTTTACGGTTAAATAAACTTATATCCATATTAAGAATTACTGAACGTTTATTCATATAAGAAGCATACATGCAAAGATACATTATTCTTGGGGAGGCTGAGGTTATTGACCTAAGACAAAAATAGAAAACGTAGTGAGAACATCACTGTGCACAGAAATTCTTGCAAGAAAGAAACTGTGACTTGTGGATGCTCCCAGGAACTGCTCAGAATGGCTAGAGGAAAACTGCACTTTGTACAGCCAATAGAAAGCTGGAGACGTGGTGAATCTGTAGATGTGAAAAGATGTCTAAACTCCCCACAATTTCAAATTTCTAACCTAATAAGACAATAGCAAATCCTTAATGAACTGTAAGGAAAAGTAACTCAGGAACAATTATCAGCTCCTCAGAATACGAAGCATCACAATAGTACATCACAGACCTTGGAAATAACAGCACTGGATCCAAATACTTATAACAGTGGCTTTCAATAGAAACTTACTTAATAACATTTCATACCTCTGTCTGTTCACCACAGATTTTAAGGCTAGAAACTTAATGTATAACTGTTCCATGAAGTATGCTCAGCTAGCTAGGAACATGCTACTCTAAACGTCAAAGGATGACTGACAGAAAGTCATATTTCCAAGTGACTGTATTTTTTCTAAATAAGTTCATTAAAGACTTCTTTGAATTATTCCACAAGTTAAATGGGTTGTAAGGGCCCCTGTAGTGATAATTAGGATACTGGTATGTCAGACTGTAGATTTTACTCTGAGAGCACAAGTTGAGTTTCTAGATTATATATTACTAAGCCCTCCAATTCCAATATGGGGAGTGTTGTGCAGGAAACACAAGTTAGCTTCTGGAAATGCTTGCTAACCTCAAACACCTTATTAGATTCATTTAGGGAAACATATTGTAGTTCTTACACCAAGATTCTAGTGTACCCAGCAAACACCACTGCTTATGTTCCATTGCCCACTAGATTCTCTATAGAGGACAACATTGTGAAGGTTGTCTACTAATCAACTGTGGAAGCTACATGAAAGCAAATGGGAAAACAAAACATGATTTAACACAAACAAGTTGAGTTACCCAGGAAGTCCTTGAAATATCTTAGTAACTTAGACACGTATTTATTAATTAATTTATTTATTTATTTATTTATTTATTTATTTATACTTGCATTATATTAAAGTGGATGGCCTCTTGCATTCTACTTCAACACCAGATGTGGATTTCCCTAGTCAATGACCTTGGCTAAGGACAAGGGATCTCTGCAGAATAAACTACTCTAAAAGGGATGACAATGAAATATTTTTCAAAGGTTGTTCTCATTGCCATGGGATAATGGGTCCTTTGTCAAAAATATAAGTTTAATTTTGTGAAAATTTAATAGCATTCAAACAGTGATCCATAGAACTCACAAAAGATAGGTTCTCAATAAGTATTATTTTTAAGGCTGTGTTGGGTTTTTCAGGTATTGCTGCTGTATAATAGCAAGGGTATGGTGAACTGTGTTGCCTTTTCTGTTATTGATTGTGTACTTACACTGGTGTGTAAACATCAGGATTTGGAATGGTTTTAGGTCTGGGTGTTGATTCCTGCATTTTTCTTTGTTAGATGGATGTTTTGTTCTTTGGTTTCTTTTCCTCTCTGGTCCTCTGACCTAAATAGCCAAGTGTTCTGGAGGATAGTGTCTTTGGGTTCAGTAGGCTGTCCACTCTGGGCATCTGGGGTTCCCTGGATCTGGCATGACCTTAGCTAAGTCCAAAGTCCTTTTCTGAAATTATAGACCAGGGTATGGAGACCAGGGGAAGGGATAAAGACTAGGATCTCTAAATAAGGTCTGACTACTGGGTCCCTAGGATCTGCCTGCCTGCAAGTAGAGTTTCTGGAGCTGGGGTCCCTAGTTCTGTCCTGTACTCCAGGAAATCTGAATTCTTCTAAAGTTGTAGACCTGAGGTTCCTATATCCACCATGGCCCATAAGTTCCTAGAAGCAGTCTGGCCTCATGTAACACTGGCTGGTCTGTGGGCTCTAATATGGAGTCTAGAAGAGGGGAAACAATCTGTTGTTGCTAGATGGGCTTTAAGGAGTGTTAACTGACAATGGACAGTGTATTGCCTTGGGTACCTTGATCATCCCTGGTCTCAGGTAATGCACAAAACTTTTCCCAAAGTACAAGGCCAGAATATGGTGTCCAATTGTGGGTGTGCAGTCTGGGATTGTTGGTCAGGGGTAAAAGATTATACATTGTTATAGAGAGATAAATGGGCCCACAAACTTTGAACAAGGGTGCTATTGGGCTGAGGTGTGGATAACAGGGCAATAAAATATATCCCTTTCAAAATTTGTTGTTTTATACATAGAGGGATACTCTGTCAGCCTAGACACTAGGCTCTGTTCCATATGATGTGACAGACATTGAAGATCCCACATGAAAGTCCCCACCCACCCTGGGGCGCAGAAAGCAGATGAGATAGGGGATCCATGGAGGTCAGGGGAGGAGGGAAGGGAAAGGGAACTGGGATTGACATGTAAAACAAGACTATTTATAACATAAATTTTTAAAAAAGTTTGTTTGTGAAGAAGATCTTGGAACTTTTGATTGTACCAAATATACACACTGATTTTGGTAGAATGGCATTTTCACTACATTTATTCTACCAATCCATGAGCATGGAAGAGCTTCCCATGTTATAGTATATTCCTTAGTTTCATTCTTTGGGCATTTAAGGTCTTCATTATAGAGGTTGTTTGCCTCTTTGCTTAGGTTAATTCCTAATTCCTGGGTAATTTTCATTCCTTTGAGGCTGTTATAAATGCAAGTGAGTCCGTGATATTTTTCTCAGTATGTTTGTTGTATAGAACGGTTATTGATTGATTTTTGTAGCCTAAGTGTTATCTTATTACTTTGCTCAACTTGTTGATGATTTCTATGAAGTCCAAGATGTGATTCTGTGGTCTGTAATGCGTGCTTTTGATTTGCAAATATTTTGTTGAGGGTTTTTGTATCAAAGTTCATCAGGAATATTGGCCTTTGGTTTTGTTGTTGTTGCATCTTTATCATGTTTAGTTTAATATTAGAGTGAGAGTGGTTTCTATGGGGTACGGAAGCACTCCTGTTTACTGGTTTAGGACAGGGTCTGGTTCAGTATGATTCTGGCCTGATCAAAATGGTTCTGACTCCATCCAGTACCAGAGAAAAGGCAAGCTTGTCATGTTAGTAAGAGAGAAATGTTCTTAAATCACGTACATCTGTTTCTAAAATAAGAGAAGAGAAATAAATATAGGGATGGCAGATGCTTAATCCTCCTTTTCCCTTTCTTCAGAGGCTGAGATTCTCAATATAGTTAGTTTGACCTTAGCGAAATACATATCTGCTTGTCTTAATTAGTAAAATGGGGAGGAAATAGCATATATGATAGAGTCATTGTGAATACTAAATTAGTTGACTAATATGAAACATAACACAGAACTATGCATTATGTATGGCACAGTTGCGATAGTGGGATTTCAATTTGATTACAATTTCTGGTACTTCTATCTTTAAGTTGTTGAGGTAGAAATCACAAGAGACAATGACATAGATATTTGAAGACCTAGATAAGAATGGCAGACTATTTGTAGTTCTAGGTTGTATTCCTGACATCACTGAATACAATTTAGATATAACAATAAATAAAAAAATCTTCATGGTTCCTTAATCTCAATCATTGGATCAGACACTTGGCCACTGTTTGATATTGATTTGTCATCATAAATGTGCCATGTCGAAGCAGTTTGGTGGGCTCTTACATCTCCAGTGCTTACTACAGAGCAATGAAACTCAGGAGCCCTTACAGTGGCAAAAAAATCAGATTGTGGGTTGTAAGTGGCAAGCTTTTGATATTGTTGTTTGAATGCTTTCACTTATTAAGCAGCAAACAATTGCTTTTTCTGTTTCCTATGCAGAGAATTCTCTGTGAAAAGTTAAATAGTAGAATAGAAACACCTGTTCTTGAGATTCCTCTAACTTAATGTTAAGAGCTATTTATTCTTTAGTTCATTTAACAATTAAAACTTTTTAAAATAGTGCAATATAGGAAAGAAAGAAGTGGGAAGTGATTTTCCCAGTGTAGTAGAAACCAAGCTCCTAAGGGGAACAATATCACTGTTTGACTATTGTTTCACATTGCCTACTAGTATACAATACTCTGTATTTGACCTACTATGGTGGTCAGTTTTAGATCAACAGATTGATACTTGACTTTATAGGCACTTCCCATGTTAAGAAAAAGTATGTGCATAAATTAAATCATTTATTTAAAAATAAATCATTAAGTTCCCTGAGGAGCCAGAGGTAGGTGAATATTTATGAATTCCAGGCAAACCTAATCTACATTACCAACTCCAAATCAGCCAAGGGACACAGTGAGACCCTGTCTCAATTATCTATCCATCCATCTATCTATCTATCTATCTATCTATCTATCTATCTATTTATCTATCTATCTATCTTGAGAACTGAATTTATTTCAGGGGCTGAGACCTTCTCAGCCATAGACAAAGCCTCAAGATTACTTCACACACACACACACACACACACACACACACACACACACACACACACAGAGAGAGAGAGAGAGAGAGAGAGAGAGAGAGAGAGAGAGAGAGAGAGAGAGAGAAGAGCTTCCCATGTAAGCCAGACAATCACCAATTTCCTGGTGTTAAAGTATTGAAGAAATCAGTAAACTTTTTACAAAATGAGTGACTTTCTTCCTCATTAAAAAAAAATGAGTGTAATAGTAGATAAGTAAAATTGAGTTAATGAAGGATGAATTGTTTGGAGACAATATCTAAGACAAAAATAATTAGGTACAACAGATACACATAAAAATCCAAATAGATAAATAAGAAATAAAGTTCACCAAATACATAAAAATAATTCAGTTGTCACAGTATCCTGTTATGTGTTAACATTCTTTAAACCTTTTACGAGATTATAAGTATCTAAAATGCGGTTTTGAGTTTTACTTTACATTATAATTTACCTTAGTTGTGTTAGTTTTGTGTAAAAATTTCCAACCTGTCTCCTTTGTATATTTAGTAATTCAGTTCTCCTAGAACTGAATGAGATTAAGGGAATTCTTGTCTACCTACCATTGCACCCACAATTTCTAGTTAATTATTGTTTTAATCTCTGAACATATTCTTCATGTAATTTGAGGGTTATAATATGTACTGTGCATCTCTACCTAACAAAAGATATAACTTACATAGGTAGTTATAGCTATTTTGCAGTTGTAGATATATAATTATCTAAATAAAAATTTTCAAATTATGAAAACTGGGGTGCAATCAATAGCTGTCAGCAAGACAATTCCATGTTAACATGACTTTAATGATTGTATCGTTTTGTTTAAAAGAATGGAGAACTTTCAGTTTCATGAATTCAATGTAATACTATTTTCACATCAAAGTCTACATTTTGCACTTTCAAATTGTGCTACTACAAATCTTATATCATTAATGAACTATGCTTTAAAAATATAATTAGTAAATGGTGTAAAAGTAGATGATGTATAATGAGGCCTGCTTTTCTCATTAAATCCATCTATAAATCCTGGGAAGAATGAGTGGGTGAAATATTTGAGATCTCTAAATGTATATGGTGACATCAAGAAGGAAGATGGAGAGTAAAATTTTAAGTCCCCTCTAGATTGAAGTTTATGTTTCCTAAACTCAGAGACTTCTATAAAATTAGGAATGTGCACTGGGTACAATTAAAAGAGATTCAAGGGAATTTAAGTTTCTTAATAAGCTCCATGAATTTTTCTCTATAGACCAGGGAAGCCAAAAGACATTACTGCTTATGTATCTCTTCCTATTTGTTTCCTCCTGGTTGAAGGGTTTACATATGAAATTCCTGGCACAGTCTTATATGTTCAGATGGCTAGTTCTCAGGTGGTAGCACTATTTGGGAAACTTAGGAGAACCTTAAAAAATGGACACTTGCTAGTTGACTTGAGAGACTTTAGAAACCTAGGGTTTTACAGTTAGGGCCCAGTTCTTGTTTACTCTCTTCTTCCTGAAAGTTTGTACCCTTCCCACTTTTACTTTATGTATGTTGCCATGTTTTAGCATTATGATAGACTCTATCACAATGGAAATGGAAATAACAATAAACACCCACTGAAGTTGATTTTCCCATAGTGTTTTTATCACATTATTTGAAGAGGATATGGGACAACACTCTACATCCAGGCAATAATATAGTGTCAGTGGTAACAAAAGCAATCCACTTGCATGAGGTGATATTCTGAAATTCAAACAGGGTGTGACTCTTTCTCTTGGACCAGGGATCTGAGGTGCATGAAACAAGAAAGCAATCCCTCTGCAGTCCTATCTCCAGCATCATTCCTCCTCCATAATAGCAAAAGGAGAGGGACAGAGAATGGCACTGCAAATATTCAGTAAAAATGACTGCCTATTAAAACATATTCAACACAAAAATGTTAAAAGCAAAACTTAATAATGGGATGGAGGAAGTATAGTGTGTTTTGTCATAAAACATAAAAAAAAGTTAAGAGTTAAGAGAAGGTATGAAATATACTAATATGGCCACAATACACCCCTTCAAAAATAGATGTAGCAAGTTGGACTTATTAAATCTCAATTGCATATAGTCTACAACAATTATCTGTGACTAGAATGTTGTATGTAGGTTTGTTACCATAGTTCTAGGCCCGGACCTTAACTATAGGAATTCTAACACATAGGGTTTTCCTTCTATCATCTGAATAATCCAGACATAAATGTGAAGGGTAGTGTAAAATATATATATATATATATATAGTCCCTCTGAGAAGGGCAAAGGGACAAGATCTCTCAAGCAAATTGGGAGCATGGACGTAGGGGAGATGGAGTAAGGAGGAAAAGAGAGATGGGTATGAGGGAGCAAGAAGATTAAGGTGGAGAGCAAGAAAAAAGATACCGTCATAGTGAGGGCCATTATAGGTTTTAAGAGAAATCTGGCACTAGGGAATTGTCCAGACGTCTAAAAGGATGACCCCAATCTAAGCAATATTGGCGAGGCTACCTTAAATGTCCTTCCTGATAATAAAATTGATGGCTATCTTATATGCCACCCTAGAGCTTTCATCTAGTAGTTCATGGATGCAGAAGCAGACACCCACAACTAAACTTTGAGCTGAACTCCTGGAATCCAGTTGCATATCAATCTGATAGCTGGGAAACCATAGTCAGCATAGTACTGACCCAGACCCCTTAAATGTGGGTGTTAGTTAGGTGGACTAGACAGTGTATAGGCCCTCTGGTAGTGGATCAGTATTTATCCCTAGTATATGAATGGACTTTGGGAGCCCATTCCACCAAGAGGGATACTCAGCCTAGACACATGGGGGTATTCCTAGGCCCTGCTCAAAATGATATGGCAGACTTTGAAGGCTCTCCATTGGTGGTATTATCCTCCCTGAGGAGCAGAAAGGGGATAGGATGAGGGCTGATGTGAGTATAGGGGAGGAAGGGAAGGAGTAGGAATTGGGATTGACATGGAAAACAAGCTTGTTTCAAATTTAAATGAAAAAAAAATCCAAAATAAGAAAGAAATATAAAGCCCATATTTAAAAACTGTGAGGGGTAATGAATCAATAAAGGGATTTATTCAGTATAGCCATACTAGGGAATATGAGGGTAACCTGAATTCAAGGCCCCATGTTAATATCAGAAGCAGAGTCCTCGGTACTATGGTGTTGTTGGCTATTATGTCTGCTCTGGTCTAAGAGACCTGCCTATTATAAAGAAGTTATAAACCCATGCTTAGACTCTGTCATGAAAGGCTTTCTTCCACTAGAAAGGGTAGCCTCATTTCCTCTTATGAAGCTATTGATAGTGTTTTTAGCTGCTAGGGAAATCTTTGAAATGTTTGTAATTTCTTTGCTGTCTTTAACATGAGAACAAATGAGAAAAAATTGGAAGATTTAGGGCTAATCAACCTTCTAGTTTGGGAGCAGGTCCCAAACTAGAAGGCATATGTGTCCACAAGTGAAAAGGAAATTTATTCAAGGTTTAAGTTGGCAAAGGAGAAAATTACCAGCCCAAGTGAAAAATTAGCACTTCTAGCAAAATCAGCCATTAAGTTTCTCTTTCTGCCTGGCTCCTTTACTATCACACAAAGTAGACTTCAGGGAAAAGAGAATGACCATGTAAGCAGAGGAATATTATATATGATTGAAATGATTATTTCCCTCAAAATATATAACAAATATGTAGACTGATAAGCACTGTTTTTAGTTGTTATAAAGCAAGATGATAAAAAATGAACAGAACTTTGGAAAAGACAATTATAGATGGAAAATAAAGCTCTTTTTAATAACCAACATAGCCAGAAAGCAATTAACAAACATAGAAAAAAACTGAGGTAATCATAACCACCAGGTAATAGAACAAAATTGAATTTATAAACATGATAACAAATATGAAAATTATACCTATTTCAAGTACACATACTCAAAAAGAGAGAAAGGAAAAGTTTATCACATCTGATGATAAAGCCAACTCCTGTGAACATATGATATATATACAAATGCAAAAGCTGCTTTCTTTTCTCATGGGGTACTAAAAAACAAAACTAAAAAATAGAAATCTATTAAGCAAACTTTAAAATAATGTTGGTTCATTGAGGAAGTTATAATGTACCTTAAACTGAAGTAAAATGGGAAAGTAACAAAACAAAATACTTACCATGACATTATTTCAACATATATTGAAAAAAGTCAGAACATTTAGCATGAAATAAATTTAGAAAAGTTTCAAATGAACACTCTGAGTGTTTTCCTCAGTAAACTAGTAAAGAAATATAAAACATTAAAGGATACAAAGTAACAGAAACTGATTCACTTGAAACACACAAACATGTACACACACACACACACACACACAAAGACAGAGAGGAGGAGACAGAGATAAAGGCACAGAGAGAGATTCACAGACATTGGTAATAGAGAAGAAGATTCTGTCTTTCTTTTTATAAAATTATTTCTTTTAGTTCTGGAAAATATGATATAGTTGCATAAATTTGAGAATATAATATAATTACACAGAGAGACAGATAGACTTGATAACAGAGAAGATGATTCTGTTTCTTTATAAAATTATTTCTTTTAGTTAGGGGAATATATGTACATAATTTCGCTTCCTCTTCTTTCCAATTCCTTATATATCACCCTCCTTTTCTCCTTCAAATTAATGATCTATTTAATATTAATTGTTGTTATTGTGTGTGTGTCTGTGCCTGTGCATGTGTGTTTTACTAAATGTGTAAGTAAAACTTGCTCAGCCTGTCCAGTGCCACTCGCATGTTTTCAGGGTTACCACTGGTATTGGATACCAGTTGGTGTATTCATCCCTGGAGAAGACTATTTCTCCCTTTATCAGCATTCCTTAAATGCCTATAGTTCTTTGTGTGGGGTTGAGGCCTCATGAGCTTTCCTTATCTACTTAGCAAATCTATTGCTATTGTTCATGTGGTCATGCTGGTCAGACTTCTTTGGTATAGTTTCTGACATGTTCCCTCACCCTCTGCTGTCCTTCATAGACTTCATAGAGTCGATAGCTTCCTAGCCACTCTGCCCACAGCACTATTAGGAACAAAGGAAGATTAATACTGGGAAGTATAGATGTTAAAATGAACACTACAGGCACTACTTCAAAGTAACCAACTAAAAAATGTCATTGAAAAGCAAATAGGTAACCTAAATTGTCATTTATTTATTAATAGAATAAAATTTATAAATAGAACACTTCAGAAATAAAGCAGTCTTTGGGAATAAGTGATTATTTTTTCTGTCACCATGGGAATAAAAATAACAGTTGTAGCCTCATGAAGCCTGGAGACTTCATGCAGGGTGGCCATTCCAGCAGACCAGCCCATCTGGAGACTGCCTGCTTCCTAGTCATATGTACAGCCATGGGAGGGAGTAAGCATGGGCTGTTTCTGGCCTGCCTTCTGGGCCCTGCTCAGAACTCCTGAGGACTGGGGACTGGGCACAGAGGAACACTTGCTGGGGGACCAACCCATCCAGAGTCTGCCAGTGCCCTAGTCTTTCCACCACACACTAGAAAAGGACAGCCACCAGAGTAATGGACTTGATTTAACCCACAAGAAGAGAATCTTGGTCCCATACCCACCGGAAAAGGGAGAGACCCCACTGGTATACGCTGGAAGAAGGGATGGGTAGATGAGAGTATAAGAACACAGTCAACAACAGAAAGATCAATATGACAACACCAGAGTCTAGGGATTCCACACCAGCAAAACATGAATATCATTGATCACCCCATTTTAGAAAAATATGAGAAGGTGAAAGCTACTTGAAATTTGACTTCGTAGCAATAAACTACTTAGGATTTTTAAATTTAATTTTAAGCCATCCTAGTTAATATTATTTCATTTTTGTTTGCAAAATTTGGCTGAAAATAGAAGAAAATGAAGGAAACTTTACCTGTCCCTAATCTAAAAATAATTCTGTGGGATCTTCTTCACAATATCATTGCTGCACAAAGAAATTATAAACTTCAGGAATCATTGCTGAGCAAAAACATTACCAGGCATCTTGCAAAATAGAATCTAGTGCCTTATCAGTTCAGAGTTTTCTACTCTTAAATTACCATGCCTAAAATCTGAGGGGGATACCCTGTTTATACATGGTGGAAGGAGATAACAGAGATCCATAATCTCTACACAAGTGTCATGTCTGTGCCTAGGCATACACAACACACAAACAAACATGTGTATGTACACACAAATGTACACACACACAGAGAGACCTCTTTAAACACACAGAGATGTTGTGTGGATGCTATCTCTAAATTGAAACAATTGATCCTAGAATTTGGATCCTCAGAAAACTGAGGGCATTACAAGTTTCAGGAAACTTGGAAAGTTCCAAGATTAATAAGATCCAGTCCCATCCCACTAAAAGACCAACAAAATCATAAATGATTTGACATGGTGCTTCAGGGTCACAGTTTTAGTGAGTTGTCACCCATGCTGTGTGGAATTTTTCTGTGTCAAAGTTGCTTTTGAGCTACCTGTATTCTGTAAGTATTCCCCATGAATATTCCCTTTAAAAATTAAACTCATTGAGCCAAGATAGACTTAGGTACATTTTTCTCTTTGTTTTGTCCTTACTGCCTAACTGAAGCCAATAGTCATTCATTTGCACAATAATTATTTGTTGTCACACAATAAGCTTTAAGAAGCTCTTGTTGGTGCCAAAAATGTGTGGCAAGTACACACTGACAATATTCATTCATATAATCAATACAAGAATATTAAATATAGATAACTACCTCAAGTCTATGTAAAAATATTTCCACTTGAAAATACATTAAAGGTTGACTTAGCTCTTGTAAAAGTTGCAAAACTAGGTGTAAAATAAGCAATAACATATTATAATAAAACAATAAATATTAATTACACAAAATGTGTATTACTGCAGAATAAATAATTCAATGAGTGGAAAGGGACAGAGGAGATGAATAAAGCAGCACTCTATGAACAATATCAGCACATTGAAGAAGACAAGCTCCCACTTCAATAACCATTTAAATCCTTCTCTGAAGGGAAATCTTTCAAGTGATTTTTCAAGGGAAGATATTTGAAACTCAGGCAGGTGAGCAACTAAGTTGTTCGTTGTCCAAAATATATTAATCTAGAATGTGGGTTATATACATGTCAGCCCATTTTCACATTCTGTTGTAAGTCTATGCTCAGTGGATCTAGAGTAGCTATAAGGATCAGTTTGTCTGTTGACTAAAGTCACACATGTTGACTTTATTCCAGCTAGTGCTTCTGGCAAGCACCCTTCCAGGTATGACATTTTCCAAATAATGTAATGTTCAAGAAGCTTCAGAATACAGCTCATGCATTTCTAGGTAGTTTTATTATGGAGATATCTATAGAAGGCAGACTTCACTTGAAACTTTAGGAGACTATAGATAGGAACAAAGAGGAACTACCAAGAACTCAATCTGATGACAAAGGGTTTGCATGCAGTTTCATACTAGAGAAATAGTCTCTGTCAAGGGTGTTCCCTAATTTTCCTTACTCAGGTTAATCCTGAATGTGCATTCATAAATAGAAGCTCCTCCAATGAAGTAACCAATATAAAAAGTATAAATGATGAGTGTAAAGATTTAGTATAGTCATCGACCTATATGTGGCTGCCATACAAAGACACATTTATATTATTTTCAAGGAACACATCAATTTGTCCATTGCAAATTTGTTCATTCTATGGCAGGCATAACTGCTAATAGAGGCTTGGGCCCAGTTTGCCCTCATCATCTGCTTTTCCTCACTGCTACATTTATGGAACTCAGTGAATAATGGAAAGGGATCATGAGACCCATGGTTTCAGCAACATTACACCACATCTTGCCTTATTTAGTTAAATTCTCCTTCCAGATACCAATCTCCTTGTCCATAAAAGACAGAGGCTCAGCATCTTTTATTACTCTTCTATGGCAGACTCAGGAGAGGAAGAAATTCCTTACCTTACTGCACAAAGACTCCCCAAAATGTGCAGCAGCTTTGTTCAAGGAGTGGAGGTTGTTCTTGCTGCATCAAATCTTCTGTCAACTTCTTTCACAGATATCAACGAAAAACCCCAAGACAGTGTTTAAAAGCAGTAACGTGCTCCATCAATGATTAGTGAAACCATGATTGTCCCCAGAGGAGATGTCCCTCTGAACTAGAAAACAGACTGAATTGGTCCATTAATGTTCTTTTGAGAGGGATTTTGTCACTTTGTATAAGCAGCATGGCAGGATTTGAAGAGAATTCAGTTTCAGACATTAAGTGCAAAAATTTATCCACTGGACAGTCATCTTAGTGACTGCATAGTAAATAAAATAATAAGACTGAAAATAACAGCATGTATACCATATAGCAGTGCAAACTATCCCTTATGGAGGCATTATGCAGCATCTCCAGATACAAAGATACTGGGAATAATTTCTTCCTCCTGTGTTCACAGCTTTACCAAAGCACAGGTACTAATGAATGAAACATTCCCTGCAGGTATGTTTAAGGGTATGAGAGATACCAAAGAACTGTGTTGTTGTTTTCAAAGTCACATGGTAGTATCATTTGAATATTACTTTTTGGTTAGAAAATATTATTTAAATATATTATTTATTTCATACATAAAAATGTCTTCATCAGTATTATTAAAGAACATACATAGGAAATAGGTCCCTGGTGTATGAAAAGGAAATACTTCCCTACTATTCTCATTCTATTTTGTTTGCCAAAGTTGAAGGAGGAAATGGAGAATTGATCTTTTGGCAACTCAATAAAGTATTCTTAAACATATTAAAAAAATAAAGAACACTATTTATAAAGAATAGGAAGGTGTGCTAGATAAATTACCATTGCTAAAGTAGAAAGTTTCATTTTACACTTGGTACAGACAGCCTTCTGTCTATGGAAGTATGACCTCAACTGCCCTGGAGTTTTTGTTTTAGAATACTTCCTAGTCTTAAATTATCCTGTCTAAATTTAATGTATAAATTTAACCATATCTCACAAGTTGTATTGGTCAGGGCTTATCTGGAAAGAGAAACTGGTAAGATGAGATCTAGATATAAATGACACAAATGATACAGAGAAAGATGATGCATACAGAGGTATAAATACAAATTATATAGTTAATGATTTGATGATATAAATAATATGGACACATAAACATATACACATAGATTGAAGAAGGTTCACCACAGTCATTGGCTGGTTTGATTACGAAGAAACACTCAGATGATAAATTTTGTATGAGCTATAGACAAAGGGAATGCCAGAAGAATAGCTCCAAGTTACAGTTTAAAGGCCTTGATACTGAGGAAAATGTTGGCTAAGTAATTCATGATCAAAGATCTGAGATATATATAAAAGGGAATGAATGTCCCAGGAAGATTGATATTTTTCAGGTCGTTTTAATTTTTTAATAGTTTTTTTTTTCTTATTTTACGTATGATCCAGTTCCCTTTCTCTCCTATACTCCAGTGCCCCCCAAACATTTTCAAGGGAGGCTGAGGCCTTCTATGAGGGATCAACAAATCATTCAAGTTACTTGGGGTAGGGCCTAGACCCTCCCCATGTCTCTAGGCTAAGGGAGTATCCCTCCATGGGGAACGGGCACCCGAAGTCCATTCGTGCACTAGGGATACATCCTGATTCCATTGTCAGAGGTCTCCTAACTAACACCCACTTTCAGGGGAGCGGAGTCACCGTCTGATGCTGGTTTGCCAAAGCTATCAGTATGGGATCTATGAGCTCACCCCTTGTTGATGTCAGCTGTTTCTGCGTCAGCTGTTTCTCCAGCCTATCTTGATCCTTTGCTCATCTCTTCTTCCTGTCTGAAACTAGATTCCAGGAGTTCTGCTCAGTGTTTAGATATGGGTGTGTGTTTCTGCTTCTATCAGATACTGCATGAAGGCTCTAGGATGACATTTTCTTTATCTGTTCTTTAGTTGAGTTGCTTCCAGGATCTGGTTATTTGTATTCTGAGAACAAAAAAGAATACAGGGAAGACAGAAAGATGAAGGGGAAGGAAGAGGGTAAGACAGAAAGAAAACGAAGGAGGAACAAAAGGGGAAAAATAGAATAAATAATATTTTATTAATGACAGATGAATATTCTGATGCTGCTAATTATGATGTTATCACAACTGTATGATCATGCCTAAATTTTTATATTGTAATAATCAAGCTCCTTTACATCAAAATAATTAAATATTTGCTTAAATCTAAATGTTTGGGGCCAGAATGGTGGTTCAATGGCTGAGTGCACACTGTTCTTCCCGAGAACATAGATTCTAGTCCTAGCACCCATATCAGGCAGCAACTCAACTGCTGGAATGTGCTGCTCCAGGAGATATTCCATTTGATTCACACTCCACAATCATCTGTGCAGTATACATGAAGCATACCACACACAGACACCACATAAAGAAAAATATTTTTAAAATTCTTTAAAAATGAATCAAATTATTATAATATAGCCCAGCAATAAAAGAGCTACTTAGTGTGTGAAAGACTGTAGGTCCATGTGCTGCTATCACCCCTCAAAAATACAAAAGTTAAAGGTTAGTAAAATTCTTCTCCATCTTCTTTCAATTTTATTTTTGGCATAATTTCAATGAAGCTTCCATTTTATATTTATCTTGTGAAGCTTTTTCTTGGCATTGAGAAGAAAATGAACTACTGATAATTTTCCTTTAGTCATAAATTTTGAAATAATTTTTAAATATAAGAGTAGGTGATCTACAGGTTACACTGTGATGGACTTCATGTACAGTTCCTCCACAACAAAAGCTTCTTCATGCAATGGTCCATTTTAACTTTTTGTTTGTTTGATTTTTTTAAGACACCTATGGTAAAACACACAAATTGAGACATGCATGTACACACATATCATATGTTGCAATGGCTAGGGCTACATTATAAGATTGAAGACAACTTTATTTACAAAACAAAATGAAGGATACCATAAAGCTGGTGAACTTGAGACATTCCACTTGCCAAGCATACTCAAATCTGTGAAGAAATCTTGTGATTACTTAATGCATGCACCATGCACAACACAGCTATGGAAGATTGCTTGCCATTAATAAACTCTATAAAGCATTTATCACAAGCCTTACTGATAATACAGACTCCTTTCTGTACATGCTTGGTATTGCAAGTTTCTCACTAGCCATGTGATTCCTGTGTCATTGTATTAAATATGAAATGAGACATTGAGCATATTTTATTTCCCGTGTTGCATTAGAACATGATGATGCTCAATAGGTAATACCTCTGGTCAGGAATCATGGTACCATAGCCACTCCAGTGTAACATTATTAAGTACCTACAGCCTGCGGTGGCCCACATAGCTCACAGATTTTTATTATCAATGTCTTTCTCCAATGAGATAGAAATATTACTGACGAATTGAAGAAAATTCAAAATCTAGTATCAGAAGACCAAAGTGACATTTTCATGAAACAGTTTCACCACAGGGAAGGCATACTTTAAAAAAATTGTTGTTTTTCAAATATTCAATATAGCAAATGGACTGATGGATTGCTAGTGTAGAAATATGAAAGAGTTAACACACATCTTCCAAGGTTTCCCTTCCTGTCTACTTTCCTTGCTTTTTCCTCCCTCCTTCCCTCCCTCCTTTCTCCCTTCTCCCTCCTCCCTCCCTACTTTCCTTTCTTCCTCCCCCCTTCTCTCTTTGTCAGACCCTACTCTTCCTTTTATATTCTCTCACTCTACCTCTGTATTTCTTCATTTTAATAAGCTCGATATTTCTATATGTCAAATAACCCATTGATGTTAGCGCATGTGCAGCATTGTAGAGGCCAATTCACACATAGAAAAAGAGTAATGTTACTCTGGAACTCCAGCATCACTCTGACCTTTCTATAGCACTATTCCCAAGAGAGAAATAGACATCCAACTGGCAGAGGCAAACGTGATTTTGAGTATACACTACTAATTTTGAGCAATTACTATGATTAATGTTTTTAATACAAAATTGTGAGGTTTCCCCAATGACTGGATCTAAAATGTCTATCTTATAATAATATTGTGGTATTGTATTAATATTAACTGGAACAGGAAACTAAAGAAGGAAAGAAAGCCAAACCATGAGAACACCAAAAACCTTGCTTTGAATTTTATTACCCCTCTACAGTAATATTTGCTGTCTTGAAATGTAGACAGGCTACATTTCTACATTTCTACATGGTTTCCTGGGGCTTAATTTCTATTTTCATTGTTTAAACTGTGTGAAAGGAAAAAAAATCTCTATTGTAAAAGTGTGTATTTATAGATTAAGACAACTAGAATAGTGTCATTATAATATCTCTGTGATAATGGTAGACACTAAAAAGTGGGGGGGGCATTTTTCTGTGAGGTATTTTCCATTAATAAAAGTCAAGACAATTGAGATTAAAAATTAGTTTTAGTCCTTTAAAAATTAATTAAATATTCTAAAAAGTGGGCTTTAAATGCAAATTCCTGCATGTGTATGTGAGGAATTTCCAAAAGTGTGAATTGCTTCAGGAATTTGAGGACAAGTATTCAGAACTTCAAATATTTAAAAACAAAGAAAAACAGTCTCAGTCTGTCTAGAAACCAATGCAAGGTTTCCATGGAAGATATTCTCATTTACTCTATCATATGGACCATATTTTTGCTTGATAATTTACGATGGAAAGTTTATCTGACCCAAATCATTTTAGGGAAAATTACCATGAAGTTTAAAGATATTTTTGGAGCAAATAAATGGCATGTTGATGATACCCCTTGACATACGTTTCTTGAAAACCAAACTAAGAGCAAGTAATGGTAGCACATGCCTGTTGGTCCAGCATTTCAAAGGATGACACAAGAAGTTCAAGTTATGTCTTAGACTCTTTAATCATGCCTTTATTACTGCCAAAAGTAACATTTAAAACAAACAGTATTTTCTGTTTGATATAAAGTTTGAAATCATAAGATAAGGTGTGAATAAAATAAAGACATAGGGATTATGAATGAAGAATAATACCTCTTTTCAGTTTCAACATCTTCACACTCTGATTTTTATCACAGAATACCGTAAATCTCAGGCAGAATTCCACCACAGAAAAATGACCATCTCTAGCACCCAGACTGTGGTCTTTATGGGATATTTCTCCTCAATCATAATAGAAATAAAAACATAAAGAAAAATCAAAACAGGGCTTCTTGAGCAAAAAGAGTGTTTGTTGCAGACAAAATCTTTGTTGGAACTTCCTGAAAGAGTGATGTAGTCAATTTTTGCAAGAAACACCCTTCCTTTAATGTATTTTAATACTTTTCTGAGAATTTCAAACAAGGATAAAATGTATTTTGACTGTTTTCACTCCTTCTTCTCCAAATTCCTATCGTATCAATTTCAGCCTCCCCTTCCCCTCATAATTCTCAGTTCTTACATACATGTGTGCATTTTAATTGAGATAAAATTAAATCACTTTCCCCCTTCCCTTTTTTTCCATCTAGCATTTCTCAGAAACCTCCATCCTACTCTCTCAAGGTTTCCTGACTCTCAAATGATAGTCTTTCTCTTTGATTATTATTGTTATATTATTCTCAAATTATACAGCTATAACAGTGTGTTCAATTTTGTTTGTTGTATGTATTTGGTTTCAGGGATGTTCACTTGAATTGTGTAACCATTGAGGGATCTCATCACTGGGAGAGGCTGTTACTTTCCTGGCAGTCATTAGTCGCTGTTGTTCATGGTGTAGGTTGGGCCCCCCTTCAACATCAGCATCCTTATTGATAATGCTATTATTCTGGTTTTTTGTTTTGTTCTTTGTATATAGCCATTTCTAGAGGGAAATGTATAACAGATACCCTGATTTTTCTGTTTCTTTCATCCTTTCTGCTCCAATGGCTTGGGAGAGAATTAAAGGATGATTGGCATTTCGATGTTGCTTTGTAAAAATAGACCAACTGATTAAAGAGTACATATATAAAATGTTCTCAAATTAGTATTATGATATATAACAATAAAGAATACTAATAAATTACTTGAATTAAAAAAATCCTCAAATACAGTAAGGGTGGATACTGATTAAAATTACCAAGATTTTCTATAATTATAGTGGCTATAGTGAGATATGTCCTCCATAGAATCTTGGATTTGAAATCTTAGTCCACAGTTGGCACCTTTTCAAACATTTACATAGGTTTGCAGGAGTAAATATATGACCAGGGATCATCTTTTAAGTTGTAAAATCTATCATCATTCCCTGCACTATCATTCTTCTGTGTGTTTGTGGCTCAAGGTGTGAGCATTCTACATCCAGTTCCATCCATTATTCTTACCTCCTACCTCTCTGTCCTGCCATTATAGACTCTAACCATCTGGAATTATATGTTAAAATGAACTCTTTCTTCCATTGGTTGCTTTTGTCATGGTCTTTTATGTATTTTATCACATCAACAAATAGTAACTAATTCAAATTGTTATCAGTAAAGTTTAAACAATTAGCTTCTAAGTCAAAGAGTAGCAGGTGTACTATCTGTGACGTGCACAAATTAAAAATTATTTTGGTATTCTTCCAAACACCAGAAAAGGCATTATCACAATGATGGGGAAAAACTAATTTTCAGATATTATAGAATTTTATATTTGCTTTGCATAAAATTATAGAAGCACTATGCAAGTTAAAAAAAATGTAAAAGTCTCCTGGACTATATCCTTAATCTACTGAGGTAGATTACAAACTTCATTATAATATATTACAAACTTCATTATAATATATATATATATATATATATATATATATATATAGCTCATCTTCCAATTCTATCAAAAATACTTAAAATTAGAAGTCATGCCATATTCTTCAGAATTTCAAGAAAGTATATCATTCACCCATAATTATTATAATTAGTTTTGAACTGTTTTTCATCCTTATTTATCTTTCCTAGATTAAAATTCTGTTTATTAATAATCAAAATAATAATATATGTAGTATTTTGTGTTCATATAAACATAATTCATAATGAAAACTACAGGGATATTTTGAATCTTATAGGCAACTTTTAGTTATGAGAATAAAAATTTCAATTTATCTTTATATTGCTTGCATTAGAGGAATACAATGATGGAATTAATGAAGTATAAAAAAGTAATAAAATCTAATTAGTGCAATATTCTGTGGGGAGATTTGGCTATTTAGTCAGAATCACAATGAAAAGCCACAATAAAATCCTTTCACAGTTATAGCAAACAATTTCAACAGAAATGAAACATAAAATTGTTATTACATTTATATTATATTATATACATTTTAAAAATAAGTAATGTTTCTTTGAAAATGAAGTGCTTGCAATATACTGGAAAACCATGCAGACATCTAATAAAAACATTATGGATGTCAAATAAAACAAAGCTAAATTTGTTTTTTGCCAATTAGTGTAAGATAATATTTTCCAGAATTGTCCCATACCCTAATTTACATAGTTCTCTTGCATATATTTGAGGGTAATACAATTATACTCTCTTTATGAAATCATTGTTCAGAATAACTATATACTGCCTATAAATATACACCCAAATTCCAGTCACAATGTATGACATCTATTAATATTGTACAGTGTTTTTACAGGGGATAAAAATTAATATCCATTTTATGGTTTCCTACTTATTTCTTACTGTTAACATCATAAAAAGAATTTATAGAAATCTAAAAGCATTTTCATATAGATAAAAACTAATGAACAATGAGACTCTAAAGGGAAATTAGACTTACACATTGACTTCATGTTGTATGTCTGTTCCCAGAGAAACATCCTCATATATTCCTATGATAGGTATTCACGACCCCAAAATATTTGATACCCTTAAACCTATACTACTCTGCACTACTATTTTACTAGTGTTAAATATGACTAATAACTACCATATTTTTGTCAAGGTCTGTCTTAATTATAAGTTAATTACCAAAACTCAATGCAAAGAAGGAAGGCATCAGTTATTTTTAACCCCTAATAAACCTGTAATTAATTTGACTGTAACATTGGAGTGCTTACTTATCTTCCTCCTGTTATAAACAAAAGAAGGATTCATGGAGCCCTAGAACAGAGTGAAAGAATGCTGAGATAATAATGTTCCTGTAAGTCTCTCCCATGAGTTTCACCAGTTAAGGCAAAGCAAACCTTTGGTACTTGTAACTCCAAAAAACATCACATACAAAGGCAATTGCAGTATCATGTATCCACCCAGTAAAAACCATTGCTGCACATGGTGAAAATGTGTTGCTCTCATTGTTTAAAAAATGCTGCTTCCCAGAACTTGTAGGAATGAAAAGGCACATGAATCATTTGATCTTGGACTTTGCAAAAAAAAGAAAATTATGGTTAGTTTATTGGTAACTCTACCAGCTGTTCAAAATGTGTTAAGCAGAGAAACTGTTTCCAGAAAAAAGGACAACACCAAAATTAAAAGTGATTCAACTTTTCTAGAGGTACAGAATGGCAGTCTTCTGTCTCTTGTGGCACTGGTCTTTTAATAAAGAAAAATCAGTGTGTCCTTAACATTTGATATTTATCTATTTACTCAGAAAATTACATAATCACACTACATAAGTTCAGAAAAGAAAATCAATAGCAGTCTGATTTCATGTAGCAACCCATGGCTTTACCACCTTCAGGCTAAATCAACTCTTTTTTTTTTTTTTTTTTTTTTTTGATCACCATGTAGACTGGAAGCAAAACTAACCTGACAACACACAGAACACCAGTAGCTTATCATGCTTTTTATTTTTTTACGTAGGTAAAAAATGTACAGATTATCTTTGGGCATAATCATCTATGGCAAATTGTTGAATCATAAACTGTCTTCAAATTAGGATATTTGTGAGACAGTTCAGGACCATAAGAGGGGTAAAAGAGAAGTGGATTTTTATCCATATCATCTTGTTTGTTCACAGTAAAATTTTCTCTGACCTATCCCCCCCCCCATTTCTTTTTTTAACTTTCAATGGTTTTTATTCTCTGCTATCTCTTTTGTCTCTTTGATGAAGAAACAATTGTAGATTCTTAATTAACTAGAGACAGATTTTACTAGTTGCTTCTAAATACCTTTCTTTCCATGACCTCTTCTTTGAAATACAGTAAAGCTGTATGGTGTACAATGTGTGAAATGTGATCTTCTTTTACCTTCCTACAGCTTTTTATTATTATTATTAAATCTTTGAGAATGTTAAACAATACATTTTGATCATATTTACCCCACTCCAACTCTTCCAATATCCACGACCTTCCCTTCCTACTCAACACCCAGTCTTGATTTTTTAAAGGTGTCAGGTCCAATGTGTGCTGCTCATTGACTTTGGGGTTCCTTTTGCATTCTTATGCAGGTATGATATCTGCAATGCCTACACAGTGAGCAGAGGAAGGGATATTTCAACCTGAGGGTTGAGATCATCTGAATAGTACCCAAAAATGAATTTTCCTTTAAAACACTGTAATTATTTCCAATTTAAAATAGACTCAGCTGACTCTATGTAAAGAGAAATATACCAGCCTAATTGAAGACATCTTAATCATCTACTCCTGAGTTCCTTGATCCCTCTTAACGTGCAATTCTTTTGTCTCCCATTTCCCCCAAAATAAATTGTGCATGAATAAGAATACTTTTGCCTTAGCTTTCTTTCCAATACTGAGTTAGAGGCCCCTTCAAGTCCCGTGCTGATACTATGCCTAGTAAAATGTGTGTACTTACAAATTTAAAAACAATGTATGAAATTCAAGTTAGAATTCAACAACAACACAAATTGCAGAAATGCTACGAACTCTTGGAAATTGAACAATGTGCACCATTCCTGAGGTATGAAATTCAAGAATAACATATATCTATCAATATATATATCATGGTAATTTTTACCAGTTCTGGGTATAGCATGATTAGATTTTCTTCTTATAATAATTTACATTCTAACTATTATTAACTAGTAATCTAAGAAAGGAAAAATTATTATTGCCTATTTGCATTAACTATATTTTATTAGTGATTATCAGGATTATTTATAGTTTGAAACACAAGGTAATGGTTATATGAATTTAAAATATTTTCTTCTGCACTGTGGCTTGGCTGTTTGACATGATATTTATGCTTTTGATAAATGGGATTTCTTTGTAGTTAACAATGTTTTCATTCATAGCTTTTTCGTGGTTCACACATCAATACTAATAAGGTCCTCTCTACTTTATTTCTTATTGATTCTTATCAGTTTTAATCCACAAAGGATTGATTGTAAATAATGGTAAAGATTTTAAATAGGACCAAACAGTTTTTATATTTGCACATCTAGGAATGAAATGTTATATTATATTGGCCTATCATCTTCTCACTGCTCCAAGAATTTGACTTTGTTATGGGTTTATCAACTATTTTTTTAGAGTTGTTTTAAGAGTGTGTGTGTAAGAGAAAGAGAATGCCTTTGGAAGCCTGAAGACCTGTTGAATATTCAGAGGTGGATTATGGTTCACAGGAGTTAGGGTTTGAAAACTGTCCCTGAATCCTTTGGCAAGGATTTAGTTTTTACTCCTAAGCCATCACTTGTCTAGACCTTTTTGTTTTTGCACTCAAATTCTACTGCGTTACAGTTTTTGCCTAGTCTTAGAGCCACAACTTTTGGTTAGGACTTTTAATACCTAATGGAGTAAAGAGTTCCATTATTTTTTCTTTTTCTGATTTTTTTTTCCTGATTAGGGCAGAAAGATATCTAGGCAAGAAAGGGCACATTCTGCCACTGTTGTTGACCTAAGGTCATTGGCCAGAATCCAAACATTAGAACAAGAAAACATACTCCTACAACTTTCTATTTGGCCATCACACATACATTATGGGGAATATGTATACACATAAGTAAATGTATACATAAACACATGTACAATATAAAATTTTAGTATGTTTTATTATTTTATAAAATGTATTTTCATCATATTCACCCTCTCACTGATTCCTCTAACTCTTCCCAGTCTGATCCCTCCCAATGTCTTTAAAATAACTAGAAAAATTCAACTAATTTCACTAATGAACACAAGAGTGTGGGACAATCTTCTAGTGTTTTGTCAATGTACAAGAAGATTCAGTCTTAAAGAAACTTGATTCTCTGTTTCCCAGAAGCCTGAACTGTCAAAGCCCAGCTCAATTAGGGTTATAGGCTCCTGAATTCTATTTCATGTTGTCTTCCTTGATTCTGTCCAAGTTTTGTGCAGACAATCACAACTGTTGTGAGTTCACAAAAACAGTGGTCCTGTCTAGTCTAGAAAATAATGTTTTACTCCAAACATTCCTGTCCTCTGGGTCTCGGGTTTTCATCTCTCTGTTACTACGTCAGCATGGCTCCTGAGCTGACAGGGTATCAAATATACATACATATGTTACCTTTGTAGCCTAGGAATCCAGTGTCATCTCTGTTTTTTGATCAGTTGTGAATTCCTGTGTTAACCACTTTAAACTAAACAAAGAAACTTATCTGATGAGTTCTGTTGGTTGCATCAAGCTACTATTAAAAATTATAACATAAATGTCTGTTTTTCTGATATTCTTAGATGACTTCTGGAAACCCCCAGAGAGGTCATAACCCACAGGTTGAGAGCCACTATCGTAAAGGTTAAAATACGAGATAGATTAGAAAAGTTTTGAGATTTTGCATTTATGAATCAAGTCATGACTCATACTTATTAGGCAACAAGTGTCAATCACTTATTACTGTGTGTTTGTGTCACATATAACAATTTAGATCAGAAAATCATGATCTCCTTCTTCTTTGTTATTTGGATCTACCTAGACAGGGATATGATTTGAAAATAGCTCAAGATATTTTGTTGAGAGTTTAACTATACATATACCTTAAGATTTCCTCAGGCAAAAAATAATCTGATATATATTTTTCTCTTCAAATTAATTTACATTTTAATTTAGAATTTCAGTGTGTGGAGAAGACTCAACCATGGTAGAAATTATTGATATAGTACATAATTTGAAGTAACATTTAAAATAATACAATTATTATTCATAATTTTATTGCAAAGATTTATATCACTTAGTCAGGAAGAAGTAAGACAATCCAAGAATGCATTTGCTTAAGTTCTGAATATAGGTAGTTTGTCCAATTAAGAACAAATCATATAAAGAAAAATATAAATATTAATTTCTTATAAATTTGTTATAATTTAAACTTAAAGAAAACTACAAAGACAAAAAGAAACTTAAAAAAGTAAATTGAATGTATTTAATCATCACTATTTCATCCATCTTTGTCTACAACTACTTCCAAAGTGTGTTTTTAGCTTAAAGAACAACACCCACAATGCTATAACTGTCTTCTAGCCATGTATGAAGTGGCAAATCTCTTTAGTAACAACCTTTAGAACAGGGAAGAATGCACTCTGTCCTCTCATCTAAGTACTTAAACTGAAACAAATGTCTTTTTATAGTTTGCTTAATGTCCCAGATTTTGTAATTTTACTTTTATTTTGTTTCTTGTGTGTGTATGCTTATTCTTTTATTATCAATTTTCATGGCAAAATGGTCTATAAAGAACAAAACTTTCAAGTATTTTACTTCTTTAAATGAAGGAATCTTGTGATACCAATTGTTATAGAACCACATACATTAGGTAAGCCCCATAAGGGAAGCAGTTAGCATTTTGACCTTGACTTCAAGGTCAATAAATAGAGAGATAGAGAGACTTGACAAAAAATATGCACAAAATCAAAACATATGTTTTGTAGTTAACAAAAGCAGACCATAGGCTGCTTTATTTCCCTAGGAGCAATTGTTCCATACTGGCTAATTCAGAGACATTGTAGAAAATAATTATTGTGAAGAATAGGAATTTGCTGTACTCTAGTGAAAGAGAAGAAGATAAAAGTTTTTTAAGTATCTGACAAACTGTGCATGACATTATTTAGAAACATATAATTCTAGCTAAAATTTTTTTCTTATCCTCAAACAAAGAAATTAGATCAAAAGAGGCCCAGAGACAGAGAAGAAAAATATGAAGCAAGAATATGTTTCTCTAGGGAAAAAAGGAGATGAGGAAAAGAGATTCCAATTCATATAACTCAGTAAATAACTTTAGAAAATAGTGCAGAGTTTTCAACATCAATAAAATTACCTGGGAGTTTCTGAAGCATCCTCTTCTCTTAGGATTCATCATTAGTTTATCATGTCCTTTAACATAGTGAAATTTGAATGTTTCCTTATATACAAATACATATTAATTTTTCACTGGAGTATTTATTTTTTGATTTTACAAATTTCAATATGTCAGTAATAGTCAAAAGTGATTTGGTGTCTAATATCAACTTGAAGACTGCATGTGGTTCGATTTTTTATATGTGTCTGGTGAATAGTATATATTCACTTATAAGTGGGCATTAGCTGTTAAATAAATGATAACCAAGCTACAATATATGGACCCAGAGAGTTTAGGTGGAGACAAGGATTCTAGGGGTAATTTGTAGATCTCCATATGAAGCAGAATTAGAATAAAATTTGTAGGCAAATTAATTGGACTGGGGCTGGTAGAGATGGGGACATGAAGGATGAGATGAAAGGAGAGAGTGTGAAGAGAGATGGCTAGAATTGGGGTAATCTGGAAGTGATATAGAAACCTAGTATAGTCGAATGTTCATTGGATCTATGAGGGTGATTCTAATAAGGATTCCTACAAATGGTAGATATGGAATCAGAACTGACCATCAGTTGTAGCCAAGCAAGGCTCCCAGGGGTGAGACTGGTTTACATTCCTTTGAGCTGTTGTCTGGTGGTGGGATTGTCCCATGAGGATTCTCAAACAACCTAGGAAAGATGAGTGATCTCTGGAAACTCACAGTGCAGTCTCATTGCTGAGGACATCCCTACCGACCCATCAAACATGGAGAGAGAGGTTCTCCTTATAGAGTCCTTTTCTCATGTTCTAGTCTCTTTGATGTGGGAAGGTACTCTGTGGGCTACCAAAAGAGAAACTTCAACACCAACATAACCACAGAACCTTTTACCTACAATCTGCCTTGTCTGCAAGAAATGCTGGGACAATGTCATAGAACATGTAGGAGTGGCCAAACAATGTCTGAATTAACTTAAGGTCCACTCCAGGATATGAAGAACTTACCTGGCACTGCCTGGATAGTCAAGAACAAGACATTGGATAGCCCAGAGACTTAAGAGAGACCCAAACATTACTGCTCAAAAAAAAAAAAAAAGGAAAGAAGGGTTCTTCCCACAGGAAATGGGAGCAGATACAGAGACCCACAGCCAGACATTATGTGGAGAGAGGGTATAATTTGGGAGCCTCCATCAAAATTCCCTCTTCTCAGAGCTGGGGGAGACATACAGAAGGGCGGGAATTACAGGAGTTAGAGGGGATGGACAACACAAGGAAAACACAGCCAACTGAATCAATGAAGCAGGACACATACAGGCTCACAGGAAATGAAGCAGCAAGCACCGGACCAGCGTGAGTCTGCACGGGGTCCTCACTGCACAGTGTTTTTGTGGGATTCCTACCTGTGGGAGTGGGTGTGATTTTGATTGACTCCTTTACCTATTCTTGGCACTCTCCACCTCCCTCCCTTGCTGGGTTTCCTTGTCCAGCCTTAGTGTGAGGGCTTTTGGCCTTATCTTACTGAATTTTGTTTTGTCCTGTTTGGTAGGTGTCTCTTGAAGGCTTGCTCTTTTTTGAAGCCATGGGGAAGGTAATTGTATGTGGTAGAGAGGGGAGGTGAAGAGGAGCTGGTGAGCTTGGAGGGAGGGAAACTGTAGTCAGCATGTGTGGTATGACAGGAGAATCTATTGTCAATTTAAAAAGGAATTATAAAATATTAAGAAATGAAGTTTTGTAGTTTGGATTCAGGGGTAAGGAAAGATTCATGAAATTATGAAAAGACAAAGTTAAAAATGGGAATGCTTTCTGTTACCTGATGTGGTCCATGGATAAAGTCTGATCTGTTATGCAAAGAAACTACCAACCAATGTGTAATGCCTAAAATTACTCTAAACGTACTTATATTAATTATAAATATTAAGATAACTCAAATGTCCAGGCAAAAATATCATAGGTGAGACAGGCTGTGGTGGCACACCCCTTTAATTCCAGTATTCAGAAGGCAGAGGCATGAAGGTCACAGTGAGTTCCAGACCAGCCTCTACAGAAAAACCCTATCTTAAAAAGCCCCCACCCCTCCAAAAAACTCTCTTAGGTGATATTATTTGTTTCTTCCCTAAACCAAGTTGGGAAGAAAATCAAGTGGATCCTGAAAATTACAATCACCTGAAAAAAAGAACTGTTTTGCTTTTGAATAAATTGTTGTCCTAACATTTTCATTCCCTTAAAACCACAAAATAGTGATCTCTCTTAAAACTCTGGTTATGAAGAAAATAATAAGACTCTCAATATACCAATTTATGAGATTCAGAGGAAGGGTAGGGCTTGATGGGAAATTAAAAATCAGAGAAATCAGAACTGGGGTTCAATGTAAAGTAAAAACAGAACAATTTAGAATGGTTTTATGCACAGGAAAGGTTGTAGACATTCACTCTATACTGGCATGAACTAATTCTCTCTTGGACTACATTTTGTTTTTATTCTGTAGTTGTATAAAAAGCTGTATTGAGACACAGTCATGGTTGTTCATGGAGGCATTGTTGAAACACTATTCAGCACACAAAGGCACATATTTAATATAGGGACTTTTAAACAAAATTGTGTATTCCTACTCTCTACACCAAAATTTCCTGTTAAATTTGACATAACTCTCCATATTCTCTTTGCATGTTTGGCCTTAGAAGGTACCTTCCCCATTGTCATAGCATTCAGTAATACTTATGAATCAAAAGACCCATGTGATTACTATTGAAGGCTTCCTTAGTTCTTTACTCAACATATATAAGATTACAGTACATTTCATTTTGTTCTATCTCTCAGTTAATAAGCTATATTTTTTAACTAGGCCAAATATTTCTGACATTAACCAATGAGAATCAGATTGAGAAAACAGCATAAGTTATATTGTAAATATCAGGCAATATAATTAAATATTTCAACTGATTTTTCTCTATTTTATCAGTCTAATAAGATGCTAGAAAGTATGTAGAAGTATAAAATTATAATCTTAATACAAACTCAGGCCTAAGATTCTAGTTTGTCCTGGATTAATTTTGCTTTGACTTCCATCTTCTGTTTACTATATCAATTGTTACTTTCATGAAATGTTATTTCACCTTGTTCAGACTTATTTGATAGATGTTCTACTTTCATTTTTAGGGCTTTTATTTCCTTTGAACTAAAGAACTATTATATAAAATATCAGCTTTCAGGGCATTAAACTTTTATGCCTTTTATAAAGAAATATCATGTCCTTCTTAGAAATAAATCAGGCTTTGTGTGAAATGTTGTCTAAATTACATAAAATAAGTTCAGGAACAAAACAAAAATACAACCTAATAGACTGATGTTTTGCTAAACACAATATTATGATGACACATAAAACAAATAATATTATAAAATATATAAGAAAAATCATTGGCCCCCAAAGTATGTGATCTATTCTGAAGTCTGTAAACTCTAAACCATTACTAATATTATTTCATTAGTGACATGAATTAAAGACAAAATCATGATCCTACTTTGTGTTTGCTTGCTCTGTGCTATCTTTTTGAAGAAAAACAAAGAATATGACGATAGTAGTCATATTTCCAAAAGATGTAGCATAAGTATTTGTAATTGTATATCTGATTAAAGACTTCCTGTTGTCTTATTATTGTGGCATATGACTATGAAAGAATGCAGTGGGATTCCTTGACATAGCATTGTAGGACTTATTAGTATTTTGGAAGACCTTATATCTCTTCCACTCCTATCTCTTTCTGTGTGCTTGAGAAAAAGGCTCAGGCTCAAGGGATCTTTGTGCCACATAGAGGGATTTCTGTCTAAGACAGAACAAATTGGATTGAAAATGATCCTGAAACAGTGGGGCACCTACTGTTCTGGGTAGTTTTATGTCAACTTTACACAAGCTAACATCATCTAAAACAACAAGGCCTCAATTAAGAAAATACCTCCAAAAGATGGGATTGTAGGGGAGCCTGTAGGCCATTTGTATGTTTTGTTTCATTTTTCAAGACAGGGTCTCTCTTTAGCTTTTGAGTCTGTCCTGGAACTAATATTTTCTTAATTAATGGTTAAAATTGATGGGGCAGTGCCAAGCCTATTGTGGGTATTAGCATCCCTGGGATAATTCTGGATTCTATTTCTGAACAAACAATGAGGAGCAAGCCAGTAATCAACACTCCTCCATGCTCTCTGCATCTGTTCCTGCCTCAAAGCTCCTACCTTTTTGAGTTCCTGTCCTGACTTCCTTTGATGACGAATAGTGATGTGAAATCATAGGCTATATAAATCCTTTCCTCCCCACCATGATTTAGTCATGATGTTTCATCAGAGAAATACTATCCCTAAGACATCTACCAAAATTTAGACCTTTCTGTATAGCTCACCAGTCTCTTGAGTGCACTCTTTGCTGAAATTAGCTTTGCTAATTATAATTTTGCTTAAATTGTGGGTCTCTGTGGAATTCCTCTTTATAGAAGGCAAGACCCAGGACAATGAGTTGTCTCAGCTGATAAAGTTTCTTATGCCAAGCCTTAGTTTTATCTTTAGGACCCATGTGGCAGAGGAGAAAAACCACTTGTATTGGTTGTTTTCTGACCCTGACTGTTACACTGTGACATGTTCACACACATACAGAGAAAGAAAAAGTGAGGAGAAAGAGAGAAAAAAAGAAGAGAGAGAGAGAGAGAAATACATGTAATAAAATGAGAACAAAACCAAGAAGAAACCTTCATTTTAAAACAGTCTTAGTATACTCAACAGGATTCTCTTATATATCAATAGCTAGAACTCAACCATAAAAAATTCAAGTTCATTTAAATTCAAGGAAAGGTGAAAGACACAGATGTGCTCTCAGAAATGAAAGGGAATGTTATTGGAGCACAACTAGCTCATCTATAAAATGCTGTCTCACATCCATACAAGGGACAGCAGAGGCAGAGCTTAGTGCATGCTGGGGGTTGAAAAGGATGTGGGAATGACTGAAGCACATCTGACTATACACGTTCATTTCCTATGTCAGGTAAACATGTAGGGTTCCTGTACGTCTTCAAGCATACAAGCACATTTGAAAAAGAAATCCTGTATTTCTCCAGCTTTAATAACACCATCGCAAGATGCTTTACCTTTTTACCTAGAGTAGTGGGATTGTATGTATGAACTTTTGACATCAAGTAACCTTAAATCACCTGGGAGATGCACCCCAGGAACAAATATCTTGATTAAATTTGATGTGGTAATATACATCTTAACCAAGGGTGGCAGTCTAAGTTCCTTTGGGTTAAGTTCTTCTCCTTAATAAGGCATATTCATGAATCAGGAGAATGGAAGGAATTTTGAAATATATAGATAGCATCATGGAAACAGCAAGAAGAAAGAGGAAACATACAACAAAATATAACAATGAGAGTAGTCAAGAAGATACCTTCAGTGATGGAGAAATATATTAAGGACATGAAGCGTTCCTTGTGATGACCATGGAAATGCTCAATAAGCTCAGGAAGTGAGTGTTTGACAAAAAAAAAAGTTTTACTATTGTACTTTATTATTATTACTGTTAATTATTGGTATCATCATGTCAACACAATGTGGAGAAAGGCACACATGAACAGAATTTAGTAGACTAAATTCTTTCCTTCCACAATGGGATCTATGTATCAAACTCAGGTCATCAGTCTTGGCAGCAAGTAACTTTGCATACTAAGCCAACTGACTGGTCAAGAATTTCTTTTAAACATAGTAATTTATACTTAAAGAGCTCTAAATCAACAAGCTGAAGACTGTCACAAGTAGGCCAAAATATTGAATTAAATTACAAGATACAAGAAAACCATAAAATAATCTATTTTAATCACCATTAATAAATAAAATTTGGAGAATGTTCTTTGGCCAAAAATAATATTTACAATAACATAAAAAGGAATAAGGAATAAAGCATTGAAGAGAATTCATATCTAAGTAAATAAAATATCTTTTATTTCAAAAGTTATGAAACTTTATCAGAAATTTATTATGTAATTATAATGAAATAAATATCTTATTTATATTTATTGTAAAGCAAAATATTATGACAAAGTTTACACCAAAACTATCTATAAAATCACTGATTTATAGTAAAATCTCATTCAGTTCTTATATACACAAAAGGCAAACCTTCAAATTCATATTAAACAGCAAAGACTAAATAAATCTTTATACCAGGGGCTTGTAACTTGTGGGTTGCATCCCCACTGGGTAGTCGACTGATTGATACTTTCACAGGGTCACCTAAGGCCATCAGAAAGCAGAGATATTACATTGCAATTTGTAATACAGAAAAATTACAGTTCTGCAACAGTGATGAAAATAATTTTATGGTTTGGGATCATCACAACATGAGGTTGAAGCATTATGAATGTTGAAAATGACTGATTTAATGGAAAAAGCTAAGCTGTCTTCTGGTTAAATGTATATTAAGTTATAGCTATTAAAACAGAGAAATATAGGCAAATGAAACAGAAAACTAATAAATAAATCTATTAAAATATGGTGAATTTATCTATTCATAATGATTAGCAAGAATGCACCAGAGAGAGAATAGATAGTCCTGTACAGAAATGATGGTAGCCAGTGAGACAAACATTTATGTTCTCTGTCAAGTGTGGTTCCTCATATCAAAGCTTCAGAAACCAGAAAAATCAAAGGTACCAAGGATATATATGGTAAATGGGAATGATGGAGGGAGACCTTAATTAGAAAGGAGGTAAATATAGAGAGAAGTAGGAAGGTAAAGTAATGGTGTCTGAGGAAGTCATCAATAGTCATAGTATTCTCTATGTAAAGAAAATAAAGATATATATATATATATATATATATATATATATATATCATGCTTGCGACTAGAAATTATCCATCTGCTCAGTGCTAGAGAAGTTATAGACCTTGTAGGTGAACAGAGAACTATCATTTTACTGTACCAGAATAATTCCCAACCACATTTTAAATATTTATCCTAGTGATGGGAAGATCATGCAAATTTGAAGAAACGAATAACTTTGGGAACATTTTGGGTAAGTGAAATAATCTCCTATAATCCCAGCACTTGGAAGGCAAAGACAGGGAGATCTCTGTGACTTCCAGGCCAGCCTGGTCTACAGTGTGAGTTCTAGACAGCCAAGGGTAAAAAAAGAAGCCCTGTCTTTAAAAAAAGTAAACAAACCAAAAGAAAAAATAAGGAAAGAATCTGCTAAGGCAGTTATTACATGATTCCACTTAAATGTGATATATCAAATAATAAACTCATAGAGCCAAGACAGAATAGTTGTTGCCAGATTCTGGAATTGTCAGCAAATAAAGATATAATTAAGAGGCATAAAATATCAGTTATGGAAAATGAAGAGGTTCTAATGGTCTACAATACAAAATTGTATTGGTATTCTATATAAATGCAAGCATTTATTTATATTTACCAACTTATTATTGAGAAAAATAAATAAGGCTAGCCTTAAAGGCCTCACACAGGTGAGGGTGAGGTTGATGTTAAAATCCTAAATCTGTTGCCTCTATTTCCTGTCTACAGGGTGCTGGGATGTGGGATGGTAGTCACATAATCTTTTAAGACATGCCATTTTAAACACTGGAATTCAAATTAAAAATAATAATCCCCTCTTTTTCATTCTGTATTTCCTCCTACTGTTTCCATCTCCCTCACTTAATATTCTACATGATCTGGAAGCAGTCTCCTGTACCAATTTGTTCACTTTTTCTTCTAAGAGGTTTAGTGTGGCTGGATTTATGTTGATGTCTTTGATCCATTTGGACTTAAGTTTTGTGCATGGCGATAGACATGGGTCTATCTGCAGTCTTCTTCACACCATCATCCAGTTGTGACAGCACCATTTGTTGAAGATGCTATCCCCCTCCTGTTTTGACAAAAATCAGGTGTTCATAGGTGTGTGGGTTAATATCGGGATTTTCTATGCGATTCCATTGGTCTACCTGTCTATTTTTTGCCAATACCAAGCTGTTTTCAGGACTATAGCTCTATAGTAGAGCTTGAAGTAGGGGATGGTAATGGCCCCTGAAGGTTTTTTTAAAGGGTTGTTTTGACTATCCTGGGTCCTTTGTTTTTCCATATAAAGTTGAATATTTTCATTTAAATGAAACAATGACCATCTTATCTCTTTATGCTACTTTCCTCATTGCTCCATCCCTACTAATTCAGGGACCTATAGACCTGAGTATATGAATCGTCTCCTGTAGATCAGAGTGCCTTCTACCATATCTGAATCCACAAAAAGACAGGGAATGAGACTGGACCAAGTTTCTTCACTACTAAGTCTTCCTTTACTCACTTGACAACTTCAAAGATGGGTCTATGTTCCTGTGGGCTCCAACATGCTTGATGTCTCTCTTTCATCTTCCTAACAATACAACTTCATATTTGCTTAGCTAGCCTCATAAATTGTTAAGTTTATCCTTTGAAATAAAATAAAATAAATGTAAGTTTTATGTGTGTATATGTATGTGATATGTTTTATATGTATATTTACATATATGTGTATGTGTTGTTTTATCTGGCTGAACTCAACTAACAAACTTTATTAATATCTTAAATCAGCCATTGATTCTTCTTTTACCCCTTTTTGATGCAAATTTTTTGATCCTTGAAAACTTGGATGCAGCAAATAACGGACATCAGGAATAATTGTTTTCAAATAAATCAAAATTTTAATAATAATATTACCAAGAAATTACCTTATATAAGTATTTTATTAACATTACCAATAATTAAACATACATTTACATATCCTATATTTACTGTATGAAGTCCAGTTAAATTTTAAGCAGTAACTTTTGAAACATTGCGTCCACGATATTTTGTGACTAGAATTATACCTGAAATCTACTCACACAAGTTTCATATCACCCATGTAATCTGATTGCTTTAGCCAGGTGTAACTGCTACAACAGAAATTTGAACAAGGTACAGGTGAGGTAGGATACTCTGGTCAAATGCCACATCCTCTCAGGCAGCTGAAATCAACAGGATGGGAAGGCAGTTACTGAACGACTCTGAGAAAGGCCAACTAGTCATATTAAGTATTTCTGTCAATGGGTCAAAAACATGACTCATAATGGCTTTTGGCAGCTTCTGGGACAGAGAGAGATAGTTAGATTTTCCAAATGAGACCTTGGAGAGTTGCAACTGGCGAGCAAGCAGCCTTTTAAAATAGCCCCTGAGATTTAAAGAGGATAGGTTAAGAGAAGCATGATAATTAAAAACTGAAGTAAAGAAAAGCAAGGAAGCTAGGAAAATGACACAGATGAAAAGGGAAAAAATGACGAGGACTTGATTTTCTTCAAATAACAGTCCTATGCCGCAAACAGGAAGGCATTCAGTCTGTGGGGTTTTTCGGGTGGTGACTCAAGAGTGACATGATTAGTTATAGCTCAGACAGGGACAAGGTTTGCAAGCCAAGTAGGGTCCTTCTCTAGACAGGGAGGGAGAACTGAGGAGAACTGACAGCCCAGTGGCCTTGTGACTGAAAGAGGAAGGGTGTAACGTGTTTACACTTTCGTCTTTCATGGGTTCACTTGAGATGTTTTCACTCATTTAAAAAAAAAAAAAAAAAAAAAAAAAAAAAAGATGACGTGATGCCCAATGGGTGTGTTTTACTCTCTGCACAATAAAGATGTCTGTTTGTTCGTTCTTTCTTGGAAGGGTGGTGTGGATGCTGGAAAAGCCAAATTTCACCAACCACTTTTTCCACATTACACGAAGAGGGTATTCAATATCTGAGTGGGTGGCTCCCTCCAAAGGACCAATTTTGGAAAACCCTCATCTAGAAAAACATCTCATACTTTTATAGCTCTCTTGGTCTAAAGTTTTCAAGGATTACCAAGCAAGACACAAGAATCCTAATAGCATTTCAACGTGGTAGCAGACAGGACTTGATGACATCTATTAGCACATGAAAAATTAGTGGTCAAAGGGAAGCTTCCATAAAGTAAAAAGGACAACAGAAAGAGGAGCTTTTAGTGTTACATGCCATGCTACCTCAGGATTCTTACCCACTTCTGTCATAACGGATTATCACGACGTTACACAAACGTTCTTTGTTAAAATTCCACCATTCCCTCTGTGTAGGCATGTATCATAATTTTCTGAGTAGACCCCACATTTTCAGGGTCAAGGGCAAATTTTATGACAAATGATTCATAATTTTGAATATTTAATTTTTATTAATGATCATAAAATACTTTAGCTTTCAGTTTATTTGAGTGATTTACAGCAGATTTGGGAACTAATTATGCATGTGAGAATTATTAGGTTTTTGTCTCTCTGTAAATTTTATTTTCAATAAATAAATTTTATTTTCAATAGGAAAGATCATTTGGCTTGACTTCACTACTGGTTTATTTAAGTCTGTCACATGGGAAGAGAAATAAATTAGCCAATATTATTTTTTCTATACTTGAAATAGCTGTTCATTAGTTTTAAAAATAAATTTTGTGTTCATTTCCAAACAAATACTTTTTCTTTATTCCATCAACTGTTGCTAAGCTTATGTTGACTAAATGCTGAAAGTTGTCCCAGACAGAGGTAAAACCAATTAGAGTTGATCTTATCTAGCCACTAGATACACAAAACAAATTTATAGAACATTTACTACACTCTCTCTGGGTTCCAGGATTCAAACTCAGTATAAGCCTCTAATGACCTAAAGTATGTATAATGAAATAAGCAGCAGGAAAAATAAAGCCCATTTTAGTATAATTTTAATAAAGATTTTGCCAAGTCATCTTTCCCCAAAACTTCAGAAAAAAAATTTCATATACATATTTCAATGTATTTAAGACACTGAATCTAGAATTGGAAACTAATCACTAGTTCATACTTACTCTTTTGAATTTTGAAATGTGGTCAGTGCCAAAGAGCCTCTGGGTGTATGTACAAAATTTGTAAAAATACATAAAAACCCACTGAACCAAAACCACAGTAGAACTCACAGTAACTTTCCAGACAGCCTAATTTACCACTTATTCACTGGGGAATGCCAATCTCAGAAGATGTATTTTATACCAGGCCAACAAGATCAACAAAAATAAATGCTTCTTGGATGAGGAACAAAAGAAATGACCAGTGTTGTAGGTCCTAAAGTGAATGATGACAATAAAAATAAATTCACTTTCTATTTTAATGTGTCAGCATCTGAAAGATTGCCTTTATAAAAACATTGTCCTATACTGAAATGGCAGGGACAACTAAGACTAGAATATTTCTAATGATTATCTTTGGCTATCAAATGTTGAGCCACGTTTTCCTTCAGTCAGATTCAATGCACTGAGGACATCTGTTTAAGGTATCTCATTAGGTAGATGCATCCTAGTAAACTGCTAATTGACTTTAGAGACAGAGTAAAGAGCCTAGGCACCCAGTCCTGCTCATCCTATCTCCAACATGCATCTTGTCACCAGCCCCCTCCCTTCCTAGCACTCTAGATCACACAGCCCAATCTGCCTGCAGAGTTGATGCTTATACTTCCCTCCACTAGCTCTGTTCTCATTTGCTTTCCCTCAGTCGCCACCAAGTTCACCTCTCCTCCCCTCAGGAGTTTGACTTGTCTTTTAAGAAAAAAATAATCTAATCAAAGAAAACTAAAACAGAACAGTGATGACTAGAGTACAGGAAAGTGTACGAAGGGAGGGAGAGCAGAATGGAAACAGACACTGAACTTGAAGTGACAAATTCTAGCAAGTAATCAAGTAAGGCTGGCAACAAATTATAGATCATATAAACTAAAAGACTTGAAAGCCTACAAATACACAAAATTAATAGTTGAGGAGAGGAAATGTTTATTGTCCCAAGTTAATTATGGTACATATTGTCATATGACCCTTAATTTCCAGCTCCCTAATAATATAAATGATTATATATTGGATTTATTTTAAAACACGAGTAAATAAAGTAAGAAATGTATTTTCTTTTAATAATAGGAACAATTACTTTACCTTAAACTTTATAGCTCTCATTATCTTGAGTGAAGTATTTGAATCGCTGCAAAACATGAATAATATGAGGCTCTTTATTGCATACAGGTACCAGTCCCATAGTGATGAGCAAATGTAAGGGAACATTAGAGTCATCTGATTTGTCATTGTGTAATGGTTCTATTTAAGTCTGCAGTAGCTTTTAAATGTAAAGAATTCCATCAGGGATGTAATCTGAGTTATTTTAGCTGTCTTTGGGAGTGAGAGAGAGAGGGGAGAGAGAGAGAGAGAGAGAGAGGGAGGGAGGGAGGGAGGGAGGGAGGGAAGGAGAGAGAGAGGTGTTGGACATGTTATGCATACAACTTGTATAATGAGTGCCTCCAATTCATCTTCTGTATCATCCACTCACTGTCTTTGCTGCATAACAGTGACAGAATATTCATGAAGGAATGTGTGGGTTTATTCTTAGGAGGTTTAAAACATCTAAAATGAAACAGTAGAGTAAACAACATTGCAAAACTCAAAGGATTTAGGTGCTAGCCTTGTTTTGGCCAGCTGGGTGATCTTAGGTTAAAATGGTCTTAGACAACACTTTTCCTTGTGTCTGATGAGTGTAGTAGCTGTACAGTTTCCAAAGTCTGAAGAGACAAGTTACTTAGTAACTATGAATAAAAGAGTCTCATGAGTCCACAATAAATAGCTGTTGATTTAAAGTGTTCTCTCTCTCTCTCTCTCTCTCTCTCTCTCTCTCTCTCTCTCTCTCTCTCTCTCTCTTTCTCTCACTGCTCAAAATCTCTATAAATTGTTCTTCAATAAAATGAGAAGAATAGAAGCTTATGGGTTAAAAGTAGACCACACAAATACATCTTGGATTAAACCACTTCACCCAATAGTTACATAGATTTTGTAAATCATAGACAACCAAATTACATACAAGCCAAAGTATTTTCATATGCATGAGTTTATGCAAGAATTATTAAAATAACTCTTCAGTTGTGATTATTTCTAGTTGTGTATCTCTTTTGAAAATAGAATATAACAACTTGTATCCCCCTTCCTTTTCTACTTCCAATGCATCTAATTCTTACCCTTGAATGTTTCCTCCCTCTGAACTATCTTAAGTATCTAAAGGAAATATGGATATTTCTAAGGAAAGAAAGCAACCACTATTCCCAATCAGCTGTGGTGAGGTATATGATCCATAAGAATGGCTAGCATGTCAAGATATTTCTAAGGGCACAAAGGTGACACTCATATTGTGGTGATAACCAATAGTTCTCTATTGTCTCCATTGGATTTAAGGCATGTTAAACTTGAGAGAAATTATGCCTGGTAGTGACACCTACAAAACTTCCTATGGCTAGTGAGATCATGGATCTTAGCTTTTTTTTTTTTTTTTTTTTTTGCCAAAAGGAAAAGGGAGAATTGTAGGAAGAGGAATAAGGGAAACAGTGTGAAAGATAAAGAGAGTTAGAAAAAGTATGAGGAAAAGGAGGCAGGGAGGAAATAAAATACAGCTTTCTACAAGATAAAAGATAATACACACATACACACAGATAAAATGGCTGAGTAATGAATGATATTGATAACTTAGGGGAAGATTCCCTGCTCTACAACAAATAAATGCAGACACACACACATACACTCTCACTCACTCACACACCTGGACAGATAATATTAGCTATAAATCAATATCACAAAGTTCATACATTTCTCTGGAAGAAAACCAATATCCCATGCATTCTAATCTTGATTTGAAAACTGGGGGTATAAAAAATGAGATATAAACATCAAGAGAAATTTTCAAAGTTCCAGTTCCAGAGTTTTTTATCTTAAATATATAAAAAATAGACTTAATCAATTCAAGGGCATGTATAAGAAAGTATCAATTTTCTCCATTGGAGACTATACAGACATGCTGGGCAGAGGCCACAAAGGTCTAAAAGCTGTTTTCATGCCTGATATAGAAAGAAGCTTTGCCAAGTTCAACAGGATATATGTGGCAGAGAGAGTAATGCTTCCCTGGCAGGGGAGGCCACACACTATGAAAGTCCCTGTGATGAGTGGACCATGTCTTTACATTGAGTGGAATTGGGCATGGATTTTCAAATAGAGGAGAATAGAGGAGGTACTTCAGCACCAGTCTATGAATAGAAAAAGTCTAAACCACAGCACAAAGACAGCTGCTCTACTTGAGATAGTTAAACAGCACACTGTTGTCCATTATGGATTCAGGAGTCTCTTTTATTCATACAGTTACAAAATAACTGTGAGGGCTTTGGAAAATGTGGAGTCACTGCACTCATAATACACATGAGGAAAAGTGTCTTCTAAGACATTGTTTAAGCCTAAGGATCACATATCTGGGAAAACAAGTCTAGTGAGTAGATCCTTTGCTTCAGTTTATTGAGTCATGGAGGACACCCTCACTCTCCTTGATTCTGCTATTTCATTTTAGCTGTCTTAATCTTCTGAGAATAGATATCATAATTCTTTCATGAATATTCTGTCATGAATATTCTGCTACATAGGAAGGACAGTGAGTGAATGATAGAATAGATGAAATGTAGGCACCCAGAATGAAAAATATATGCATAACATGTCCAACTCAGGCTTCCTTGTCTTACCTTTCCTACTAAGCACCTCAACTTACACCATTGATGGAATTCTTTAGATTTCAATGTTACTGCAGAGTTAAATAAAACCACTATACAATTCCAAACCGTATGCTCTAATGTTCCTTTTTCATGTTTTCATTTATGTGGGATGGATTTCTCATACAATAAAAAAAAAAGAAACAGAAGCTTTATAAATATCCATGTGTAGCAAAGATTAGAGGAAAGTCTTATAAATAAGTTTTACTCAGGGTAATGAGAAGTGCTTAGAAATATTGGTGTGATGAAAGAAATGATCTCATTATGTTTATTCTAATTTTGGGTGAATTATAATTACAGCATTTCTCTTTTCCATTTATTCCTTACAAACTTTTGTACATACCCCCATCACTCTCCTGTTTGTTTTTGCTTATATAATTTTTCCCTCATTCAGATAACACAATCCTTCTGTACCTTCTTTCACAATGTTCCCTGAGCCTTACCTATGGGATTGTTTGTCAATGTATCCACTGTGACAAGGCTCCACAGTGGTGCATTTCGATTGTTCATGGTTTTATGTACTTGTCTCCATTTGTTGCAAAAAGAGGTTTCCTTAATGAGGGGTAAAGAATATACTTATATATGGGAATAACTTAAAAATAACTTTAAGCCAAAATTCAATACTTAACTGTTTATATGAGTGGAGTAGAATATGTTAAAGACCGTATGATAGAGTTTATTTTAATGCACCAAGAGAGTAAACACTCCCTCTTCTCAAACAATTATTTTTATGTGCATTTGGAGGTTTCCAAGTCCTTTTATACTTCTTAAGATGTATTTAATAACTTTCTTCAATCTAATTTAAAGAACAAATGACATTTTAGACTTCTGGAAGTAAAAAAAATAAGTAAAAAATAAATATGGCAAACTATTTCATAGATCTTAACAAATGTTAAGTGTTTCAAACTTTTTTATAGTTTTTCATAACTTCTTATAACAAAAAGAAGAGTTACCAAAACCTAAAAGACTAATAGTAACTAAATTTTCATATTAAGAATCTGAGGGACAGTGAGATGGGTGATGATATGCTAACAGACTTGTTATCAAGCCTGAAGACTCGAGTTCAGTCCCTATAAACCACATGATGGAAGGAGAAAACCAACTACTCAAAATATGTTCTCTGGCAGTACATGCTCATAGCATATAGACAGACACATGTTAATAATAATAAATAGTAAAGCCTTTAAGGCAATGCTAAATCCACAATTACCCACAAACTTAAGCTTGATAAGTGTTAATTAGTAATGTATATATTCACATGCTGTTGTATTTCTCAGCCAAAGAGAGAAAATCTATTAACTTCAGAACTCTAAACGTATGATGACTCACTTGAGGTGCCAGAAACTATCACTTAGTTTTCCTGCCAGCCATGAAAAGCAGAAGAGAACAAAACAGAAAATTGTATCTCTTGATTTTTCTTTTTTGCCAAGTGTAAGATTGCCAGGATTAGATAAAGGGAAAAAAAGCAGTATCTATGTCATGTCTTGTATTGAAAAGAATATACTTTGATATGAACTGTAAAAAGCATTAAATATCCAGGAAATAGTGCCAATAGCTAAAATTTTCAGCTCTCTACAAATGTGTTTTAAATATTCTGTCAACATATTTTGATTGCCAAGTCTTATACAAACACATCCTTCTGATTTTGAGGAACTCTTGCAAAAGCTACACATAGTAAAACCTTATTTATCTGATTCAAAAATAAATGGTCATTCAAACTAGAGAGCAATTTAAAGAATTCTCCAGGTGCATGTGTAGAATTTTGCTTATGTGTGTTCATTTGTTTTTAAATAAAAATTTATAAAGATCCAGACAGATGGACAGATGGTCACATATTACTTGTGGAAACTTGAGACAGATATTCTCTAAGCAAAAAAATCTATGAAAAGGCAGAATAGTAGGATTACATCATAATTTGTCCTAACAATTTAAATGTCTTAACAGGAAATCTCAACCTCATGAGTAAAATGATCACTAGATTGTCTCCTTTGCTTCTAATCTCAGGTATTTTGGTATTTTAGAAGCACACCACTGTCATAAATGAGGTTCTTTGTCTTTGGTGTCAATTGCACAAAGCAAATACAATGTTATATAAACAGTTATATAAATTATACTCTGTGCTCTCTAAGAACTGCTCTAAACACTTAACTGATACTCATATATAAATATTTTTTTCTGTGTTTTAGGAAATTAGGCATTCAGTTCACAATATTGAGAAAGAGACTATTTTCCATAATTGGAAGTTAGCCGTATTAAACTGGATACCCCTTTATTAAAATTAGTGTGCTGTGCTGTTTGTTACAAAACTATAAATCTGAAATTGATTTTTGTAGTCTTTAAAGGACTCATAATTTAGTTGGAAGGACAAAGAACATACATATAAATACATAAACTATATTATAAACCATACCTAAGAAATATGGATGCTTATAATAATTTCTTATCTAACAATAATACATTAATTGGAATAGAAGCCATCAAAACAAATAAACAAAATAAAATAAAGCAAGAAGCAAAACATAGGGGGCTGAGAATTTTTCAATGAAAGCAACTAGTTGTGGTGGTTGATGCCAAATGTATTGTTGCTGTCCTCATAGCAGCAAAAAAAAAAAAAAAAAAAAAAAAAAAAAAAAAAAGAAAGAAAAAAAAAAGAAAAGAAAAAAAGAGAAAGAGAGAAAGGAAGGCACCCCCTGAGAAAGCAAGCCTCCCTCCATGCACCTCATGCACCTGACATGCTGTGGAAGAAGCTGTAATTCTGTCTTAGAAATTTTATACTTGGGGTAACAATATATCTTCACATCAATAATTGTGCCAAAACATCCATATAAATACACACTATAGAACCCACTACAGAGTGTTTCGTGTGGTGCTTTTTATTTTTTAATTGACATATTTCTACATATTTATGAAGTATAATGATATGATTCATATGTATAAAGATTTCCTGTTATCAAGGGTCTTCACTGTTAATGAAGCCAAGGAATGAGTATGAGTCCATATGGATGGAATACTCTATTGTTGCATACAGTATAGTTGCTGAAGTGGCTGGCTTAATGGCATGTTGAATATACCACTGTAAAGCCAGCTAGGTAGCTAAATTACAGGTCCAAAGCAAAGTCATCTAGCCTGTGAATCACTATGCAGCTCATAGTCTTTTTTTTTTTTTTTTTTTTTTTTTTATCTGGGATTCACAGGTTACAAGGACATGGGGTAGAAAATAAGTGGCTGTGAACACTAACACCCAGTTACTGTTCTACTGTAGAGGAATTCCGTGACCAAGGAAACTCCAATACAAGTAAGCACTTTAATGGGGGCTTGCTCACATTTTTAGATTGTCAGTCAATTATTATGGTGACACTCAGGTCTGGCACTGGAGCAACAGCTGAGAGCTTCACTTTCTGATTCACAGCAACAAGAAGAAAGGGAGTAGACCTGGCCATCGTGGGCTTTTGAAACCTCAAGGCTGACCCTAGTCCCATGGATCCTTCAACAAGGCCACAACTTCTAATCCTTTCCAAAGAGTGAATATATGAACCTATAGAGAGCATTCTCATTTGAACCATATCACACTCAGGAATCCAGGAAAAGAACTTTAATACCTTATAACTATAATAGCATAGGTGTTGTAAGAGGTTTAGTTCCAAAGAGAAAATATTTCTGGCAGAGGATATAATCTACTTTACTCTGGTCTAAACAGCCACCCAGTCAACTGGGCTATTCTGACCTCTGGATCAACAAGCGAATTTGAACAATGCTATGATGTAGGATATCCTTCTGTATCCTGTGAGTATGTTATTCTTACTGGTTGATGAATAAAGCTGTTTTTGCCAATTTGCAGGGAGGATTTAGCGAGTCAGGAAATTTAAACCAAAATAAAGAAAGGTAGTAGGTGGAGTCAAGGAGACACCATGCAGCTACCAAGGGAAGAAGTGGTCCAGGCACCACCAGTGATGTGGAGATACATAGACTAATAGATATGGATTAATGATTAAGAGAGAGCTAGTCAAGAAGAAGCCTTAGACATTGGCCAGTTTATAATTATTATAAGCCTCTATGTGTTTATTTGGGACTAAATCGCTGTACGATTGGGCAGGACAGAAATTTCCATCTATATTGCTATATTGTCTAGGCTGTCAAAAAGAAATCCACACAATTCTGTATAATGAGTAGTGTGTCTGTAGTCAGGAGATGTTTTAGGGAGTCTCCTCCTATAACCACCTCCTGTGAAGATGGTGAGTTGAGAGGTTTGACAATGAAATCTACAGAAAATCAGTCTCTATTTACACACATGCATTTGTACAAAGTGTTTTTCTCATTATATATTTGCATATATATAATTTTTATGTGTCATACACCTTTCAGTGATCTGTTATTTCCCTAGAAGAGTAGTTTTCAATCAAGCTAGTGCTGCCACCCTTTACTACAGTTCCTCTTGTGGTGAACCCCAACCATATAATTATTTTTGTTACTACTTTATAACTGCAAGTTTGCTACTGTTAGGAATTGTAATGTAAATATCTGCTATGCAGGTGATTTGTTATGTGACCCCCAGATGGGGTAGAGCCCACAGGTTAAGAACCACTGCTCTAGAAAATCATAATGCAGCTTATTCCAGTAAATATATCCTTTTTTACTAGTTATTCCCTGCCAACTTCAAATATGCTAAGGTCAACTCAGAAGAAGTAATCTCAATTGAGAAAATACTTGCAACTGATTGGCCTATAGGTAAGGCTGTAGTGTTCTTTGTTATTACTATAAATGATGTGTGTGGAAGGGCCAAGCCCATTGGGAGTGATACCTTTCTAGGCAGGTAGATTTGAGTTACATTGAAAAAAATGAAGCTAAATAAGCTATGGAAAACAATCCAATAAGCAGCATCCATCTATGTCCCCTGCTTTCTTTCCTGCCTCTGGGTTCTTGGTCTTCTTGAATACTTTCCTTGGCTTCCCTCAATAGGGATTGTGATCAAGATGTGTTAGCCGGGGTGGGGGAAGACTTGTTCCTTACCAAGTTGGTTTTTCCCCTGGTATGTTTCTCAGCAACATAAAACAAACCAGGATGCAGATTTTTGTCTCTTCACCCACTATCCTTGCTGGCCTAACATTGTATCTTACCCCATCCAGCTTGCTAGGACTTTAGACGAGTTATGGCTCTGGACTGATCAGGAAGAGTAGCCACAGCTACCCTGAGGACAATCAACAGTATTTTCTCAAAGCAGTGGCTTTTCAAGGATGCTTCTGGGTAAAGAAGGATAACTACTTGAGATGTGAACATTTTACTTCCCTTTCCAACATTTGTCATTCTTATCATACCTACATACATTTATGCTTTATTTTATAAGGTAGCCTCTTCCACACAGTTTTTGCTAACACATGCTTTATTCCAAAATGAAGTGGACAGTGGGAAATTTCTGCATGTTTTTCACAAAGCATATTGTTATGTAAAAATGAAGAAAGGAGAAGAAAAACCTTACTTCAGCACTGTAATTGTCATTATTGGGAAAGATAAATGTATGTAAGTATATGTAGTTAAATGAGGAAAATTCAACATTAGAACAGAGATATGACTATAGAGTTGAGGCAGATACAAGAGGCATAGCTCTAAAACCAGGTCCACATCTTCTGTTGCATATGCCCAGTGCAAACTTTCCCTTTAAGTATTAGCAAGATTGTAAATAAGATGAGATGTGACTGTAGTGATGATGTCTCATTACAAAGCTGATGGAGTTTTGCAGATGTAATTAAATTTCCAAACCAACTGAGGATGACCCAAACAGAGGAGATTTTGAGTTCATCCGAGTATCAGCCTCCTTTGAAAGCTGAGCATGTTGGTTCCAAAACCATAAGGAACTTAAGTCTGCCAGGAATGTAAATGGACTAAGACAACCCAAACACCAAATGGAAGGCAAGGCCTGCCCCCACTTTGAGTTCAACATTGACACAGACTCTTTCACATAGAACAAAAAAATTAGCTACAGTATTTCTGGCCTTTCAATTTACATGAAATATAAAGCAATTGCATTAAGTATATAAGTATGTAGGTAATAATTTGCAATGTTGCAATCAAAGTTAATATATACCTTGCAAAGGGAAAGTCAGTAATTCAAGAAGTATTCACTGATGCTGCATTCTAAGGTAACTTTCAAACTGTTTAGAGAAGTCTCCTTTGCCCCACAGATTATAACCCTATTGTTAAACTGTGTTGCCCCCCCCACCAAAAAAAACTGCTGGTAAGCATACCTCTGGATAAATAGGAGGGAATCTAATTCACAGGAAAAAAAAAAAGGTGTATCAAGCTCAGGGAAATCTACTAGGGGAAGAGAGATGCAGACCAGATTTGAGTGCTACCACAGGCTCAGTTCTCTGACACTCTGACATGTCCTAACCAGGCTTCAGCTCTTTCATGGTCATGAGACAAATTTCAGAATTTGGTAAGGCAATGGTCTTGAAAAATGTTGGGCAGATAAGTGTACTTACAGGAAAATATTTCTCATTTCCCATAATCCCTTTGTTTGAATGAGAATCATTGCTTCTTAATATTGCCTTTCAATTCCAAATACGAATGACTAACCTCCTTGTGTGAACTGCACAGTAAAGCTGTACACAGCTGGTAATTTCTCTCTCATGCTAAAATACACTAGAAATGTGTTTGTATACATTTTTTGGCCAAATCCAATCTATTTATTCACACATCTGAACATTACTCCAAGTAAACACTTGGAAGATCTCTAATTTTAAGTAGAACAATTCTAGATTACTATTTCATAAGAATTTTTAGCAATTCAGTTCTTGGTGGTTTCACTTATTTTAAGTCTATTCATTCACTTCCACTACTGGTAATTTTTCAGTATTTTCCATCATTCCAAAAGCACTTGCCAATAAGGAAATGACTGAGCACATATTTAAAACTAATCTTAAATTGAGTAAAGCAAATATTTGCTCCCATAGTCTTACTATCTGTATTTCAAGTGCTCAGTTGCTGTATATGGCTCTAGATTATAGAGCAGTCTGTCAATGCATGATGAGCCATTGCTCAAGGGTAAGTTAGTAGAGTCTCAAGTATTTTATTAAAGTCTTTTCTAATTTTACTTGTGATTTTTTTTTTAATCTAAGATCACTCTTTCTGTCACATTTGACTGATGTTTCAATCATTTCAAGTGATTTGCTTGTATAAACCCGATATTGTGAAATAAATGTAAAATTATTATGAAGTGTGTGCGCGCGCGCGTGTGTGTGTGTAGATAAACGTGTATCTTTTATGCATAGTTCTGCAGTTCATGACTCTCTCATATAGTTGTCAGAAGTCAGAAACTTCAGGAAGCTGTGAGATTTCCTGGGCAATCTGGCAGGAAGGTGCGGTGAGGCCAGGGCAAGAAGCAGCCTTCTGGCATTTTAACCCATAACTCTACAAACAATTGACATGAATTTACAATTTATTTACTTGGACATTTTCATTACTCTTCATCGTGTCATCCTTATTCCAGAAGGTGGGTAATCTGGACAAGTGTGCAAACCCATAAATTGTTATTTTTACAGGCTGTGCTTGTGTTTATAAATAAAAATAGTGTTACATGCTTTAGATATGGGTTATAGTTTTTGCTTGTTTTGGTGGTCTTTAAGAAAGGTTGTGGCAGCTTTCTCTGGCACACAGAGTGGCTATACCGATTGTCATCTAGCTGCCTGCCATCAGTCAGGGACCTGGAAAGGCCTTCCAGCACACAAGACCATCTGAGTGAGCAGGCGTCCTTTTCAAGAGTCTTGGGATATGCAGTTATTTGGCTGCTGTCAAATGTTTCTGCAGGAAAGGAATCCTCCAGTTCAATAGACCAGAGGGTCTGTGGCTCCGCCAAGAAGAGTGACAGAGGCTATGAAACTGTCTGTTCTCTCCCTCTGCTCAGTGTCTTGCCAGGAATCCCAGGCGGGGAGCTGTTGAAAATACAACTGCCTTTTATTTCAAGCTGCAGCATTCAACGGATGCTGCTGCCTTCTCTCTGGCGCCATCTACTGGGGATGACTCAAAATACTGAATCACTTGTGGCAGCTTGGGAAACTACATTCCAGGTAGAGCAGAACACTGCACAACACCCCCCCCCCCCGACACACACACACCCTCCCTCTCTACCCCCCCACCGCCCTCACACACACACACACACACACACACACACACACACACACACACACTTTTAGAATCGGCCTTTGTGTGAGAGTTGACAATGTGAATTTTTTCCAAAATATTTTGGCAAACCATAGATAAATGGAGATAAAGATAAAACAACTTTCATGTTTGAACTATTTTTCCTCAAAGTATTGCTTTTTCTGCCTTGGCCTTGTAATGGTGATGATGATTCTCAGTCACTTTTATTAGATTTGAAGATATTAGATTTGAAGTCAGGTGGAGAAATTCAATCACAAGTTGTATTTGTTAACATCAGAGTATTATCAAAGCCAGGTGTGGTGGCATTTGCCTGTGGTCCCATCACTAAAGAATATGAGGAAGGAGAAGTATCAGATCCTGACCAGCACGGTCTGGATCATGTGAACCAGGACAGCCAGGGCTACACAAAATGACACTACCTCAGAAATTCAAGGCAAGCAAAGACACAATTTGACTGGAGTGGATACTCCTAAAGGAATTTCTTTCAAACTTTACCTCAATAAAAGAAGCCCCCATGATGTAGTTTTAGATGGGAAAATGGATGGCAGCTTTCATAGCACCTCCTAATATTTTGAAGTATACACATTATGTGCTTATTTATTTTCATATTTAAAAAAATATATATCCTTCTAAAACTTTATTCCAAATGCCGCATACCTTGAATGCTGCTTGCCGACTGGGCATTTATTTGCCTTACATTATTCATGAAAATCATAGATCCAAGTATAAGTTAAATTCAAAATTTTTAAATAGAAAATTATTATTGTACTACTGAATAGGTACAGTTTTTTTTCTTGCTATTATTTCATAAACAGGGCTTCTTAACTCACAAGTCCTTTTCTATCCAGGAAATATGGATATCACCTCAGGCACAGATGTATAAAATGGAAACACAAACTAAATGATTACTGGAAAGGATCATAAAGAAATTTAAAGTAATTCTTTGGTTTTTATATGAGTTTACCACTTATTAGGGACCACGGGAAATTTACATATATTCTGGCAAGTGCACTTTTTGTATTTTTGCACAAATAGTGAAATCTTGGTGGAATATTTAATTTCAGGCAGAGTCATCAGCATTGCCAGTGTGATGGTATGCCCAGAGCCACACATGCTAACTGTATGATTAGAATTTGATAATAGAACCATGTGGAGTCACCAGGATACAGACCATCTTCATGTGTTTTGATAGTGAGTTATTAATATTTGATACATAATCAAAGCCAATAGCTCTGTTCCTTATAAATGCATATTAACAAAATGCAGAAGTATTTTAGGAACATTTCAGAAACTTGGGAATGATGTTCTATCCCAAGCCAAAATTATTGTCGAGATTATTCTGATACTCTAGTTCACAATCTACTCATCATACTTTTAATCAAGCATTCTAACACAATGAAATCCAAAGATCCAATAATATAGCAGATACTGAGAAATGAAAATAGGGAACTATTAAAAGTCTTTATGGTCAATAAGTAACTAGTGTGTTTCAATTAAAAGTAACAATTTGTGTGCACGGTCAAAACTCTTCACTTGATCACATGCAATTATTTTTTTAATCTGAACTGGGGTGTTTAATCAAGGATCATCAGTGCTGCAGGTTTGATGATATGTCCAGTGCAATACATGCATATTTTTTTTAAGAATCAATCCTGCAGCAGAGTTACTTAATGCAACAGGCTTCAGTGCCATCAGAAACACTACTCATTCACTATGCTTTTACTTGTGGTTAATTTTAATTACACATGCATACAATAGTTACCATTGCTATTTTTCATAATCCACATGATCAGTTACATAATTCCATATAAAGTCATAATCCCCAGATTAACAAACTTCACCTGAAACAATGTAACATAAAAACTGTTTACATATTTGCAATATTTATTTGGTATTTAGTCCAAAGATGAGTTGATATACACAGGAAGATGTACATAGGTTTTATGTAAACACCGCTATGAGGAAACTGAGCATCTGGGGATTTGGGTACCTGTAGGGAGATGGATAGCAAATCTTCCAACCAATATTTAGCAGACACCAAGGGAAGCCTGAATCTATACTGTCACTAATTATGGACCCATCTGTCCATTCTGATCTTCAGTCCTTTCCTCCAATCTCCTTCTGAATTTGCCTATGAAATTCTTACTTCTAGTTTTAGTAGATGTGGTTGTTAAAGCAGCCTTAGTGTTTTAGAACATGACTAGAAATGAAAAGTACAAGAAGTTCTCATGGATATCTGTTACAGTTGATGAATGGGTGTTGCCTCAGTATTAACTAAATCCATGGTTCACTAGAGCCCAGTTTTCTTTTTGATGTTTTTGTAGACTTTGAAAAATACATAAGGCTGTACCTCTGTCACAACTATGGAATACAGAAAAATCGCACTGTCTTAAGAATGACTTCTGTTCCTCTTTTCATTCTCTGCCACAGCACCATATTACCCTACCTCCATAGCCTAAACCACAATCTCAAGGATTAGCATTTTCTCATAATGTTTCTTCCAGAATTCCAGACTTTGAATCATGTAATATGTAACTTTTTCAGATAGACTTTTTCATAAGATGATATTCATGTAAGTTTCTATTTTCTTTTTGAGATTTAATGGCTCATTTAAAAATTCATTGGGTATGTATTATGTTGTGTACATATTTTCCTCTTTTTTGTTTTTTTATACATGTGTCTATGGGAATCGGAGGTCCCAAATCTGCTTCAAGTTAGAGAGCAAGTAAAAATGAAATAGAACACATGACAAGCTTTTGTTTGAAATTGTAATTTTACTTATCTGGATCAGCATCTAGAAGAATTATTACTGAATGATATGAAGACAGCATTTTGCTTCATTAGAAGCATTCGGATTTTCTTTCAATGTAGCTATTCTACCAGTAGCAAATATAAGTTTCTTGAGGTCTAGGTCCCTGTCAGCATGAGTATTACCAATGTATTGAACTTTAATAAGTGTATATGAATTTATTTTCACTTCTCTTTCTGATGCTTCTCAGAGCTTAAGTGTCCTGTCTTCTTTGTAACTAAAGACCCTGTCTTAGTACGAACATTTCAGTGAACAGGTCCTTATTTGTTCCTTTTTGTATTTTTAATGACTGCAACTGAGTGTCTAGAAGTCCTTCCTCATAAAAAAATATATGTAGACCCAATGGTCCTCTTCTGAGTATCTTTTGGGTCAGTCTCTGTTAGCTATATTGTATTTGGTAGTGTGACCATGTGTCCAGGGGCTAGCCACATAGCTGCTCTATATGTCTATTTGTCTGTACACTCTAAAGGTTTGTCACTCCAAACAGTCTAGTAAAATAAATGTGGTGACCAAACTAAGGATGCTGGGATGAAGAAGGGCAGAGTCAGGAGAGACTCCAGCCAGCCTCCAAGGAAGCAAGAAGTACAGAACTTGATGCAACAAGCCATGAGCCACATGGCAAAGCATAGATAAGAAATATGAATTAATTTAAGTGTAAGGGTTATGTAGAAGCAAGCCCCAGATATCTGCTGAGCATTTATAGTTTATATTAATTCTCCTCCTCTGTTATCTGGGACAAGATAAGGACAAGAAAACTCTGACTACATTATTTATTTATGCTATCTCTCTGGCAACTGTAAAGATCTCGGGGAAGATGGAAATCAAGGAATATATATCTACTTTATATAATATAAATCACTATACAAATATTCATGGTGTCCTCAAATATATAACAGAACATTACATTAATATATACATATAGATAACTGATTCCTTAATTGAATAAAAAGAACAAGCAAAGTAATATTCAAAATTCACTCTTCCGATGAATGGCAGTGCACAGTGAACATACATGTTTAAATGTATTTACCTAAAGATATTTCTTCTTTGTTAAAGTAATTAAATTCATTGCCTATCTTTTCAGTTGTTGTTGTGCTAGATGTTTTTCAAATATTTGATTATAATTAAGGAGTTGATGTTGATGGTGTTGAGTCTGACATAGCCACAATAAAAATAACAATGGTAAATGTTAAACCAAGTGAAACCTTGCTTCCTATTTTCCATAGCAACCTACACAGTATGATTCCAAGGTATTTAATTTCCTGCTCTAGTTAGTTTCTAAGAATATTCACTTTGTCTTTGATAGTCTATCTGAATACACCTAAAGCTGGTTTTTTGTTTGTTTGGTTGTTTGGTTGGTTGGTTGGTTGGTTGGTTGGTTGGTTGGTTTGGTTTGGTTTGGTTTTGGTTTGGTTTGGGTTTTGGTTTTTGTAATCTTCTTTGATTTCCATTGGGATACTTGAGTCTGTTTCTTTCGTCAATTCAGACTTCCTATGAAAAGCAAAGAATAAATCTTCACAGATCGCATCTTCCCTGTTCGCTACAATTCTTTCCGGAACATAAACACCTTCAGAATTTATGCCTTTATTTTCTTTGTCTCTGAACCTACATCACGTTTTTTACATCACATTTTCTTCTGTTTGAGTTTCCATATACCAACTTATAGAAAATACCTTCTGACTCCTCACCCGTTATTTCTGTGAGGTTTTCTTTGATAATAATTCAAATTAAATTTTTATTTCTCATAATTTTATGTCCTTAATTTTCATTTCATTGTTTCATTAATTTTTGCTGAGTTTTGCATTTTTCTTCACATGAAGGTTTTAATGTTAATGTTCTATATTTCTTCAACTTGATTAAGTGTACTTTTCTTTTAGTTTGAATTAGTTAATGTCAATATCTCTCTTGGGCATGTTTGTTATCTAGTGTTTTCCCTGATTTTGGCTTACTGTGCCCTGAAATTTCATATTATGTTTTTAATTTGTTTTGGGAATAATCTATATGAATATTTTGAAGTTTAGCATAAAAGAACTTCTTCTATAGCATTTGCATAGTCTTGAAAGTACTCCAGGCTCTATATAATTGTTTCAAAATATACAGCCCAGAGTTTGGACTCGGTAGATCAGTTGCTTGAATTTGTGTGTTTTGTTGGGTTTTATTTACCCCTTTGATCTTGTCTTTTCACATCTAACATAATAATGTAGCTACTGATTTGCTATCAAACCTAGTTCTGATTAAAAATATGTTTGCATTTCTTCCCTGCTCTAACAGACCTCAAACCCAAGACAATGTACTTGACATTCACTTCAAAGGATGGAGAACTGAGTGCACTAGTAACATGGCTCTGAGGTGGGCTGATTTCAGATAGGAAGCAGTTTTTAGCCCACTTCACACCATGCATGATTGCTATCACTGGGATCCACTTCTGTCTCCTTGCAGATCTTGCCATCATGTCACAGAAATCTGAGTTGAAACACCTGTTCTCTGGGATGTAAGGGTTTCCTTTACATTTCATCATGCTCCTTCATCATCCTGTGGGCAGTTATTTTTTTTTAAAGTCTTCTTTAATTATTAATATTTTATGTTAGGTTTTTAAAGATATTTATTTATTTAAATTTGCAACAACCTTGTTTTACATGTGAATCCCAGTTCCCACACCCTCCCATCCTCCCCTGTTCCCCCCACCAACCCCCATCCATCCCCTTTCTTCTCCCCAGGGAGAGTGAAGCCTTCCATGGGGAGTCTTCAAAGTCTGTCATATCATTGGAGCACTTCTAATAAGAGAACTGTAGTGAATAATCGAAAGGGTTAAAACTCCTGAGTCAGAATGAGCCATGAATCATTTTATAAGAAATTTGATTAGAGTGAACTTTAATTTAAGTCTGATCAAATCTGAGTCATTTAAGAAAATAAATGTGGCCAGAAAAAAAAAATGCAGGTGCCCAGCCCAAGATCTCAGGTATAATGATGTCATTGTTCCACAGCAAGGGTATGTTTGCCAGATCTTTGTGTGTGCATTTTAGAGAAACAAAATGTTGGTGCATGAATAAAACTGTAGAAACATGATTTTGTCAGTAGCCTGTGAAGAACAAATGGAACCAAGTATCATGAATTTTCTTCGAAGCAGTAGTAGCCTAGATTTGAAATGGTGTTAGATTAAGGTGAAGCAAGAAGAATGATATGAAACACTCCTACTATCAGAGAGGGTGGAGAGCAGGAAGCCAGGCCTGCCAGAGAGCTTGACTCTCCCACCACCAGTCTTAACAATCTTCTCATCAAAGATGTAACAGTGAACATTACAGCTTTCTGCTCTGCCAGTCATAACTCCTTGCTGGTGGGAGATTTTGTTGCAGACATTGTTCATTGCCCTTACTTTCCTTGGAGTTCATTATTTTCTGTTTACATCTTCTTTTAGATTCTACAATATCATCCAAGGTGAAACACTGTGTCTGAATACAATGTAGATGTGCATGGTCACTAAAAAATGCTTCCATTATTCTGAGCACTCCTGAGGTAGACTTACTTCTGGCTTATTTACCAAAAGCAAAACAAAACCAAAATCCCTACATGAAGAAAAATGCAAAAATGTATTTACTTGTATCTTTGTTTCTGTTTTGTCTTTGCTTACACCAAAAGCTGGGGGTGGGGGTTAAAGGGTTAATTCTTCAGCAGAAAAACAAAACAAAACAAAACAACAACAAATAAACCTGATACTTCCAAAGCTCTGTAATTATGTAACACACAGGTTGCTTTTTGCTCATTGTATAATGAAAAGCTAACATCTGTTATTTAAATGTTGACTTCTGAAACAGAAGACTCCAAATTAAAATGCTCAATCATAACATTTGAAGGTAAAATGGCTTTTTATGAACCCTCATTACATGAATGCCTTTGTCATCTTACTTTCTTGATCAACCTAGGCAGTGACCTCAACTACAGCCAAATTTATCCCGAGAGTAGCTTTCACCTGATAGGTGAAGGTGCAGAGTGGGGTGCCTCCTGGTAAAGTGCAGATAATTTTATATGACAACCACATTATGGATGAACCAATATGAGCACAAAGTAGTGCACAGCATCCATTTGCTTCTATCTGGAGCTGACGATAATAAAAGAAAGCCAAGGTATGGCACCAACACTAAGTGAACTGCCAATAGCTAGCACCCTTTTAAGTCAGGGTAGGGTGTATATGTTTCCCCCAGGGTTTCCGAAAAGGAAACATCATCACTGGCATGGAAACTTCTAGCACTGACCACAGTTGGGTTGTCTGAGTTTCTAATGCAGCATGAAGGATGGAATTGAAGCGCCATCTATTAAACTCTGAGTATTACACACAGCAGTGGTGAGCTTTATCGGAAAGCTCAGAAACAGACATCATTTCCAGATCTCGGGCTCTGAAAGGATCTTTTGTAATGCCGTATAACAAACACTGTTGTCATCAGCAGCAGTGGATCTTCTGGGAGTCTGCACTCTGTCCAGGCTCTTGGCAGACATTCAGATAGAGAAACATTTACTTTAAAATGATTAATGATTCCCAGCTCGATTTTGCCAAGGACCATGCTTTCTGTCCTCACTTTTTGAGTCATTGATCCTGAGACACGTCTGCAACTTACTCAGCTTTCAAATTAACATGTGGACTTTGAAAAATACACACATGTAATTAAATCTTTCTTCTCCCTGGACACTGACCACACCAGACTTTTGGAAAGCTCAGTGTTAACATTGATTTCATTGCTATTATTATTTGAGTGGCATAAGTTAATTAGTCCTTTCTAAACCATATTTATGGGCCAGCTGGTAAAGCCAGTATTATGAGACATGACCTTGATTTGATAGTTTTAATAATGCAGTTATTGTAACAGTGTATATACTACATATTACACAATGTTTTATGATAAACAATAGAGTATTCTAAGACTGGGCATTTTCTAACACTTGTGACCTGAGACTAACAAGGCAAAATCTATTTTTGTTATAAACTCTAAAACAGTTCACTTATACTGTTAATTAGTGATTATTAACATTTTTATGACTAGTGAACATCTACAAAGACAAGAAAGGGAACAAAAATCTCCTATTTTGGGTTGTTTATATTTCATGTGTGTTATCTAAAATAACCAGTTAGTGAAATAATGCATTCTACTCACAAAATTTGCTTTCATTGAGATATATATTTAGGCTTCAAGATTTAAGATGGTCTAGTTTGCAACATGAATGACAAGAAAAAAAAAAGCCAGGAAGAGTTGACCTCCAGTTCCACTGAATTATCAGAAACAACAATGCTCTCTCTAAAGAAAGACTGCCCGTTTTTCTACTCAGGCTTTAAATGGTTGAATAAGCCTCCCACATCCTAAAGAGACTATCTGCTTCACACTGTCAAGAAAAAAATAGTTTACTTCATTAAAAAATGCATCTTTATGGGTGTGTCCAGAAAACTATATTTAAACACAGCCTGTTGAGTCCTGTAGAAGGACATTTTCTAGATCTATCTCAGTCGTACTGGACAGTTTTTTTTTCCTCCTCCTACTTGATGCCATGGCCTCTTAAAGAAATAACCATTCTGAGACTTAATATCAATTAGAATTATTTGGCTTAGGCTTCTTAATGGCTAGGTCTCTCTTAATTATTAATCCATTTCTATTAATTGGTCTATCTCCATATGGCCTTCACTTACCAGTGATGCCAAGGTCTCTTGACTCCACAGTTGCTATTTTTGGTCTCTCTACATAGCATCTGTTCTTTCTTTCTTTTCCTGCCTCTTTGTCTAGAATACCGGCCTAGCTAAATTATGCCTATATATTGAACAAACAGCTTTATTCTTCAACCAATAAAGAAACATATATTCACAACATACTGAAGAAGATCCCCAATGAGAGTCCATTTAGTGTTGCTAATATGTGTATGTATTTAGATGATGATGTGTCATTATATACTAAATTATGGTCTCATCGTTTGGAAGGCTATTTCTCCCTCTCTCGGCAGACAATGTTTGCCCATAGCTCTTAATCTAGAGTTGAGTACGCATGAGTTCCCCATTTATATGGACGTGTCACTTGATGTTGTCATTACGTGGGTCTTCTTGACACCTCATGGTCTGTAATTCTCTGCATTTTGAACCTTGTGCATTATATAAGGGCTTCTGTCTTTGGAAAATAAGAAGCCTCTTTAATGACTGCCAAGACATCACTGACATTTGCAGATGTCGAGCTAGAAATCACAGATTAGAGAGAAGATAGTGTTTGTCTTTCAAAGTTTGTGTCAGATCACTCAGTGTAATATTTTCCATCTCCATATACATTCCTATAATTTTCATGATTTAAATTTTTACATATGAATTCTATTCGTGTGTGTGTGTGTGTGTGTGTATGTGTGTGTGTGCAAGTTTGCAAGTGTTTGTTTGTATATTTTCACTATCCAGTCTCCAGATGAAGGACAAAGAGATAGTTCCCATTGTGTAGTTTTTTAATATAGAGCAACAATGAACACAAATGGGCAAGTATCTGTGAGGTGCTGGGGCAGAATTCAGACTCCTCCACATTGATTCCTAGAGTGAAGATAGCAGATGTCAGTCACACCAACGTTAAATGTGGGTTCACCTTTCCCACACCCTAACCTAAGTATTTGTTGTAAGTTGTTTTTTTAATCTTAGCCATTCTGATGTGAGTAAAATTAAATTTCATAATTGTTTTATTTCACATTTCACTAATATCTAAGCATTTTCAACACTTTATGTATATATGTATATACATTTATACACACATGCATATTTATACACATATACATTTTTCTCTTAATTTTCAGTTTAAGGAAGCATCTCTTTGCAGCAGGCTGAGGCCATTTCAGATGAATAAAAGTAGTCAAAGCAGCATTTTCGAGCCCCATCACAACATGTAGATCTGCAAAACATCCTTGCTCTTACAGTGGAAGAAACACTGCCGGAGACAGGCAGACACAATGTAAGAGGCAGAGGACAAGGGAGTTTTTTGTGAGATTGTGTCTCCTAGTAATGTTAGAAGTGACACCAGTAAGTCTCACCAACATGACTGCCTAGATCAAAAAGAAAGCAAAGAAAGAAACAAACAAAAAAGCTACAGGTACCTAAAGAATACTGAGAGTAAGAGAAACATGTTTTTTCAAGGAAGAGCATACCAAATGGTCAGCCAAGAACAAGTATATCAAAGTAATGTTATACAGACTGAGTCTGTTGCATTTAGGAATACACATGCATACACATACGTAATAACAATGAGAATACAGGACTGGGATTTAAAGCAGGAGGTGTGTACTGGAGAGTTTGGAAAGAGGAAAGGGAAGGAGGAAATGATGCAATTACACAAAGGTGCTCTTAAAAGACAAGAGAGTCTCAGTCATAATCAGAAAAGGGTGTAAGGATGAAAGCAGAGGTCAAATTCAAGACAAAGAGACAGACAGAGATTAGAGATGTTCTACTGCCAACTTCAAAGATCCAGGAAGGGGCTATCAGCCAAGGAATGCAGTTGGGGCTTTTTCTGGTTGACTCATCCACTTAATCTCTTTAAGCAATCATTTAAAGTCTTTAACTTCCCCACCTTCAATGTTCATTTATTTATATAGATTCCAAATAACCCCTATTTTCTCTGTTTCTATCTTCTGTGATAACAAATAGGTCCACAGGAAATGTCACTCATATCTCATGACCCTGCATTTCGCTTTTCTCCCCAGGAAATAGTTTAAAATGTGCTTTATAATTCAGTAATTAAAGAAATGGTCACTGAACCTTTCATTGAACATGAAAATCCGTTCTCTCTTGCAAATAGCTTGTATTTTTTGGTGAAAACATACCTCCCAGTAGGAAACATCCTTCAAAATTTAAGGCTTAATAGAAAAATCTCAGCAGTATAATCTTAATCCAAGAATTTGATGAACATATGATAGTTCCCTCCCCTACAAGATGCACTCCTTTGTGGGTATCTTTAAGAGACAACAATAACAACAACAAAATAAAAACACTAACTACCATTCCCATAAACCTTCTTTCCCACAGCAATTAAATTCTGCTATTTTGCCATTTTGGGGCGCAAAAGACTACTTTTTTTTTTTTTAATAAGGTGAGTGTTTTAAAGGGAATAATTTCTACTATGTTGATAATGTCATGGCAGATTCCTAAACCAACATATTTTATCCATATAGCTAGCATACATTGCCTATTTCCTGAACAATTTAAACATTTGATTTGAAACTCGTTTATTTAACTTTGGATTCATTTTAATTCCCTTGTAACAGAGGGCTATGTTGCAGTTTTAACCTCACATGAAGGATCCTTTTAAAATAATTGAAGAATCAAAGAGATCCCACAGAATAAAACAGAAAACTGAAACTATATGCCATCTGCAACACTTCCATCAGTCATTTAGCTTCATATCCCCATGACTGCCACGTCTCCAGTTATTCAAGGCTAAAGAACCAGAGTAGAGACCAATGTTGTTCTTGTACTACAGTATTAACATACACATAAAAGGTGCTTATTTTTTTGTTGCCTACAAAACCTGTCAAGTTTACAATAGTATCTATCACATGGAGTAAATTTCATAAATTACTGACTAGTTTAAACTGCAGAACTTTTAAAGATGTTTAAAAACTTATACACAATAGAAAATTAGTAAAATAAGAACAGATTACAGTAATTTGACTAGGAAGGTCAATATTAAGTTTTGATAATATTTTTTATTTAAATTTGTGATAACCTTGTTTTACATGTCAATCCCAATTCTCTCTATCTCCACTCCTCCCCTGTTCCCATCCAAAGCCCTATCCCATTCCTAATCTGCTCCCCAGAGAGGGTTAGGCATTCAATGGGGGAATCTTCCAAGTCTGTCATATAATTTGGAGAAGGGCCCAGGCCCTCTCCCATGCATCTAGGCTGAGAGAGTATCCTCTATTGGAGTGGGCTCCCAAAGTCCATTCGTGCACTAGGGATAAATACTTCTCCACTACCAGAGGCACCATGGACTGCACAGTCCTCCTAACACCCACATTTAGTGGGTCTGTGCTGGTTTCCCAGCTATCAGACTAGGGTCCATGAGCTCCCCCTTGTTCAGGTCAGCAGTTTCTGTGGGTTTTTCCAGCCTGGTCTTTACCCCTTTACTCATCCTTCCTCCCTCTCTGTAACAGGATTCAAGGCGTTCAGCTCCATGTTTAGCTGGGGATGTCTGCTTCTGCTTCCATCAGCTAATAGATGAGATGAAGGCTCTAGGATGGCATATAAGTTAATCATCAATCTCATTATCAGGGAAGGACATTAGGTAGCCTCTCCACTATTGCTTAGATTGTTCTTTGGGGTCATCCTTGTAGGTCTCTGGACATTTCCCTGGTGCCAGATTTCTCTTTAAACCTATGATGGCTCCCTCTATTATGGTATCTCTTTTCTTTCTCTCCTCGATTCTTTCCCTGACTCAAATCTTTCTGCTCCTTCATGCCCACCTCTACACCCCTCTTCTCCTATGATCTTTCTCCTAATGCCCTCTACCCTGCTGCTATGCTACCAATTTATTCTGGAGATCTTGTCCCTTTCCCCTTCTCCAGGGGACCATGTTTGTCTCTCTTAGGGTCTTACTTGTTTCCTAGCTTTTCCAGCAGTGTGGACTGTTGATGGGAGACTTCATTCTGCAAATATGTTTCTCTTATTGGTTAATGAATAAAGTACTGTTGGCCAATAGGAAGGAGTAGGAGATAAGGAGGATTCTGTGAGATGTAGTAGAAGGGAGTCAAAATGTAGGGACTTGAGAGAAGAGGTATGGACCCTCTCTCTGGTAAGATAAGACCACATGGAAACACTTAGATTAATAGAAATGGTTAATATTTAAGACAGAGCTAGCCAATAAGAAATACTAGTAATAGGCCAACAGTTTTTGTATCTATTAAAGCATCTCTGTGTGTTATTTGGAGATGATGCAGATCTGGGACCAGGCTGGCAGGAAAGTGTTCATAACAGAGTTCAGGCTGGTAATCCTTTGTTCTATGTCTCAAAACCATATATGAGTGAGTACATACCACGTTTGTCTTTTTGTGACTGGGTTACCTGGCTCAGAATGGATTCTGCTAGTTCTATCCATTTTCCTAAGAATTTCTGGCTTTTTAAATTATTTATATACTTTTATTTAAATTAGAAACAAGCTTGTTTTGAATATCAATCCCAGTTCCAGCACCACCCAGTCCTTCCCTGTTTCCCCTACAAACACCCATCCCATCCCCTTTCTACTCCCCAGGGAGGGTGAGGCCTTCCATGGGAAGTTTCAAAGTCTGTCATATCATTTGGAGCATGACACAGTCCCTCGTCCATGTGTCTAGGCTGAGAGAGTATCCCTTTATGTGGAATGGGCTCCCAAAGTGCATTCACACACTAGAGATACATACTGGCCCACTACCAGAGGCCCCATATAGACTGCTCAGTCCTCCCAAATAATACCACATTTAGGGAATCTGGGTCAGTCCTATGCTGTTTTCAGCTGTCAGACTAGGGTTCATGAACTCTCCCTTGTTCAGGTCAGCCCTTTCTGTGGGTTTATCCAGCCTGGTCTTGACCCCTTTGTTCATCACTCCTCCCTCTCTGCAACTGGATTCCAGGATTCCGGCTCAGCATTTAGCTGTGGGTGTCTGCTTCTGCTTCCATCAGCTACTAGATGAAGGCTCTAGGACAGCATATAAGGGGTCATCAATCTCATTATTGGGGAAGGGCATTTAAGGTAGCCTCTCCACTATTGCTTGGATTCTTAGTTGTGGTCAGTCATCCTTGTAGATCTCTGGACATTTCCCAAGTTGCCTACAAATTTGAAGATTCCATTGGGTTTTTTTTCCACTAAGTAGTATGACATTGTTTAAATATACCATATTTTCTCCATACATTCTTCAGTTGAGGGGCATTTAGGTTGCTTCCAGATTATGGCTATTACAAATAATGCCTCTATGAACATAGTTGAACGGATATTCTTGTTTTATGAATGTGCATATTTTGGTATATGCCTGAGTGGAATTACTGGATCTTGAGGTAGACTGATTCCCATTTTCCTGAGGAAATGCCTTACTTATTTCCAAATTAGCTGTAAGACTTTGCACTCCCACCAGCAGTGAAGGAGTGAGGCCCTTTCTCACATCCTCTCCAGTATAAACTGTCTTTGGTGTTTTTGATTTTAGCCATTCTGACAGGAGTAAGATGGTATTTTGTAGTTGTTTTGATTTACATTTCCCTGATATCTAAGGGTGCTGAGTACTTTCATAAGTGTCTTTCGGCCAGTTTAGATTCCTCTATTGATAATTCTCTATTTAGTTCTGTGCCCTACTTTTTAATTAGATTATTTGATGTTTTGGTAACTAGCCTCTTGATTCTTTGTATATTTTGGAAAGCAGCCCTTTGTCAGATGTGAGGTTGGTGAATATCTTTTCCCATTCTATGGGCTGCTGTTTTGTCTTGTTGACTGTGTCCTTCAATTATAACTATTGTTTGGCAGACTGGCAGTTATAAAATCTCTTAGGAGTCTATGCAAATGTCTAATACAGAGAACTAAAGAGAAACCATTGATGGTTGATTATGTAATCCCTAGATAGAAAACACTTTGAATGGATACCAGGTGCTATTCAATTCTGACATCAGAGTGTAATTGAAAAACCAAACTCACACCACAAAATCACTCTTAAAAACTTATTAATGGCAGCACAAGAAGACTGATTTAAGTACATTTTCTAAATCCTGCATCATATCAATATTAGTAATGATTCATGGTTTTCTTTTCCTTATATAACACAGTTGGGAGACTCTGGTTGTAATTAGACACCACTTTGCTGAAGTAAGGATGCTTCCTAAGTTGTCAGAAGTGCATACATCTGCAAAATATTCATTACAAGAGAGGCAAATGGAGGGAACATTGGCTTTCTGGACTTTTTTGATGCTTCTTGTAACACAGAAGAAAGGAAAGCTCCAAGAAGGAAATATCATTGATCTGCTTATACATCACATAATAAATAAGCAGAAATGTGAATAGCGTCTATATTTGACGCATGGAAAGATTTCTGTAAATATGTAACTAAAGAAATGCACGAAGAAAACCTTTAAAGGATGGATCTAGAAATCACAGAAAATAGGAAAAGAAATGTCTAAGTTAAAGTTTGGTGGAGAAAGACGTATTGAATTGTTTTGGGGGTGAGTTTTATGGCTTAGATTGCCTTGAAATAAACTGAGACCAAGTATTTGCCCTGTACTGGGGAAGGGGTTGCACATGACCACAGATTTATCAGTGAATATATTAAAACCTATTATCTGTACCCCCCCACCCTTATCCTAACCCTAACCCATAAGACACTTAGTGTTTGAATGATTATTGATCGTTATAGTTTTACCATAGGTGTTTTGTGTGTTTGATTGATTGGTCTTAACTTTGGGTATTGAGTTTAGGGCTTGAAACATACAATGAACTCACTGAACTCAGTCTCTTATAATCTTTACACCTTCTTTTCCTCCTCGGGATTCACTGAGCACAGAAGTGAAGGATTTGTTGGAGAACTCTAATTTATACTATGTCCGCATAATGTCTGTCTGTGTGTCTCTGTATCTGTTCCCACCTGTTTCAGGAGAAAGGATCTCTGATTATGACTGGATAAGGTACTGATCTACGGGTATAGGAGAAAGTCATTAGGAATAATTTTATTCATTTATTTAGACCAGTGGTGTTTGGTTTTAACTAAGATTTCTGGCTATCTATTCTCCCTTTCTCAGTTACCCAAACAGTGTCAGGTATGAATTCTTTCTCAGGGAGTGGACCTTTAGTCAAATCACGTATTAGTTAGCTACTTCCACAAATTCTGTGCTACCACACTATAACCGAGCAAGTTTTGTAGGCAGTACAGATTGTAGGGCAAAGATCTTGTGGCTGGGTTAGTGCCACTTTTCACTTTCAGTAACCTGCAAAGTACTGTCTCACATCAAAGAAAATAGAATGGAGGGGATAGGGCTCACTTAGGTACCAGCTCAACTTCTCAATGTTCAATGAGGTGTGTGGGTGTTATCCTCTTCAGAAGTGGCTGCCCAATGACAATTTTCAGAAAACAAACTTTTGTATTAGCTATTGTAAGAATTCAGGCATTATGCTGGTCTGCCCATGTCACCTGTCAGAATGCACAAAAAGCAGTACTCTGGTCAGCTCAGGGTTCCATGGTTGCATTTAAAGGGAGTACCTCTCTTTCCTGTGCTCCTCTTTCCCACTCTCTTTCTGCTCTCTCTCCCTCTTCCCTCTGTTCTCCTGAGACAGACAGAAGTTTTCCTGTCTCTCTCTTCTCTTCTGTCCTCTGTGTCTCTGTGTCTCTTTACCTCTTCCCTCCCACACTTCCATTTCTATTAAACTTCCCACTAAGCTCTGTCTATCTAGCATGTTTGTCCCCCACCTCTGTCACCCTTCCTTACCATGGAATCCACCAAGATTCCCCCATGTATTATCAAACAGCTATATCCAGGGTTGTTTGGGGGTTTAAATGGAGCCCCCTCCTCCCCACACATACACCTTGGTCAACAACTCAATTTAGTCTAAGCTAGTTAGGCCACTGGAAGTCTTCCCGCCGGAATAAAAGAGATGCACAGCCGAGACTGTTTCCCCGTTACTAGGACACCTTATTAGGATACCCTTCATACATTCCAGGAAGATTCCTTTGTACAGGGTTTCCACACCACTCCCTGAATATCCACTCAAGTCCAGGTATCTCTCCCTGTACCGTTTCCCTGAATGGCAACTCCTGCCCCTGTTACCCCCACCCTGATACTCTCCCCAATAAAACTATTTCCCCTTCCCAAGGAGATCCATATGACCCCTGTAGAGCCCTCCTAATTTCCTCTCTGGGTCTGTGGATTATAGCTTGATTATCCCTTATTTAGCTAATATCCAATTAAAAATGAGTGCATATTAGATGTGTCTTTCTTTATCCAGGTTGCCTCACTCAGGATGATTTTTTTCCTACTTTCATACATTTTCCTGCAAACTTCATGATGCCATTACAAAACAAGATGCTGAGTAATACTCCACTTTCTTTATCATTTCTTGCGGGGGGTCATCTAGGTTGTTTCCAGTTTCTTGCTATCATGAATAAAGCTGGAATGGCAATAGTTGAGTAAGGAATGGTATAGCTGCTTTTTAAAAATAGATTGATCCCAAATTTTCTGAAAAACTACCATATTTATTTCCATATTAGCTATAGAAATGTACACTCACACTAGGAATGCATGAATGTTCCTCTAGCTCCAAATCTACCCCATCATAAACTGTCACTTCCGATATTGATCTTAAATTATTCTGACATTTGTAAGTAGTTTTGATTTCAATTTCCCTAATAGCTAAGGATGTTGAACAGTTATTTGTTTCTCATCCATTTGATATTTTTCTATTGATAATTCTCTGTATAGCTCTTGCCTCATTTTTAATTGAATAACTTGTTTTGATATCTAATTTCTTGAGTTATTTACATATATTGTATATTAGACCTCTGTCAGATGTGAAGTTGGTAGAAGTCTTTTCCGATTATGTAATCTGATTCTTTGTCCTATTGGCAGTATCCTTTGCCTTACAGAAGCTGTTCAGTTGCATGAGGTCCCATTTATTTATTGTGGATTTTAGTGCCTGTGTTTTCTTGATGCCCAGTTTTGTGAGCTCTTCATACAAGCCTTTAGTTATTAAAATTGCTAAAAGTCTTTTCACTTTCCATTTTCTTTGTTGATGAAAAGCAATAAAGATGGCAGCACATGTGAACTCAGAATAGAGTCCAGAACAAAAAATAATGGGAATAAATATAGCTTTACGGAGGGATTGCAGGGAAAGAGGCAAAGGCAATGCAACTACTGTTAATAGTGGATGTCTGAAAACATGCACTGTTGTTCTGATGTGACTACCAGATAATGAAAGGGCAGGAGGAGAAAGAGAGTGCAAAGGTGGAGGAAGTGAAGGTGAAACAGAAGGAAAAGAATAACAATAATATTGTTATAGTTAACATTTATTGAGCACTTACAAGGTGCCAAGACCAATTTTAAGCACTTTATTTGCATTTCTTCAAATATCTTGGCATGTGATCACTCACAGGAGGACTAGGCTGCTTCATGTGAACATATTTATGGCTCAACATATGCTCTTTGCATTTCACTTGTACATATATAGAACCCTCACAGAATTGTGTGGCTATATTTCTCTCATATACAGGGTGACATTTAAGTGCTTTAGGAGCTGGGATGGATTGCTCTAGCCACTTGAAATATAACTCACCCAGAGCCATTCATAGTATATGAGTTAAAAGGAAAGATTCTGTAAATCACTGCAATGACCAGAAGCAATCTGTATTCAATTACTGGCTTCAAAGGGCTGACTATTAGGTTAGATCTGAATGAAGTGAATGGGCTTACCCATGTTTGGGCTAGCCCTTGTGGACCCCTGTACATTCATAGGTAACACTCAAGACTGTACTCACATGTGTACAAACTGGGGTTCTCATCATTAAAAATACACAATCAAGATTCAATGAACATTGGAAATAATTGGAAATATTTGTGGTCCTACAGTTTTAAGGATTCAGCCAAGACTTAATACTTTCTTCAGGAGCTGCCATGAGACAAATGCACAAGCTTGCAGCACTCAATGGTCTGGACAAATGATTAAAAGAAAAAGTACACAAATTTGGCAGGGAAAGAGGTGGGGGAAGGGTACGAGAAGAGGTGGAAAGGAGAGACCAGAAGATAGGTTTGTTCAAATATGTTGTTTAAATGTATGAAATTCCTAAACAATAAATATAATTATATATAAACAAAAGTAAGCACACACATTAATATGTGATATAATTTTGAATTGTAATAACGGTTAAAACTCAAATAATATTACTTTGAAAGCCACATTTTTTTTAACTTTCTGTCGACGTTTGAATTGCACAACAACCTTATACACCTAGCATTACACTGAAATTTCTTTGCAGAAAGAAATTGTAATGGAAAAGTGTAAGAAGCCCTTTTGTAAATGAGTTTGTGCTATTTTTCTTTATATAGTTCTCCTCTACTAACTATTATATCCTCCAAAGCTTTCATAGTCTCCCTTTGTTCAACAATGGTCTAGTTTCTAAACACTTGGAAGCAAGTTTAGCCTAAACATGTAAGTGAATGTAAGTGACATTCTATACATCTTGACGATGTGAGCATGGTTGAATTTTTTTTTTTTTAATCATAAAGTCTCCCACTTCCCTTAGGCTGCTACGAATGGGAGAGTTCTGTTATGTGTGGATAGTACATACTATTTATAAGAGACCCAGAGTCAGACATTAGGAAGAAAGAGACCTTGGAGCTCATTGCACAAAATAGGATTAAATCCCTCCCCTCAAAGCTCAGGGAAGGTTGCATTAGTGGAGGTGGAAAGAGTATAAGAGCAAAGGGCTTGGAGGACACCAGGAGAAAAAGATCGTGTAAATCAACTGAAAAAAGCTCATATGAACTCACTGAGATGAGGGCAGCATGCAGATGACTGACATGGATTTCCACCAAGTAGGTCATCTACATATATATTGTAGCTTTCATTTACCGTTTTTTAGTGAATGGGTGTGTGAGTCTAGTGCCTTCTTTTAGGAGCACTTTTCTTTTTTTGCATGATCCAACTTCGACATAAAGGTTTTTGTTTTATCTAATTTTTTCTTTGTATTTTTTTTCTTTCATAAAATAAATCCCCACCGTAGCTTGTCCTTCATCCCCTTCCTCCCCTCCTCCAAACCCTCCCTGACCCCTCTCCCACAGATCCACTGCTCCTTCATCTCCCTTCTGAGAAGAGAAGGCCTTTCTACTGCACACAATGAAACAAGATGCGATAAACTGTGCAGTGGTGGCACAGGCCTTTAATCCCAGCACTTGAGAGGCAGGGACAGGTGAATCTCTGAGTACAAGGCCAACTTGGTCTACTGAGTGAGTTCCCAAACAGGCTCCAAAGCTACAGAAAAAGCTGTCTCCAATAACCAAACACCCCACCCCCAATAAAAGACTAGGCACAAACCCTCAAATCAAGGCTGGACAGGGCAACCCCGTAGTAATAAAGGGTCCCATGAGCAGGCAGAAGAGTCATAAACACATCCACTGCCAATGTTAGGAGTCCCACAAAAGACGCAAAGTAAACAACCACAGAGTGTGTTTAGAAGGCCAAGGGTAGACCCTTGCAGGCTCTGTGATTGCTAATGAAGTCTCTATTAGCCCTATGAGCCCTGCTTATTTTGTTTTGGGAATCATATTTTCCAGGTGTCCTTGAATCTTACGGTTCCTACAATCTTTTCCCCACCTCGTCTTCAGGATTCCTGGAGCTCTGCCTAATGTACGTGTGTGGGTCTCTGCCCCTGCTACCATCAGTGGCGCGTGAAGCCTTTATGATGATAATTGGGCTAGACACTGTCCTATGAGCACAGCAGAACATCATTAAGTATCATTTAATTGACTTCTTTTGCGCCAGTCCTGTTTGGTTCTACCCTGTCTCTCTGAGCCACCCAACTTAACTGTTGTTGGCTTTCCAGGCAGTGTTGGGAGTGGGTTCCCTCTAGTGGCTTGGTCCTGAAGTTAAACAAGTCATTGGTTGAACAATCCTACAAGGGCTGACCACCATTAATTACCTCAGCATAGTTTGCTTGCAGTTGGTGTCCCAGTCCCAGATGCCTAGCCTGGTTACAGAAGATGGACAGTTCAGGCTCCATAACCTCAATTATTAGGTGTCATCTATGTGGGCACCTTCTTAGATTCCAGGAAGTTTCAAATGCACCAGGCTTCCAAATTACCTCCCCAAAGCCCACATGTTCCAATTTTTTCAACCTCTACTTTGTTTTATTCTGCTATGTTTTATCTCTTAGAAGCCTTATTAAAATGAGAGATAAAAAGAGAGTGGATTTTGATGGGAGGGGAGATAAAGAGGAAGGATCTGGGAGGAGTAGAGGGGGAGAAACTTTAACCTGGATATATAGTATGAGCAAATAATCTATCTCTATCCAGTGAAAATTGGGGAAAATAAAAATATAAACCTTTTCTTTACCTATTTGTGATGGTTTGAATAAGTTTGAATAAAAATACATTCCCATAGGGCCACAGGGATTGACACTATTAGGAGGTGTTGCCTTTTTGGAGTAGGTGTGATCTTGTTGGAGAAAGTGTGTCACTGGGAGTGAGCTTTGAGGTCTCAGATGCTCAAGCCATACATGGTGGTCTCTTCCTGCTGCCTGCCAATCTGGATATAGAACTCTCAGCTATTTCTCCAGTACCTTGTCTGCCTATGCAGCCATTCTTCCCACCATGATAATAATAGACTAAACCTCTGGAACTACAAGCCAGTACCAATGAAACATTTTCCTTTATAAGAGTTGCTTATGGTGTATTTACAGAAACACTAAGAGACTGTTCTTTTGTAAAAAGTAAACAAAATTATTCTAGATCATGGCTGTTGTGAATAGTCCTGAAGAGAACATGACCATACACAGGTATCTTCAAATATGGTGGCTAGTTGTTTAGGAGTGTACTTAGTGATGGAATATAGCTGGACTTTTGAACAGAGACTCCATATAGCTTTCTGTAATGACTTTATTGATTTTTATTATTATAGGCCAATATCCCTAGAGACAAGAAATATAAGTTTTCAAGAAATAAAATGTTAGCAAATCAAATCCAACAGCTTACAAATAAGATTCTCTACTATAATCAACTGAAATTTATTCTGGGGAGGCAAACAGTATAATGTACATACTGTTAAGTGTGCTACAAAATGCCATGAGAACTATGATTAAAATCAGAGTCCTCCTAATCTAGAGAGGAAAAAAATCATTCAATATAATTTAACACCCCAAAACTCATATATGTACACTAGTGTCTGTATGGGATTACTACTACTTGCCAGTCAGAAACAGAAGAATCATCAGTTACATTCTAGCCTGGGCTACATATTATAACCTTGCCTCAAATGAAAATAATGACTATCTCATGAGAAAGGTCATTTTTGAAATATCATTGCTCCTGAAATAGAATAGAGAAATAATGCTGAAAGAAAGCAGAAGCAAGAGGAGAGAACTGAAAAAGTCTCAACTATTAATTGTAGAAGTCAGTGATTGATTGTAGTGTAGAAGTGTAGAAGTCATTAATTATAGAAGTCAGTAATGCTGGTAAGTAGGCGAGGAGAAAACTGGTTTAGTTGTCCCAATCACTTGTTGTTCTCATGGCAAACCTAACAGCTTACTGTAGTAGTTTATATTTACCTTATCTTTGTTCTCACTGCTCTCTAACTAATCAACAGTTATCATTCTGAATGTTGGATTTTCCTTGAAATTTCTAGTTTACGAAGTTAAATATTTCTGCTTTGGTCAGCCTGGTTTTTTTATATTTATATTCATTGTGTTATCTTGCAGAGACCAGTAAGAAAGACAAGTCTACCTTGTGACTGCTTAGTATCATAGAGTCTATTTGTATCTTAAGGAAACCAGTAGATCAGCATTCAAGAACTTTAGCAACAGATACCCAGTTATTTATGAGAGGTCCTACACTAGGACCTATGTCAATATTAGTTCTGGGTATTAGCTGGTTTGTGACTGTTTTCTGTAGTTAATTCTCTTTAATATACTATTAATCCATTGCCCCTATATGGACAGATATCCTTTGCTTGTGGAAATAGTGTTATATATAAATGTTTGTCTCCAGGATTTTCCTCCCCATTGCTTCTACCTGGCCAGTTTCCTTGCTCACAGAATACCACAGTTTACATATACACTATACTCTTTGTTCTCTCTTCATCTCTTATTTCACACTTCCTTGAGACAGTGATACAATTTGCCTATTTACTGTCCATCAAAACTCATTTTAAATGATGCTATGCTAAGAAAATTTCCCATTCCCAGGCAATAGTTCTTCTTCCAAGCTTTAAGTCACTTTCTTAAGCACCTAAAGTTCTTAAGTGCCTTCTTAAATAGTGCTTGTGCCCCTGTCATAAAATGTTTCTTAACACTTAAATTATTTGGGTCAATCTGTTTGTTTGTATGAGTCTTGCTTTACAATGTGGCTCTTGTGTTACATATAAAATGCAATCAATAAGTATGCCTGCTAAATTTTCTTTTTTTATAATTTGCATATGTCTGAAACATAATTATTTTTCGAATTGATAAAGTTGAGTGGGCCTGATAAAGTCCTTTTATAACATGTGCAATATCTTTGGTTTGATTCCCTGTACCACCAAATTATATAACAGTAACAATCGTAATTACAAACTCAAAAATTATGACCTAGATTATCCTATGTAATGATAAAGTCTGAACAAGTTTTTGTGTTGGCAGAATTTTCTCTTCTTCCTTCTGGTTCTGTAGTAATAGACTTTTGGCTTCCTTGAACACACTGCCTACAATGATAACTAATATTTTTCTAGCCCCTCTAATAGCTGCAGAACATATTGCTGTGTTGTTCAAAACTGAGTCTTTGGTATCTTCTCCCTGAGTTTTTCTGAAGGGGAAAACTATTATTTTCTGCTCTGATGATGTGCTCTCCTCCTCTAAATAAGGGAGAAGTTTTAAAGGACTCTTCTGGGTAAGAATCTGTTCCTGCTGGAGACATAAGTAGACACAGAGCCTCCATTTGGGAAACAAGCATGGCACTTACTCTGAAGCATCATCGGAACCACCCAGAACAACAGTAGCTGAGAACATTACTGTTTAATCACTTTATACTCAGTAAAGTCTGAGTTACATAATATTTTTATTATGCCATGGCAACCTAATGAGTCATTCTCTGTTATAGGCCAGTGCATTTGTGTCCATGTTCAGGGCATCCCATCATTAGAGCCAGAATGGAGGAAGACTGATGGAATCTCCCTAGTGTTCATTTCCCTACAGTTTATGAGGAGCATTAACATTTGCCTTAGTTACTTAAGCAGCAACATTTAGCCCTACTGACACTTCCAATATGTGTTGCAATTGTCACATGTTAAAATTATATCAAATGAACATCAATATTAAAGAATGATGAACCTCTTATGGTACCTATAAAAGATCCTATCTTATCCATAAAGTGTTTATAATTCTGGCTGAGATATGAGTGACACAGGTCTTGATTCAGATACTTGAGAATATAGCATGCTGTCCTGATACTGAGGTCCTATCACTTTCCTGACTCTTGTCAGTGTTGCTTCTTGTTAAACTTGGTTTCTGTAGCAAATTTAGGTTTCTATTCCTCATTTATAGGCAGCAAGGAATATAGCAGTTCTTCTACATTATTTATAATGTCTATTAAGAATTAATTTATAATATTAATGTAGAAATCTATTCAATATTTTAATTTATCTTTGATTTTTAACATTTATTAAACATACAAGGTTTTGTGATTGTTTTGTAGAAATAACAGAAGGTTAATCATTTAATTTTATATATTTAAATTGAGAATACAGCCTGTGAGAGGAAAAAACACCATATAATTTGACACTAAATTTGGTCTTATAACTGATGCCAAAGAAGCAAAAAAAAAAAAAAAAAAAAAAAAGAGAGAGATACTTTTAGAAATTAGAAGCAATTTATTGGATGTAAATCTTGAACATAGAAAGAAGAAGAAGTAGAGAATGTTGGATTCACCCAAGGCTCAATAATTTATGTATCAACAAAACAAAATGGGTGATGGCACATTCATGAGTACAAATAGGCATACATGGTATAGGGCAATTAGATGAGAAAGTGGAACATATCCTACTACTAATGGGATTCAATTATAAATATAGTATAGATTTTAGCTGAATTTTACTAAAATGAATAATATTCAATGCAAAATATATTAACATTTTCCAAGAGTCATTATAGGAAAATCTGTCAGTGAAGCCACATAATAATGATATCATTTAATATTTCAGCATTAGAATGTTCCTTTTATTTAACTTTTTCCAAGCTAGAAAATTGAATTCAAGGACTTGTACATACCAGTTAAGTACTCCACCATAGGGGTATTGCTTCCCAGCCTCAGAATATATGTTTTTGAACATACATCCACTGCTTCTTCTCTGTGAAAATAGATTATCACTAACCTATTTTTTAAAACCTCAATTATTTTATTATCAAAGTGAGAAGAGTAGATTCATGAAATAATCTGGTTATTAATATTTTAAATTCCACGGAAATACTCATGTATTCATAATTTACTACCAGATCTTAGTACATCCCACTTACTTACAGATTTCTTGAACAGTTTATCATATACTAAGCCCCAACAAGATTTTAGTCATTGAATGAAGAATGTTTATTTTTTTAAATCTCTGTGGGTTTTGCAGTCCTTTGTTCACTGAGGATGCTATTTTCTAATCTAGTTGAGAGGATTTAAACAATCACTTCTATTATAAAAATACATAAAAATGAAAAAAGGCAGTAATATGAATTAATAGCACCATTTTCAAATACAAAGTACACATATGTAACAAAATAATTAGAAGTACATAACAAAATTAGGTATACTGCAGGAATGTAGATGATGATTGTCTACTAATTCATTGTGATTTCCAAAGAAGTGCCTGAGAACTGAGAATGAGCTCAATGAATCATATTCTCCATCCATGTACCAGGAATATTATAAATAAATTCACCCCAGTATAGACACAAAATCCCAAATGTTCTTCAAGGTCTAGCATTCATACATATATTTGAAAGAAAAGTCAAATCAATCCCCACTAAATAGTAAATTAAGCTATGTTCAGCAATATGCTATCATTTCGATTCAAAACATGTAAATACATATAGAATTAACTAAAGGGAATATATTACTTTGCTTTAACATGCACTTCATAAGAATTGCAAAATGGTATTCTGTAAATATATGGCAAACTGATGAAGAGATCTGGTAACAAAATTAGCTTTCTGCATTTCAAACATCAGTGGCAAAAAGTGGCAGATGGTGAATTTTAAATCTGCATGAGTATTGACTTTTAATGAAAACACTTACATGCTCTTCATGGGCACAATTAATATATCTTTACCATTTTCCTCCCTTGATGCTAGCACCTCATCAGAGTGACCTATTATGTCAATAATGCCACATGTAAACATATTCATAGCAAGCAATCTCCCTTTCTAGTTAGAAAGGTTAATCAAGTTAAACCCCTTGGTAGATGCAATATATTCATTTCTAAATTGAAAAGTCCTCTTGATATTAAAGTTTGGAGGGAAAAATGTTTGCTAACCCTATAAAATTGAATTAGCATCAAGCAAGGGAAGTAGGCATGCATATTTCTCACATGAAATGAAAATATTTGGTGTCCATTCAATTTTTTTAAATAAGTTCTGCTGGAGCAAGTCTACACGCACACACACACACACACACACACACACACACACACACACAAACGTATTAAATCAATGCAATTACTCCAGTAATTTGCCACTCTTTTTTTATTGGAGCCCACTTATACTGCTCTCGATAAATGAGAATATGTACATATAAAACATCAGTACTCTTAATTTCTGAGTCATGAAAACTTCAATTAAACAGCTGTGACTCAGAGCTGCTAGACGAAGATGGGCATCTGCTTCATAGAGAGCTTGGTCTTTATCAATATTAGTTGCTTTAAATTGTGAATAACATAGATCAGAATAGCCATCTGTCCATATTATTATTCAAAGCCTGAAACAGTGTACCTCATGGGCTTTACTTCCTCAGAATTTACTTTCAGAAAATCAAAATAAAAAAAAGGGGGGGGGGCTAATTGATAAGCCAGCAGGAGTTCTCATATACCAGAGAGAGAATGAAGGAAGCCTGCATTTAATGCAGATAATGATATTTCAAACTCTTTACTTCATCTCTTTTTTCTCATCTCCAGTAAAGGAATGATCTCATATTTATAACTTTCAGTATAGCCCAGTCTCCAGTAACATCTTCTGTCTATTTGGTTGTGTTTTGCTATATCCACCCTATGCATGGAATACTGACTGAGGTGTACAACCATGGGCAAGTCTCTGGATCTTGAACAAGAAGATGAAAATGAGTGTTGCAGGACTTCACCCGTCTTCCCACATCTCTCTTGCCCTTGTGATACTCATCCAAATATTCAGATAAGACATGCAAAGTCATATAGAAGATCTGTGGTTTATCATAAAATAGTATAAGGTGCTCTCAAGAATAGTGAGAGGTCAGAGACCACTGCTGAGGAAAATATTCTCCAGAGGCAAGAGTAGACGATGGCCAGAGAGACTATTTTCACAACTTAAACCTTCAGGTGGTACTTATACTGTTCCTTAAAGTTTGTGAAACAAAGTGTCTTGAGAGACAGTTTCTTGTAAAATTCTTTGACATTTCTATTTGGATTAATTCTTTATGGAAGGAAAATGATATACCTTTTTTTATGAGAAAACTTGAGGGTAGAGAGTAATCGTAACATGCATTTTAGAGTAATTTATAATGTTCTCAGTCTACCTACGGCCAAATATATAATTGAGATATACTTTTGAGCACAAAGTAAATTCCTCCAATTTCAGCTCTTGATTTTACAAACTACTGTAGAGTATACTCCCAAACCCTTTCACTCCTCTAGTATAGCTATTCTCAATGTGTGGGGTATGATCCCTTTGGTGATAACAACTCTTTCACAAAAGTCACCTTTGACCATCTCCATATCAGATATTTACATTACAATCAATAACAGTAGCAAAATCATAGTTATAAAGTGACAACAGAAATAATTTTATGATTGGGTCACCACATCATGAGAAACTGTAATAAATAATTGTGGCATAAGAAAGGTTGAGAACCATTGTTCTAGTAGCCAATTGGCTATCTTATATGGGTGTATTAGTAACAAATGGAAGAGATTTAAAAAATAGGTACTATATGGCATATGAAAATATAAAATGAGTGGTAAAGTTCTCTGAAGTAAAGCAAAGAGCCTAGAACACAAGTGTATCAATGTACCAGCATTTAAATTGAATTACCCTAAATCAAGATAAATTACTCGACCTCCTGTTGTAATAAAAGGCAGCAAGTGGGATGCTGTCAGTTGTTTTGGGAAGGGACAAGAAAAAACTAACTTGCAGAATTAGCTTCTTTTGGAAATAGAAACTTGCAACCATGGGGAACATGGTTGGTATCTGAAGTGTCAGAATATTAGGGAAATATTACAGAGACATCAAGATACAGAAATGATAATGACAATAGAGGTGAGAGAGACTTCTGGGTAATGGCCCCCAGAAAAACCAAGGAACAAAGTAAATCCCATATTTTATGAAGTTGGTGGGCAATTTGTAGCATTATTTATTTGAGTTTAACTTACATGACCCCTTGCTTGCATGAAAGAAGGTACTAGAGAGACCATAAATTTGTAATTGCAAGAAGAGAAATCTGGAATTCATTTGTTCATTTGTATAGCTGACATCTTGTTTATTTATTTATTTTTCCTTCAAGAGCAAGACGTGTGAACTGAAAGGGCTTGGTACCTAATTTGTTGAAGAGACAGTTAGGCACTCTGTGATCTTACATCTCCCTGATTCGGAAGAAAACTAGGGGAGCTGTCCCCTAGTTATCTGTAGAGGGTGTGGACTGAAATTTATGTAGATTGCATTTATCAGCAGAACAAAGGTACCAGTGACTCAAATATTGATGCATAATGACCTCAAATATCTAGCCCATCTGGGCAGCAACTATAAAGAGTTTTCCATAGATTGCCTCATCTAGCTTTCATAACACTTATGTAATGTTGATTTTATTATTAGATTTCTTACTTCATAGGTAAGATACCAAAATCTTCTGAGACAGAGGGAGAGTAAACACATAGGAAATAATTAGCCAATAAATGATACAATCAAATACTCATCCTGGGTTCTGATTTGAGGCTCCAGGGTCTTACTATTATATTATACCTTGTCTGGAAATTAGTTTGTCTCTAAGGTCTTGTCTTTATAAATATATTTTGATGAAACACAATGAGTTTTCTACTTGTTGAATATTGAACTTGGCCAATTGATTCTTCAGTCATTCCTGACTTAGATTCTGTGATATTATAAATCCCTTTGGGTCAATTTAGGTTTTGTCATGGAAAATACTAAACCCAGGCAGGTATTATCCTCTGCCTCCAGACTTCATTTCAGATGCAAACTCAGGCCTCTATTTAGTTGTTTCATCTTGAATCAAGCAGGAAACAAACCATTGACAGATAGATCATTATCTAGGGCAGTGGTTCTTAATGCCCAGTTCCCAGATCTGCAGCAACAGCATTCCCTAGTCATGTTACACATGCAAATCCTCCATTTCCATCATATACCTAATATATCCCACACTCACAGGGTGAGGCAAGCTCTTTGTGTTCCAACAAGCCTTCCAGATGATGATAATAAGCTTGAGAATTACAGATGTGGAAAATGGTTTCCCAAAACATTAATTTCCCAACAGGAGCCTTGCTACGTTTGACCATATTTGCAGATTTCTCAAAACATTTTGATTGTCTTATAAATCATTCATAAACCAATAAATGAGCAGTGATGATATGCAATAGTACTATTAACATCTTTAGAGTTCATTGTGTGTGTGTGTATGTGTACATACTTATAATTAAAAGTTGTAGTATTCTTTTTGTACAGAGAAGTTTTAAGTATACAGTGGATTACCTGCCTTTGGAGTTTATAATTGGAATAGTTCTATAGTGGGAATGATACAGGAAAGACAATGTGGATATGTTTCACAGAGAACAAAAACAGTTACAGAACAAGAATTCACATGAAGTATGCAAGAATGAATAATCAATAGGAAATTACATTTTTCATGAATTTCCTCATAAAGATGGGGCTAGTGACTGTTAGTCACTAATTATACTTCAAAGAGGCCCTGAAATGTGATTAAGATAACAGAACTACATTACCTAAATGTTATACTTTAACACATGTTTTGAGTACATCCATCCCAAGCATGGTGGAGCGACCTTAGTAGAAGATTTTAGAACCCAGAAGAAACACAGCCTAGCTGCTTAGAGGCTGTCACTAGATTTGCATATTTGAAGCTTATGGTTTACCTGTTACTACCATATGCAATATCTGCTTTCTGATCAGACATGATGGCAACATCACCTGTCTCACATCTCAGGGTTAGTGATTTGTGCTCTTCAACTGTGCTGTCCCCTTGATGGTGGTTCAAAAACCTATTTATCTGTGTGGAAAATCAGTATTTTCCCCTTTTAAGCCACTGATGTGATATATTGTTGTCTTAAAGATACAAAGTAATGAATGTGCTGAACAAATTGAGAATTTACACTTAAAGAAATGTGTCCAGTATACTGCTTGGGTCATTAATTGACTTCCTGCAGTCCCCTCCCACAATTAATTTTGTCTGACACCTTATAAAAATTTCTCAAAAGATTGCTTGATTTCTGAGGCTAGGCGTCATGAGCTTTTACTGTGTTTGTCTTGGGTTTCTAGTATGTTCACCTCAGGGGAAAAACAGTCATCGTATTAATAATTCTACTGTCTTGAACTTCATTCTCTAAGGAGATCCAAATGAGGTACCTTGGGCAGACACTTAGAAAGATGAGTTATGATGCCAGGAGAAGCCTCAAGGTTCCAGCTGGCCTAGCTGACGTTCTTGCCCGGGAGGGAATCATCTTCCCTAAATTTCCAGCTTGGTGGCCCAGAAGAAAAACCTCTAGAAATACAGTAAGTGAAGAAATCCCAGATAAGGCAAGTGAAACAACAAATAGAGGGAAAAGGGTAATAATTTGCTGTTTTGAGTGTCTAAAGTTTAGGTGGCCTTATACACAATAGAGAACAAAATTGTTCAAGTTGTACAAGTTGCCTTTATGCCAAACAACTCAAAGTACATACAAGAGCAATGCCAGTTGGAAGCTGGTGTTTATTATCAATTTTAGCAGTTTCTTCCAGTCCCAACTATACTACCCAAGTATGCTATATTTAGTCATCAAATGCTCTCTTTTTGGCCCAGGTAATCTGATCAAGTAGGAGTAAACTAAATTTCATATCTTGAAACTGAAGTAGTTTTGTTTTCACATTATCGCTGATTGTAGTGGCATCTTGCCTTTCCAGATGGTTTCAGGTGCATATTTGACCCATTATAAGGTAGAGGAGGGGCTGGCTTGCTGTCTCTTGGGTTGCAGAGAGCATCAGAAGGGCAAAGACTGCATCTTCTGGAGCAGGAAGCCCCAGGCAGTTATTTACTCTTATCTGTGTAAGTTGTCCCCCAATAAATACCTATTTATCATTTATCTTAGGACTGGTAGACTCATTTAAACCCTGCCTTCACCAGATCAGATTGCTTTTCATTAATCTCTGATGTTTAGAAAGGGAAAAATAAGAATGGTAGAGCAGGCAGCAAAGCTTAGGATATAAGTGAAAATGGGGAAAGGAGAATCCAAGTAGCATGTCTCAAGAGCTCAATGGGCTTAATGAGATGCAGCCACAGTTTTGTTTTCACCAAATCACTGTTCTTTGTAAGCTGATAATATGTAAATATTTCTTTTCTTGTTTATAATTTCTAATGCTTCCTTTTCAGCCACTGCTCTTGTCAAGCCCACTTTCTGTTGGGAAAAAAAACTACACAGAGATGTGATCAGTATCATCTTGTTTTGTATACTGGAGTATTTATCACTCCTTGGAAGCATGATGTTGCTAGGATGTCATTATAGCTCATTCAATACACATTAATGAAATCATCCACTATGTGCATCAGAAATTACTTATTAAGTTACTGATCTATCATATTTACAGTTACATAATTAATAACATATAATCAGATAACAGTTTGATTCTTAATATAATCAACTGTTTGGAATTCACTCTTCGTAAGCTCTTGGTCTGATCATCTGTTAAATTTCATTAGGGGAAGGATTCCTACAAGCTCAATGATAACTCATTTCATATACCAGCAGGCAGTCATTTTTATCCTCAATCTCCTGTCAACTTCATTCCAAAAAGGCAATGTGGTGTATTGAAAGGGCATGGACTGTAAATCAGACAGCATCATTCATTCATTTCCCCATTACAAGAGCTCTGACCAAACAACAAGTTCCGTGTTAGATGCTTGGAGGTTTGCTCCATTTTGTGAGGATTTTGACATCTGTGGATTAGTATAGATGAAAAATCATGCTATCTTAAAAGCCTTTACTAACACTTGACTTTACATTGTCATCTGGGGAATAATATTAGTTGTGTGGTGGTTACTCTTGGTTGTCAGCTTGATTATGCCTGAGATCAATTAATAGTCATGCCTCACGATGGCATTGTCAGTTTGTCACATATGGATCAACTAAAAAACAATGACCCATCAAAGAAGACCGGTGCCTTCCAGCCAAATATAAGGAGTCCCAAGAGTAGGGCTACAGTGTTTGCTTTCCTGTTTACCATTGATTTATATTGATGAGTTCATTTCACTTATTGCTCAAACTAATTGCTACCCACTTTTCACTGGCATGGAAACCCAGAATCTTCAGCTTTTAGCAACAGAATGAGGTCTCTCAGCTCTGAAGGAATCCGTCAGATCCTTTATCAATAGATGGGAATTTCTGAAGAATGTTCTTCTGTGGAGTGAGTGGGTAGTAGGTTCTGGACCACTCTACCACAAAGGTGAAGAGTGTTGGATTACCAAATAACTTAAGCCAACTATTAATAGTATATATTGATTCTTTTGGTCCTGTTCTTCTAAGGTACATAGCTATCAGAATGTTCCAATATTTGCAGCCAAGCTTGGTCTTTAAAGATTGGAATATATGATGTTTTCATGAAATAGGTTAGCTTTGCAATTCTATATAATACTATATAATAAAATAATACTTTTAAAATCTATTAGCAAATTTTATTGTGTTTTAAATCTACTTATGCTTTAATTGGTAGTATTTCCTTGTCTTTAAATAATATTGCCTCAGACTCTGCCTACCTATTCTATTTGTAAGTCATATAAAAATCTTACATTGAATTTCTGCTTGACTTTTTAAATTTTATTTTTTTCTCATATATTATACCATTACTACAGTTTCCCCTTCCTCTACTTATCCATGGTCCCCCATGTCCACTCTCCACCATATCCATTCCTCCTCCATTTCCCATCTGAAAAGGGCAGGCCTCCTGGGGCTATCAACCAAATATGACATAAGTTACAGTCAGAATAGATACAAACCCCCATATCAAGGATGGATGAGGCAAACCAGAAGAAGCAAAAGAGTCCGAAAAAGAGGCAAAAGAATCAGAGACACCTCCACTCACTCCAACTTCTAAAATGGTCAAGGAATAGCTATATTCTATATGGGCTCAAAGTGACCTGCAATTAATGTGACCTACAATATACTCTCACGGAATGGACATATAGATAGATATCCAACATAACACACACAACACACACAGACACACACGTAATGGTGGGATAATAAGATCAGAGTGTTTTCACATGTGAGAAATAAAGCCAATATTCTGATATGTCTCTCACTGTGGTAAAAATGAATATTACCAAATAATCTAGACAGCAAATGCTGGTAAGCAAGTGAGCCTTTGCATAGTGTTGATGGCTGTGTGGGTTACCATAGTAATAGTAGAAGAGACTAAGGCTGTTCCTAGAAAAGGAAGAAATACAACTGTTTATAGTCCAATAACCAGGTAGTTTTCTCACCACCACAATCAAATGCCTGACAAGAAGCAACTGAAGAGAGAAAGCAACTATTTTGCCTCTGAATTTAGGGGATACAGTCCATCATAGTGGGGCTGGCATGGTGATGGAAGTGGTGTGGGCCCTAGTAGCTTATATAAAACTCAGCAAATCAAGCAGCAATCAGGGGTCAGAAAGCAGGGCTGAGCTTTAGCATTGAACCTAGCCTATAAACCACTTCCTCTAGCCAGGCTGCACTTCCTAAAAGTTTTGTAACCTCTCAGAACACCACCTCCTGAATACCACATCTCCAAATCCAAAAGTTCCTGAATTTCACATGCTAATCAGAATAGCTACTAACAGATAAATATCCAAAAACAACTAAATTCAGTGTGTTAAAGATATAATTGTTTTCATTATCTTGTTTAAAATCTAAATGGAAATCCCTTAGCTACACCAGATGAAGTCAACAGGAAGAATTATGAACTATTGACAATGTGACATTGTCTTCTTACAGAGCAATGTATAGGGCATGTCCATTCAGTACAAGGCATACCAGCACATGCTTACAATCCCAGGCTGATGCCAGAGGATCTTGAGTTCCAGCTGCATAGTAAGGACCAATCTGACTTTAGATATATAAGGAGTCTGTACCTCAACAAATAAGAAAGGCGACAGAAGCAAGACAGGGTAGTAGAGGGTAAGAGATCCCAACAACAGAGGAACAAAGAAGTAATTCAACTGTTGTAATGGTTTATTCATTTTTTATGGACTGGGAACACCCAGTCCATAAAAGATACAGCCAGTGGGGAAAGATACAGCCAGTGTTGCTATCTATCTATAAGATTTCTTTTCTTTATGGCATCTATATAACAAATTTGAGAGGCCCAAATAGTAATTAATCAATTAAAGTAAAACAATGAAATTACTATTCCCCCTTTAACAAGCAGCTATGTGTTATAATACCACTGGTTATAATTTTCTTTCTCACAAAAAAGTACTAATTATTCACTGACAGAGAAGCAATTAAGGTTTATCCCTGCTAAGATACTACTTACAAGCAATAAGTCTGTTTCTTTCTCCTGACCTACTTACAAAGATTTAAATTGTGTCTAGTTTCAATGTTAGTAAGTCAATGAAAATTATGTGTTGGGCAGTATTCCATCACAGACTGCAAGTTATGCATGCATTAAATTGCCACAAAATATCAATGAAGCCCCTTGTATATTCACATTACAGTCTAAAAGTTGTTGGTTTTCCCCTGGCAATACAGGCTCATTATAAAAAAAAAAAAAAGTAAGTCTCATTAAGGGACACTAAAATAATTCTTCATTCTTCCTGTTGGTATGAGAAGGCATGCTAAATAGAGCTCTACAGAAAGTCTGAATGCACTTATAGGCCCCCTCTCACCCGGTGTGTAGGACACCTCAGTGTCCCAAATATCAATGCTGCTGTGTGAAGTATAAGTTTCTTTTCTTTATGGTTGCTTCATGTCTGTGGTCTCATGATTCCTTGACCATTGAGGTACAGTTCCATGTAACAACTATAGATTTATTCACCAGTGAAAATCCAAATACATGAGCATCCATTCACAAGCATTCTGTCCCTAAAATTATGTAAGAAAATAACCCAGATATATAATCAACACATAAATTTTTAATCAAGGTCTCAGAAATATTTTCCTTATTAATTTTTAATCTTGTTGATTTTATAATGCACATTTAATCACTATGATAATAATGTGTATGCACACTTAATGAAAATTGCACAGTAGGCATAAAAAGGGGAACACTGGCTTCTTGTAATATTTCCTAGCAATTATAGGAAAAACATGCAGAACATGAAATTGAAATTGAACAGTTGCAAACTATGTAAATATAGAAAGCAAAGATGGTATTTAACAATATTCCATATCAACAAAGAACTATTTTAAGACAGCCTTGCATACTTCTAGTAATTCACTTTAAAAATATCTTTAGTGATATAATTCATACTTCTGTCTGTACAAGATTATCTCCTAATCTAGCCACTAGTATCAGAAGGCTTTCATTAAGGACCTTGGTCTAAGTCTCCCAGGAGTGGGTAAGAATACCCACTTCATTGCTTCTTACAGATTTTACATTTTTACCACTCCTCAGATGACCTTTAGTCAAATCTATATCCATGAATTTACCATGAATATAGTATATAATATTTGTCAAACACACATCCTTTTATAGGAAAGAGTCCTGAACTAAAACCAAAGCCAGCCCTACATAGTTGCCAACTAGAATGAGTTTTAACATCAATTAAGTTTGTAACATTATTCATGGTTGAGATTATGCAGGGAAAAATATTTTTCCCTCCCAAGAATTTTTCCATTTAAGATGTAGAGCTACGATAATTCTGTCCTCACATGGGGAAAACTGAGTACAAAATAGATGGCAGTATCCTGTCATCTATGTCTCCAAGACCAATAATTAAGCAAGAATCCCAGGTTTGCTGTAGAAAAGAAAAATCTTTTAAGCACATGTCACATCACAACTTAATACAATGGGGAGAAAAAGAAGCTATATTCTCTGAAGCTATGCACTTACAGAACAATTAATTTGAAAAGCAGTGACAGTCCCCAGATCCTGCTGGCCATACCACTTCAGGATGATGTTTAAGACCAGGGATATACTAATTTTCTCAGATATGGAGGGGGGTGGAGAATCTGGCAAGCATAATGATCATATCAACAACTGTTCCAAAAGTCAAAACACTAGTTTAGCGCAAACACTGTGTCTGCGCTACTGTTTGTTTACCAAGATTTCCTCATTAACTAGAATGCTCCTTTAGTTACTTTAGACCACACTCTAGTTACCTTTTCAATTGTCCCTGTATCTTGTTTACACCTAAGTAATATAAGAAGCTTCAAGTCACTACTACAGAGTGATCTAGTCATCTTGCATCTGGACCTCACTGAGAAGTATGTATCTGAATGGCACACGCTGTGTCCATTTTGTAGACAAAGGAAAAAACTAATGAATGGAAACTAAGTGACTTGGGGGATTCCTGGGTGCTAACTTCATGCATCTCAGGAGATATTTATCAATTGTAACTTTTAATACAAATGGATAAAATGCTTTCTACAGGCTGTGTGGAAAGAATGCAAGAACCAAGAAACAGACTAGCTATATGGAGTACTGAACATCCCACAAACAACCATGGCCACAGCCTATGACTATTGAATTCAAAATGCCAGAACATTAGCAAAGGAATGGTACATAAAATAACTTTTTGGCTCGTTGGTTCAAAAACTACTATAGTTGTGCTGGTAATATGAATGTAAGAAGGAAGAAGCCTCCTGGCTTTGTAGTATTCTCAATTCCAATTTTTAGTGGTTAAGTTGCCTCTCATTCCTAGTCTTGAAAATAGTCAATGATACCTGTATTACTTCTTCCCAAACATTTCCCTCTTTTCTCTTTTGGTCTCAAACTTACATTGCTACATACTCTAAAACTAATGTCATATTGTGACTCAATTGTCATACAACCCTGTATCTCTAAAAGGATGCATGGTATGAGCATTAAAGAAGGAGACAAGGAAAGTGTTTCTTCCTTTTCCTCTCCTCATGTCTTTCTCTCCTCTTCCTCATTCTTCTTCCCATACCTCATCACCTCACTATGACTTCTTATTCCACTCCTGAATTTTCTTTATAATTTTTCAATGTCCATAATCATTTCTTGATTTGAAAAGCCACCACTGTCTCTTCATTCATTCCAAATTACAAAATCTATACTTTATTCTTTTATATTTAAGTCCTGGAGTTTTACTTCACAAACAAGTTCTAGAGCACTCCTAACAGCAAAGTATCTCTGTTTCTACCTACCCTCTACCCTCTGTTTTTTTCAAGGATAATGCTTTTGAAAATTAAAACAAAAAGACAAAAGAAAGAAAAACACAGAGAGCATGCAGGTGATGTTTTAAGAAACATTGCTACCAGTGTTAGAATAAATGGGAAGAACTCTCTGGTAGTAGCATGATCTCCACCTACTACAATGACACCAAACCCAACAACAAAACTCCAGTAGGTTCCAAAATCAAAGTCCTTGGTAGAATCCTATTTCCCTAAAATTTTTGTTGTTGCAGTAACTGTTTTTCCTTATTTTATATTTTAATTTTTTAAACTGAGAGAAGCAGACAAATGCCATTAAAACAAACTCAATACATTTAAGAATATAATTATTTCCAGGGCTTACTCAACCACTGATAGGAATTCTATCATCTCATTGCTTTTTTATATTACTCTTATTCTCTGTCAAATGCTCACCAGCTTGACACAGTTAATTCCATGCATTTCCAGTGTGGGGCAGGTCCAGGTGATGGCATCTGGACCTCTAGCTTCTGACTGTCCTCTGGAGAATCATACCACCACAGGTATACCCTTCCCTTGGTTCAGACTCACATCAGCAGTGACCCCGTGGATGGACACCTCTGAGCAGATGGCTTGGATTTCCCAGCTCTCTACCTCAACTTCTTTCTAGGGTTACATCTCTTAAGTACTTTGTCCATTGACCTTTTACAGGTCTCCACAGGGAGGAAAAAAAAAAAAAAAGAGGATGTGATTGCCTCGTGCCAGCCAGCTTTTCTTTAAGACTTCACTCAAATTAAAAACACTCAGACATTTCCTTTGCACTAAAGACATTTAAGCCTACCAAAATATGTACAACTAATCCGATATTTGGTTTTTAAAAATAAGCCACATATATAAACATAAGAATAAAAACAGAAAAAGGAGTTCAGTTGGTTTCCTATATTTTGTATTTAAAAAATGGCAAAAATAGAATGCAAGTGCCAACAAAAATTATGGCTCTATTACTTAGTCATAGTAGGTCATTCAATGTATAATAAGCTAAATTTCAAGGAAAAAATAATTTAAAAATAGCAAACTTAAGTCTATCATTTCAAATGATGGCTACCATTAAAATAATAATCTGCTCTTTTTAATGCAATAATTTTATATTAATAGAGTACTTCACTGCTTTAATAAGATAAGATATTGTCTAAGATTTTAAGGGAAAGAGAAAGATAAAAAGTCAAATATAGAGTTTTTATTTTAATTCCATAAATTTATTTGAGCAGTAATTTACAACAGATTGGTTGGAAAAGAAAAACAAAAGCAACAAACAACAAGAAAATAAAAGCATCTCTGATCTTTTAGGCTATTGGGCCATCTCTTGCTGCCTCCTGCAGTGTCTCCTTACCTCCAGTCTCCTGTTCCTTTCAGGTACATCTCTGTCCAGAGCCCTGGACAATCCTCTTGAGAAAAGAGCATGTCACAGCTACACATAAGTGATAATGATGTCAGTGAGGTCAGCAGAGTTTCCAACTGCATCCAAAGAACTTTTCAGAACACCACCAGTGTTCTGAGTGAAACTCTAACATCTGGATTTTAGTTGCTCTGTGTATCAAGAGTTCTAATTGGTCTTAATAATAAAAGCCTGGAATCAGATATGGGATAAATGCTGGAAGGTCAGACAGACAAAGGAACAAGCCACAGCTACACCTTACCTTCCCAACTTCCCAGCCAAAAAGAGAGTGAGCTCTTCTCTTCTCCCAGCAATATCACTTCCTGTCTGTGTGTACAGACCTCCAGACTTCTATGGTTAACTAGTGGCTAGCTCTACCCTCTGAGCTTCATGAAAGCTTTATTTGTTAGAGTACAAACAAGATATTAGCACACTTCTGAGTAGATGTATTATTGCATAATAACATTAAGAAATCAAAATTTTAGAAGCAGGCAGATCTCTGTGAGTATAAGGCTAGCCTGATCTATGGAGTGAGTTCCAGAATGGCCAGAGCTGTTATACAGAGAAACCCTGTCTTGAAAAAACCAAAACCAAACAAAGAAATAAATATTTGAATAAAAATTTTATAACATATTTTCTCTCCTTTTTTTTTTTTTTTTTTTTGTCGCTACATCTAAGTGTGTGGTTTTTGCAGAAGGATATAAAGAAGATAAAATAATAACTTTAAAAATTATTGTCAGTGTATTAAGTTACTTTTATGTAGCTATGATCAAAATGCCAGAAAGCATAAGTCAAATGAAGAAAGATTGATCTGGATTCAAAGTTTCGAGAGCTCAGTTCATCATCCATGTCCTTTCCTTCATGGCATTTGGACTGATGACCTCAGGAGTTTATGGGATGGCAAGCTGTGGACCTCCTAGTTGAAGGAATCAGAGACGCAGGGAGGGGTTAGGAACCAGATATGCTCTGCAAAGATACCACCCATATGACCTATTTGCCATAGCTAGACCCTACTTCTAACACATCCAACACTTCCCAACTTAGTGATACTAGCAAAAATCAGGTTTTCAGCATAGACTGTGTGGCACCTATCACATTCAAACAGTCACAATCACTATGTGACTTTTGTCCCTTGAGGATTTTCTGATATTTACCTTTGATTTTCTTTGAAGTAAGAAAGTTGGAAACTGTAGTTTAAAGGGAGATTAATTTTGAAACTGAAACTAGCTTTTCCACTAAGGAAAGCAAATAATTGACTCAATTATTCAGATTACTTGGGCTCTCAATCACTTTGATCTCTGCTTTTTAAAATATTTTTCATTTATTTGGTTCTATTATCAATATTATTACTTATGAAGTATATTGAAAGATAAAAAGACAATATTAGACATAACAAACACTGCTTTATAAGACTAATTTGGGTTAATAAACTATTTCATTTTCTTTTTTCAGTTCTCTGTAAGGCATTTCTGAACCTTCCAGGAGCTGATTGCGGTACTATATGAGATTCTTCCTGTTGAGAGGACTATGATGTTGTTATCAGTACCTATGATTTGATTCAGTGGATAGTGGATGTAATAACTTCCTGCAGATATTGTACCTACAAAACAATGATAAATCTAGGCCTACTTCATGAAACAATGGGGAAACCAAATGAAATGATTTGTGAGAACATACTTTGCAAATAGAAAGTTCCAAGAAATGTAACTTGACTCATATTCCCAAACCCAACAAGGAGAAAACACAAAATATGACTTTGCTGAGAGATCAAAGAATGCAGGTGATATCAAAATAAGCAATTAAATATTTCCCTGTGCTTTCATGCACTCAGTAAGCTCAGAGTGTGAACAAAGGTGGAGGGGGGCTAGGTAAGATCACCACAAAGGATCAGTTTCAAAGGACAAAAAAGAATGAACTCCCTACAGACACAAGGAGGAACAATTGAAACCTCAGAAGAGCCTGTTGTAGCTAATGGATCTGAAGAAGATCCAGGTATTTAGAGGGCTCCAACTGCACGAAGAAGATACGGAAAGTACTGAGCCACTCAGGGTCTAGCAACTTGAGTAGAGAAAGCACTTAAGGTGCTTAAAGATTTCCAAAAAAATAATTAAATAAGATGCATGTGTTAGAAATCACTTTGGGAGCTGTTTCATTATTCAACAGGTGAAGCCCTTGCCTCCAAGCCTGAGAATCTGAGACTTATCCACATGATCCATATGAAGGAAGGAGGGAAGGACAAGAGGTCCTCAGACCTCCACACATGTGCCAAAGCATATACATGTTAACACATGTGCACACACGCAAACACTCAGGCACTCTCATACATTTTCACAAAGAAATGAATAAGAAAAGTATACTTTTCTTTTTAAAAGATCATTTTGGATGCTGAATGGAAAATTAACTGGGTGGATGCACTTGCTAGGAGGGAGACAGAGAGCTGGAGAGAAGGCTCAGTGGATAAAGTCCTAGTCACACAACCATAAACACCTGAATTTGGATTTTTGGAACTCACAAAGATTGGCAACACATGTTTATAACACTAAAGCTTCCATAGTGCATGAAGGGAACCAAAGTCATCATGGTTTCCCAGAACTCCTGTGCCAGCCAGCCTGTTACATTCAGCAGCAAACAATGAGGAGAGCCTGTTGCAAACAATTGGCAGGCAAGAACTGACACCTGAGTGTGCATGTGTAAGAGCATATGTGCCCATGTGTGTGTACACATGAAGACACGCAAACATATACACACACATTAGCTTTACACAATCCATACATGAACCAAAGAAATAAAAATGTGATAAAGTGGTAAAGGTTTGCTTAAATTTTTGTCACAGTAAGGAAAATGAAAAGATGTGAGCTAACTGATTAGGCAATTTAGATGAATGATGTATATCAGGGGAGAAGTGAGAGGAGACAGCAATGATTAGTCCTGATTAGATTGTGTGTTCAGTAATGTGCAGAAATAATATTTAATAAGTGGGAAGGCCTGGGAAATTCTATAATATTCTGGATGGAATGCCAACAGGCTAACGTTTAAACTAGCTTCATGTAGCAAAATAACTGTGGATAGCATGTGTTAAACATATATTAAGTGGTATACTTAGTGAGTGTAACTATACCAGCATGGATTATTATTTCAGCACTAAAATCCTAACCAAATTTCAGATAAGGAAACTGTGGTTTATAACAATAAAGTGAGATCACCAGTCATATGTCTGTAAATGACATGGAGCCAGGCAATCTGATCCATTTCCTTTTATAACACTGAACTCCCTCTGATTTTCAGTTTGAAACCCTTCCTGGAAGGTTCATTGTCATAGCATATCACATGCCTTCTGCTTACACACAATGCAGCCACGGTGTTCTCACCCTAACAAATGAAAAGGATCATAAATATAATCATAGGCTTTTATTGAGATGCTACTAGATAAGAAATTATAAGGAGCATTTAATTCCTTGTGCAGAGATATAAATTAGTGAACTAAAATTCAAAATAAATGTTGAGCAGGTATATGGCCTTCCCCCATATTCCTTAACCCTTTCCAAAGGTGATAAAGGCATAGAGCTGCATCTTTCCACAGGGCTATCTCAGCATTGACTAAAGATTCCCAGAGCTTATCCCTCTCATCTTGAGAAGCAAGAACATAATGACCATTGCAGAAACACAAGAGTTACATTCACCTGCTTTGAAGGAATACCAACTCTGTGAAATAAAAATATAGATGATATATAATATATAAACATATATGTGTATATATGCATGTGTAATACTGTGTGTGTGTGTGTGTGTACATGTACATTCTCATGAGTTTCCTCCTTGATCACTCTCCATCTTTTCTTTGAGATAGCATTGTACCAAAGTCAGCATCTATGGTTGGCAATAAGGGCTGACTAGTGAGTTCCATAGATCTATCTGTCTCTATGCCACCTGTGCTAGGATTACAGGCAATGAAACATGTGAGACAGTTTTACATGGGTGCTGGGATCTGAACTCAAATCCTCACGCTTGTGTGCCAGGCACTTACAAGGACCACTATGCAGTCCCACCCCAAGCTGTGCCCTTTTAAACTTTTCAGTATTTATTGCTCCAAAGTGAATGCAAAAAATACTACATTATTTTGGTTCTGGGCATAAAGCACTTTAAAATAATTTTCTTCCTCTCCTTAAATCCATTTGTTATACAGATTTTTTTTTATCCTTTAAAGATAAATAAAAAAAAATCAAAAGTCTGAGAGCTGATAGAAATGTCTCATTCCAGAAAGCAATTCCTTGTCAGATGTAAAAGCAGGTCACAGATACTTTGAGTATCTGGCATTATGCATGACACTCTCTTCTCTGAGGGATACTTTTGTTGACTCATGGGGACTATCTTTAAGTCATGTTGGCATTGCTCAGCTTTAAAATGTTTTCAATTTTGAGCTGGGAAATAAAGCACAGATTTTAGTAAAAGGCAAAATACTTAGACAATCTGAAGAGAAACCAAAGTTACAGTACCGATTTCTTATAGGGCAGGACAGAAACTCTTGATTTTACTAGCTAGAACATAGGCTTCTCAGGGTGTATTTACTAAGGCTCTGAGTGTGAACACTAGAATGGAAGGACTTCTTTGGTTGAAGCCCACATCAAAGGAGGAGTTTACAAAATGTTTCAGGGGAGCTTGCAACAGACTACACCCTACTTCTTAGGACAGCTTTACCTTTTATGCTTCCCATTTGTCTTCTACTTTGTGTCTTTCTGCTGACCAGTGTCTTATGTACTGTGTGGTTTCCTGAGTATTGTCAACAATAACTCACAAAAAAAAAAAAAATGGAAAATCCTTCCTCCTGGATGTTATGGATTTGGTACCTACTAACATGAAGATAAATCAAAAAACTTTCTAGACTGTTTTGTAGGGGTGAATTAAAATATCATCTTGTCCATGAAACTACACTATAAGAGGTGAAATACTGCAGTCTGCTCAATGGCACAGAGGTAAGACATAAACAGTAATGATGACTGCAAATGAAGGCAAGATCTCACAAGTGCTAATGCAGGTGTGCTGCCCTGTGAAATGAGGTCTTTCTAGAAGGTTCTACAACATTGAAAGTAAGCAATAACTGGTGCTTGCCATTAAAAGTTGTATAAAGGCAAGGTGGTTATGGTGCATGATTTTATTTCCAGCACTGAGAGGCAGAGGCAGATGGATCTCTTTGAGTTCAAGGCCAGCTTGGTCTACAGAGTTAGTTGTAGAAAAACCAGGGCTATACAAAAGAACCTTGTGCAGAAAGAAAAAGTTCAAAAAAAAAAAAAATAAGAAAGCAGAGCACATCAAAAAGAAATGTATGACACATTCAAAGAATAAACTTCCTACCCTGTGCTCTAAAGTGAGAGAAGGATATTGTGCCTAATGACATGTTGCTTTTGGGAAAGTAGGATAATGTGAATTTAAATGTTTCACTAAGATAATAAGGCATATATTTTCATTGTGCTATTCCATGTTTCCAACACAGCACAGAACAAGTCAAAGGTTGGCATATAGATGACTACAAATACATGTGTGTGCAAAAATTAACGAATCTGTTCTTTGCAGCTAACATTCAGGATACAGGTGGTTTTCTTGGCTTATTATGTTAAAATACATCACATTGTAGATGACTCAAATTAGACTGTGTTGTTTATAAGTATATTTTGAATGTCTGTAAAAAGAAAATTTAAAAAGTTCAGGGAAATTCTCTCTCTGTCCCTGTCTCTGTCTTGTGTGTGTGTGTGTGTGTGTGTGTGTGTGTGTGTGTGTGTGTGTGTGTCTTTCCCTTCCTCCTTCCCACCATCCTACCTTCTCTCCCTCCCTCTGTCATTCTTATTCTTGATGGGAGATGTCATTCTGTATATGTTTCTCATACTGGTTAATGAATAAAGCACTGTTGGCCAATAGGAAAATAAGATAGGAGGGACTAGGAGACAAGGAGGAAAGAGGAAGTAGTAAGGAGGAGTCAAGATGGAGAGACTGGGGAGACCAGACGCCTGCCACACTCCCTGGTAAGGAGACCACGTGGAAATACATAGAAATGGGTTAATAATTAAGACAGAGCTAGCTTATAAGAAACAAGTAATGGGCCAACAGTTTATATCAAATACAGAGTCTCACTGTGTTAATTGGGGCTGGCGTGGCGGAGGGACAAGATTGGCGGCGGGAGGAAAAACCTTACTCCTTACATATTCTTTTGTATACAAAGCCACTTATGTGTGTAGTTTGTGTGTGTTTGTGTAAAAAAGAGAGATGGACAGGGGAGCACAGAGTGGCACAGAGACTCACAGAGAGAGAGAGAGAGAGAGAGAGAGAGAGCAGAGAGGGAGAGAAAACAGTGAAAGGACTGTGTGTGTGTGTGTGTGTGTTTGTGTATTGTAACTAACTAGTCACAAGACTTTCAAAAAAAGTGAAAATGAGAGATTGTACTGAAATGGATTTCATTTTTTTTTATTTGTATTTTCTCTGTGTGTGGTGGTGGGGGAAGAGGACAATGATCTATGTGCCACGCTCAAAATACAACCTGGGAGAATGGGATACAATTTTCCAGTATGTCATATTCCCATCTCAGGGGCCTAGGAATAATATATTTTCAATAGCTTATTTTATTTTAATGATGTAGTTTTGTTTCTGTGTACACATATGTGTACATGTGTGCAGGTGCACTTGGAGGTCAGAATAACTTCCCTGAAGCTGGAGCTAGAGGCAAGAGTGAGATTCCTGCCCTGAGTGCTACAAACTAAATTCAACCGCCCTGCAAAAGCTCTTAACCTCCAAGCATTCTCTCCATCCTTTGGGTAAAAATTATGAATAGTGGCTTGGTCATAGGATTTAGTTTGTAAAAACACATATTTTTCATCAGAAGTCTGGGCAGTTGGAGAAAGAGAGGATAAGGCAAGTTATTGGCAAGGAAACACATTGAAGATGGAATAAAACAAGCCTCATGAAAAGAGCTGCTAAACTTATTCTGCCTCTTCCCCATGTGGTTTCATGCCACAGGAAGAATAAATATTTCCCTGCAAACAGTTTCAATGGAGTTGAAGCCATACAGCAAATCAGTACCCCATGCTTCAGTATTGCTGCTCATGACATCCCTGAATTTCCCAGCAAATGATCATAATGGCATATATGAGCATCACAATTCTATGTGTAGCCATCAGGAGGTAATGTTTTTACCCAGTGCAGTGCAGGGACAAATGGAAAAGGAAGTATATTTGGGTTCATAACTTGGTAAGAATTATAGAAAAACATTTGCAAATGTTGAGACATTGAGAATTCTAGAACAGTTCAATTCCAGATGGTAGGAAAAGCTGCATCTCCCCATAGAAGCAATTTCATTTCAATCAAAAGAATGTTCTAATATTCTAAAAAAAACTCTAAGTAGCAAGTCTAGTTCAAAGTTAACAATCAAGATAATCTCTTAAATTAATGAAATTTGAAAGCTTTTTAAAAGTATTGCTCATCAAAACATAATACTGCATTTTATAATAAAAATTATCTGAAAAATGTGTATGAAGAACCAGTGTAAGCTCCATGCTTATTTTATTACTAGTCAATTAGAAAAACATGGACTCTGAAAAAAAATCTCATAAAGTAAAAATGCTGTTTTAACATCTTTGCTATTCATTTTAGGATATGTTTTTTATGTTACCTTTGTTTAGAGAGTTATAGTTTAGTTGTCAATATACTATAATGGTTCTAAGAAGCAGGTTGCAATATTATTATTTCCATATTCACTATGTCAATTTATTTTAATATCTTTCTGACATGAAATAGTGAGAGATAATACTGTGTTGTTAACAGGTTTTATTTTCTGGAAAAATTTTAAGGATTCCTTGTTGCCAATGGAATTCTAAATTATATGATGCATCACCCTTTCTATCTACACCCATTGTGATAATAACATTCTAATGTTTGCATGTGTTTATCTTCAATTAAAAAGAATAGATGCATATGCCTATTTGTATGATTTTAACCTCTTTATAACTTTTTAAATAGCATGCCCAGAAAGATATTTCTAGATATTGACATTGATGGGGACAGTTTGTTTCTTCATGAATAAGAAGAGTTGAGGAGGGGGCTGAACTGTGGTAGGAAATGATGTAGCTAATCACTTCTAAAGTTTCTTCTGTTTGTCCAGTGACACAAAACTATCAGTAAGAATGCCATGATAAAAATTGCTGTTGTCATAGTACAGAGCAGATGTTATGATGTTGGATTGTAATACATACATTTTCTTTTTATTTGTGAAGTTTTTCTAGTGTAATGGAGATAAACCTTTAAAAAAAAGATACAAGTATGAATATATTCATTCATTGAAGGGTGAAACTATGATAGAAATTCCTAATTAACATTTTGGGGTTTTGTTGTTGTTGTTGTTGTTGTTTCATTTCTAAGTTTAGATAACTCTGTTGGCTGGATCAAAGAGAGTAAAACACATGTTAAAGAAGTTAATATGGGAACATGGGGGATAGGATTGGGGGTGTTGGGAATGGAACACAGGGGAAAAGCAATGAAAGAGATGTCTTGATGGCAGAAGCGAAGGCATTTAAGGATTAGGGAGAAACTTGGTGAATGGGAAACTCTCAAGAACCCACAAGGATAACACCAGCTAAATCTCCTTGCAATAGTGGAGAGGGTGGCTAAACTGGCCACCTCCTGTAATCTGATTGGTATCTATCCTAGTGAGGCAAGAAGATCTCTGTGATTCCAAGTAAACCTGGTATGCAGAGTAAATTCCAGGACATATAAGAATTACACAGAGAAACCCTGTAAATGTAAAAGAAACAGAGTAATAAAAAGCCACGTCAAGATGGAGAGAATATGGATACTGTATGGCATTATATTGTCTTTATATCGTTTGACTGTTGAGGAAACAACTGTTAAAGGAGATACTTCTGGATTAGTTCAATTCATATATTTTAAAAATGCTTTGACTCCAAAATTTAAGTTCAAGGACAAGTTACTGGGGAAAAGGATTTCTATTTTTGTTTCCACAGAAAATGAAAAGCTGTGGATTCCTTCCAGACTAATGTGGTTTGATCAAGCCAGGCCCCCTGAAACAGAGTCACTGGTGATCCAACATCCAAAACAGCTTGGACAAAGCAGCCTTGCAGACTACAACCAGGATTTCTGCATCTTCTTAGAATCCCCCATGACAGCACCCCCTATCAGCAGGAAGTAGTTTGGAAAGAACGACGCCCAAATTCCCAAATATTGTCTATAAATGTTTGTTTTCATTTAAATGTGGTTGGTTATAAATGGTTAATGATCACAACCAATATATTTTCAAAGGTAAAAGGGGGATTATAGTATAGATATGAATACTTTGTTTGGAATGGATTTTCATTTATTGATACAATTTATGGTTAATTTTGTGATATGTATATTTCTCCTCTTGTTTAGGTATTGTGTTTATATAGCTCATTTAAAAATGTATGTATAATTTACTACAGATTTTAGATAGTTACCTATAATAGTCAAAACTTATAGCTAGGTGAGTTAGGTTTTCTAGATATACAGAGATATATTTGAGATAGATAGACATTCTTCAAACCTTTCAAAGACCTACAGAATATGACATTTAAAATGGTTTAGGGTTTTTCTTGACAATGAGACATAACTGCTCCTGGCAACAGCACCTACGTCAGAAAGGAAGATGGACATTGAAGAAATTCATTATGGAGTTTACTTCCAATATGGCAAGACTAGCCATTTGGACAAGATACTGTTCTTGTCTGGACTGTTTGACTTTATGCTGTATAAACTTTACATTCAGGACCCACAGAAAAGTGAGTGCTGATTGAAGATGGATATTACTACAGAGTTCCTGCTTCATAAAAAGTCTGCCAGACAGTCTACAGGACACAGAGAAAAGTGACTAACAACCTGCCAATACAAAAAAAACAGTTTAAGGTTTCCTACTTTGCTGAAGAGTCTACTAAACACACTATGGCCTATGGGCTAAAGATAAAAAATTACAAAAGAACTTAGGGTGACCAGGCAGTGAGATGTCTCAGTCATTTCTAGAGTTTATATATTATCCTTCTGTGGTCTTTGAAAGAGATAAAGACAGATAAGTTATGGTTATAGTTTTCCTTAGTTAGGCTTAAAGATAAGTTACATATAAGACTTTAGACTCACAAAGGTAAAATAGATGATGAAATATTTTCTTAAATTTTACTAAATGTTAATGGACTAAATGTTGTTAACTGTGATTCTTACTTAATAACTGTTGTGTTATATATTTTGCTATGTTAAGCTTAAAACCCTTCTTTATATTTAGACAGAAAAGAGGAGATGATGGGAGATGTCATTCTGTATATGTTTCTCATACTGGTTAATGAATAAAGCACTGTTGGCCAATAGGAAAGGAAGATAGGAGGGACTAGGAGATAAGGAGGAAATAAAAAGGAGAAAGTAAGGGTCAAGATGGAGAGTCAGGAGAGAACAGAACCACCATTCCTCTGCTCTCAGTAATACCATGTGGAAATACATAGAAATGGGTTAATAATTAAGATAGAGCTAGCCGATAAGAACAAGTACCTGGCCAAAAGAATTATATCAAATACAGAGTCTCAGTGTGTTAATTGGGGCTGGTGTGGCGGCGGGACAAGACTGGCGGCGGGAGGAAAAACCGTACATCTTACACTCAACAGAGAGCCTTCATCCAGTAAATGATGGCAAAAACTGCAGATATCAATAGCCAAGCATTGGGCCCAGTTCCAAAAAGCAATCCAGATTTTAAAGCTGAAGTGACACTTTTCTTCATGTAGTACTACTTTATTTAGGGTAGCACTTTATTTCACTTTAAATAACAAAAAGTTAGCATCATGATATATATGGAGTATAAAAACCACACTAGATTTTGAGGAATTTGTACCAAATTTATAAAGAAGAAAAATTTGACAGTACCTTATGTATACTAGGTTGGCTTAAAAAATCTCTATGTAGCCCAGGCTTGACTTGCTCGTAATCCTCAACATGCACAGGTGAGGCCTGATGAAGTATCAAGCGAGATAAAGATCTGCAAGACCAGAAAAAGGTTTCAGAAAGTGAACTGGGTTTGAAAGAGTCTACGGAAATGTGTACAAATTATTGCCCAGTCTACCATCTGGACATTGCCACTAATTTTGTTACTTCTTCTCTAAACTATTGGAAAAGTTTCTAAATGGATTCTGAATTGTCAGTTTTCAACTCCTATAAAGCCCATGAATGGGGTTAACTAAGGAAATTATAAACTGACATGTTGAAGTTGTATCATATACACAATCCTAAACATTTCCCCTAACTTCTATGTATTCTATTAAAAAAAAAAAGTGTTGTTAGTGTCCCTCCACATAAAAAGAAATAAAATTATTATTTGAGATTTTAAATAAGTTGGGAAACAATAATTAAAGAAAGAGATTATAACATATAGGTTTATAAACAAGAAATATGCTTGTACAACAAAAGAATGAAATAAGCGCAATTCCCAAATAAAATATAAAAACTGAGTGAACATATTTTATTTTTCTAATTTTTCAGACATTATCTTTGAAAGAAAGAAAACCTTGCATGAGTTTTCATTAGTTTGGATACTTCTTATTTGTGTGAATGGTTTCCATGAAAGGATTTTGTTTTTAGATGATGCTTTTGTCTGACTATCTGAGACGTGGTATCTGCTAGGGCATCTGTATCTGCGAGTGAGATCTCCATTTGAAAATACCATTTCCTGCCCTGCAGCTGGGAAGTGTCTGCTGGAACATCTGTGAGATAATCAGCTACTATTCACCAGATATCTCCATGGCCTGGTGTCCTGGGATTTGGAGCTGGTCATTTCAAAACAATGCAGAGACTGATCTGTACCCCCATGGGCAGCTGAAAATGTAAATGGATTTCAGGTGCAGAGGTAGTATCGCTTACCACCAAAAGCTCAAAACAGGAACAAGCTTCAGATCTGGGAAATTCAAAATAACACAACAGATCTAACCATGACAAGCCAAGCCACAGTTTTGGAACAACAACCCCAGAAAATATGTGGATTGGTGTAGATAGACAGACATATGCAGTCACCAAAATGTGCTCCCTGAGTAACTACTGGTCTAGACCAAAGAGGACAAGATGAAAGACAGTTTTATTTAACATGTATTTTCCTAATGTGCTTACTCTACTTTTAAAATCTAAAGAGATGACGACTATAGCTCAGTGAGAGAATGCTTGCCCAGCATGTGCAATAGCCATCACTCATTCTGAAACCCAGAAAGAGAGAGAGAGAGAGAGAGAGAGAGAGAGAGAGAGAGAGAGAAGAATACAAAAGAACTTCTGTCTTTGTGTTGATTGGTGAGATATTTTTAGTTATTGTACAGGTTTCAGACCTTCACAGGAAGAAAGCAGGGTTGTGAGAGAGTGAGAATGAGGAAGGCAGTGCTCGTCACCAATCAGATGTGTTCTTACTTTGACATCTGTGTCTGTCCACTGAAAAGATGTAGGTATAAGTTCAGAATTCCATCCCGGTCCTGAGAAAGTGAATTGATGTAAGGTATCCTTAATAGTAGAAACTGTGATTTGATGTGTGGTTTTGGTCCTTACTTAACTCATTTAAAGTAAACCACTGCACGCAAATCAATTCCAGCCCGGGAATTAGAGATAGCTAAATGTTTTGTCATCCACCATAAAGGAGTCATTTTTATTCTCAGCTGGTATCCAAAATTGAAGTTCTCATCACTTATGCAAATCATATTAAGGAAGAAAAATAAATAAATGTGATCTTTTCTCTAAATGCTTTAGCATCAGATAACAAAAAAACTTTAGTACAAATCATTATTGTTTCCACATGTTCATATTTTATTTTCAAATATGATAGCATAATACACATACATCCATGCATAAATACCTAAAGTGCACTTCTTAGACTTTGAGACAAGTTTTTTTTATTTAACATGCTGACATAGAAAAATATATTTTATCCGTATAATCTCCTTCATAAAAGCTACTACTATTGGTAGTAACTGGGTTTTTGTTTCTATTCCCATATACATGAAGAAAACTATGGAAAGAATTGCACTTGCTATATTTCACTTGTGTATATTGTTTCTGTCATTTAACATATAAGAAAATTTAAACGTGTTGTTCAAGGTTAAACAGCAAGTAATTCAAATAATCATGATTTCCTCTGAGGCATCACCTCTTCCCATCTTCTATGCCCTTTCTACTTTACAACTCATCTTCAACTTTACTGTTTCTCCTATGTCTCTCCTGAACCTCACCACTGCACATGACCTGAGATCTACCTCCAGGGTCTACCTTGCCTTGGTCTTCGAATAAGACATGACATCTCTTTATTTAATTGCTTAGGATTCTATTTCTGAGCAAGTAAATGATATTGACCCACATTTGAAATTTCCAACGATTTTCATAATCCAAACAATAAGGAGAAAGGGAAGCTTGTCTAAGTCTGCTTAACACACTGGTGACTAAAGATAAATCAACTTCTCCTTGGATTTTTATTCATAAATATGTAAATCAAGTTCTCCTTTATTTTTAAAGTAACTCATACAAATAATCTTAAGTCCCAGGCTCTTAAAAATGGTGTTTGTGGAGTTATGTACATTATACATTATTAACTCCAATGCCAATGTATACACTTTTCATTCTAACTTTAAGACTATATTCTGAGATATTAGCTAGCATGCCCTAGTATACTTAGAATCATCAAGAGTAATTAAAATACAGTATATTTAAAAGGAGGTGTTCCTCAGCATATGATGGGGTTGTGTTCTTCTCATGTTATCTCAAGTGGAAAATATTATAAATCAAACAAAGATTTAATATACCAAACAAAGCAAGGGTTGTATCTGCAATATGTAGTGTGAAGATTGCTTCCCCTGAAGATTCATGTCTGACTGGGAGCTTGGGCTTTTGTTGCTGCTGCTCAAAATCTCAAAAGACTTTGATAAAAATATTTTGTATGAAGAAAAAAAAACTTTAAATGTTAAAAAAATAAAGTATAAAAAAGAGAGCACTGTAGTCAATATTGCTAGACTGAAAAAGAACAAGACTCAGACATGGTTTCTACTAAAGCATATTGGCTTCATATGATGATGAGTTGCAGGTTGTCTGAAATCCCATCCTCCCCTTTGCCATGCCCATTCTTCTCATGTTTCCTGTTGCATGGTATGTTTCCTCTCTCTGTAAAGGATACTGCTATCCAAACAGGTCTCAAGATAGAAACTATTAGTCTTTCTTTTATTCTTATCAAATACCTCAACATAAACACTTAAAGTTTATTGAGTCTACCAAACATATTGAATCTACCAAACATACTCCCCCCCACCTTTTTTTTTTTTTTTTTTTTTTGTCTCTTCTTTCTTTTCTCCAAATCATCATTTCAGTTGGGTAACTTGTTTGAAATTAGCATGTAATGTACTAGATTTCATTATGGATTTTTGAAATAAAATTTTCTTTGTTGATTCTTTTCCCCACTCTTCTCCTTCACCCTTCTTCCCTTATCTCTGAATTGATTAAATTTCATGATTCTGAAATATTGTTTGGCATATAATTGTGAAGAAACTTGAAGTCAGAGATCATGATCATCAGGATGGGACCTACACCATGAGTGCCTTGCTCCATGATTTTACAAGCACCTCCATAAGATCATAAGAAAATAGTCACAACTGCCATTTTGGAGTCAAATATCAAATGTTTAAAACAATAAACAGATCAGTCTTCCAGGAGACAGACTGTTCCATGTAATTCTAGTAAGATATTACATACATTGGATTATACAGTAAAAAAAAAAAAACAAAAAAAAACAAAACAAACAAACAAACAAAAAAAACAACCCCACAAACCAGAAAGTTTCAAAGAAATCAGATTTCACATTTTAGCAGGTGTTACAATAGGAACAATGATGACAATGGTAAGCATTTTATCTAACAAATATTTCATCATTAATTTTTTAAACAAGACTACATCATCTAAATATACATTTCTTGTATTTTCATTAGCTGGATAATAACTCATTGTCTATGTACCTCAACTGATTAATATCAAGTGTGCTGTAGACTCATAGTACTTTTTTTCTCATGACAACCAAACAGATTTTTTTAAACAACAGTCCTACACTGATCAATCAATTTTTGTATTGTGTGTGAAAATTTTATCTTTACTATGACATACTATCAGATTAAATATAACTGTCAGTTCCTTACTTATATTTGTCTATCTGCAAAATTACAGAAATCATGTTGTCCCTCCTTAGAAAACTGAAGTATTGACTTCCATAGATTAGACAGAAAGAAAAAAATAAAAAATGAAGCACACAGAGTTAATCTTTCTTGGAATTTTTCAATAAACAAAAGCAAATAACTGATCTTCTTATCTGTATTTATTAAACAAGATAGTTATAATAGAACTCACAAACTTCAAATGCTTTAATTTTTCAATTCTGTCTTCACTAAGTTAGCAAGTATATTTAAATTAGCAACAAACTGTTTTATACTAAATATGTATTTAGCTCAATTCATATGGGAAATTTTTCTCTTAGATTTTCCAGGGCTATGACATAAAATACAAGAGAATTCCATCAGATGCAATTGTGTTGGTGGTGTGTTTTTCTTATTTCACAGAAGTACCTTCTTGAATCAATATCATTTTAAAGGAATTAGCCAACTATTGCCATGAGATTTTGCAACTGTATTTTAGTAGTCATTAGTTCCATAGGAAATAGAAATAATTACAAGTTAATTCACTTTCCTAGTGTCAATATTCTTCATTTTCATTATTTCTGAAATAAGTATAACCAAAAGTGATGTAGCTTGAAAACTGAAGTTTTTAAAATATTATAGAAAACTAGAACACCTCTCGAAAACCTTTTCCCCAAAACCATCATATTGCTCTACTCCAAAAGGTATCATTCAGATTAAAAAGACCTGATATGGTTTAAAATATAACATTCTGTCCTATGATGTCTTTTCTTCAAGTCTGTTAGGGGAACTACAATTGACTTTTCTGTCTTGCCCATAGATCAATGTCCTAGGCAGAAGAGGTCATGTCTATATTTTTGTTTAATCATTTTCTAGTACACTGACTGGTACAGAGTGTACTGATAGAATCTGTTCTTTTTATTGAACAAAACTTCTGTGTTGCACAGTATCATCCAGGGGGCACTTTTGAAGATTTTGTCTATCAGCATCATTATTTCTCTGAGAAAGCTGATTTTGGCCCAAAGCACAACTTAAGGAGATCAATGTATGGAGCCTGGATAAAGAAGATGCCGATTTGTTAGTAAAAGGATCTGCTCCCGGAGGTAATGTGCTGAAAGTGACTTAAGATGAACCCCATGCTTACCCATATTCAAAGTTCCTATTTTTGTTACTTCTTCCCCAATAACTAAGCAGCCTTCCTCAGTTTTAATGTCAGTTTATCATATACTTTTTTTTTTCAGTTTTGGCCTCTAAGATACTATGACTTGCCAGTTCATTAGCAGCCTACAAATGACCTGTAGCTATTTTCTCAGCTATTGCAACATTGACTCCTAGAGGAAGGATCAGGAGAATCAAGGAAATAAATAAATTGGAGACATTAAAAGACCTCTCCTAGCAGTTAAACAGGCAGTGACCATTTGCCTTCAGGTAGTGCAGGAGGTTCAGTGATGTGCTTGTTGAGTCCTTACCCCTGCTGGAATGGGATTCCCACTGGTACAGCTCCCCAATAAATATACTGGTCTCAGACCAAATTTGGACTTAATCATTTATTTCATCTGTTGTCGCCCTATCTGTTAAATACATATTTCTGTTGTTTCCCCCAGAGATTTCACACAACAGATGACAATTCTTCTGGTCCCTCAGAGCTAAAACTCATGCAGTATTTCCAATTGATTGTACCTTTGGCACACCTTATTATTAACAAGAAAGAAAGAAAGAAAGAAAGAAAGAAAGGAAGGAAGGAAGGAAGGAAGGAAGGAAGGAAGGAAGGAAAGAAGAAAGAAAGAACTATCAGCTTCCAAAGGTTAATAAAATCAAGGGTCTTGGAGAAGAACTTATAACTGCCTCTTTATTAAACCAAAATGATCCCTAACTATATTCTAAATATGTGTCCTTATATCCATGGGTAAGTGTAGTCCTCACTTATCATCAAGAAAACTTCTCTTTGCAACATACAGAGACCACCATAGAAATAGGTAATATTGTTTTGCTAGAGTATTTACACTGACAATGGCAATTAACTTCAGTTTTATACCTTTATTAGCTCCAATTTCATAAGGATGAAGGGCACTTTTCCAATGTTTGTTTTCTAAGTGCAGCTCCAAAGACAGTAAAAATCACATTTATAGAATGTTGCTCTTCTAATACAGTTGAGAGCAGAACATATCTGACATCTATACCTAAAATATGTAAATTTTAAGACACATTAAGGCAACGTTGCATTACTTAGGCCCATTTAAAGGAACAGTCAGTGGTAAGGGGATCATGGTGTATTTGAGTCCATTTTTTCTTAAGAAGAAAGCTAGTAGAGACACTAAGTCTTGATAAGAAGTGAGAAGATGCTGGCCACTTGTGTGACTGACCCAAGGATAGATATCACTGGATATTCTAAATTAAGGAATCTTCCAAGAAATCTTTATGAAAAAAAAAATTCCCAGTCAATGAACCTATACTCATACCCTACGCATGTGGTAATTGTAGAAAGTGGATTACAAAAATAAAACTAAATTAAAAGTATAGGTGCCTTTAACACTCAATAACTTTAGAAAACATAAATGCCAGTTCACAACAGTGTCTGTCAACTAAAAATTATTTGTTCCTTATTTCACTTGGCCTAACCAATAATTTTTATCAGAATTAGAAGAATTATTAAGAAAAAAAGAGAAGTGCATGAGATAAACACAAAATAGATCAAAAGATAATATCTATTCTGTGAGTTTCCTTGCAGTATACAGTCTAGAACCCACACATCTGAGAGGAAAGCATGTAAGCTGAGCTCACAGTTGTAGGACTGGACATTTACTGTGATAAAATAGTCTCTCTCTCTCTCTTTCTCTCTCTCTCTCTCTGTGTGTGTGTGTGTGTGTGTGTGTGTGTGTGTGTGTGTGTGTGTGTGTGCAGAAATAACTGAATCTTATTGTTGGAAAATCACCAAAAATGTAATTGGGCATGTTCTAAACTTTATTCCAATGTCACAAAACTATTTTCCCATATAAGCAAGTTCAAATAAGTCTTCCCTTTAATGATAAAGTTTTGAGTTGTAATGAGTGTCCCATTCTGTCTGTTTCTATCTTCTGACAATAGCACTATTCTATGGCCTAGATACATTAAAGGAAAAGTAGCTATTGAGCAAAGAGAAGAGAATCCAAATATCTGAACCTTAAAAAAAATAAACCTGTAAAGGTTCAGAATTAAGATGTAACCATTTGGGTGATCAAATACAGCTGTCTGGGGAAACCTAAAATTTCTGGCTAACACCAACAAGCTTCCCTCTCTAATTTTACTACTCATATGTGATTGTTTAACTATATAGGCCATCCAAAAATGATTCCCATTTTTCTGATATCAGTACCTCGTATATATATTCTTTTATCCTGAGAAACACAAATCAAGATGATTAAAGAAATTCAATGCTTTGTTCTATAATTGATTTATTGTTACCTAATCTGCTTATAGGTAATAAAGAATACCTTTTGGAGGTAAAATTTTCAGGAAAGATTTTTTTTTTGGTATTAATTCAGAAAGACAGTTTCTTTGCTTCTTAGCTAATAGTTATCAACATAAAACATGGTGTGTTAACTATGCTCATATAAACTTTAGCTTGATTTGTCACTAATTCTAGGGCTAGTGTTCTAGACTAGACAAAGGACTATGTTTTTTGTCACTAATTTGGGATGATCTAACTCACCATATGTGTTTGTTTGGTTTGCAAATTTTATATTACGGACAAACTCATGGAATTGACTTTTAGCATGGTCATCAAGAGGACTGCTCCTTACCTGTTTTAGAAATGATAGTTGG